>NW_020954557.1:13863871-13916495 GCF_900497805.2 Vombatus ursinus
ATCTATCTATCTATCTATCTATCTATCTATCTATCTATCTATCTATCATAATGATAATGATTAGCTTACAAAGTCTTATCTTCACAATTTGGCTTCAAGCTATCTTTTTCAAACTCTACATTTCAGCCAACTAACCTACTTGCTGTTTCCTGTACCTGGCACTGCATCTTCTCCCTCTATTTTTGCACAAGTCCCTCATATCTCCAATACTCTCTTCCCTCACTTTCACCTCTTCAAATTACTATTTTCCTTTCAGTTCCAGTTCAAGTGCTACTTTCTACATGAGACTTTTCCTAACCTTCCCAATTATTAGTGTTGCCCTCCATTACCTACAAAACTACTTTTTGTGTGTGTGTGTGTACATGTTCCTTTTAAAAAATATATTCATGGTCTTTTGTTTTTTTTTTGCATTAGTCACTTCCCATTAATTGCTTTCCCCTACCACCACAGAGCCCTTTCTTCTACCAAATAAATAGTCAAGCAAGACAAATCAAAACATTTACCATATCTGAAAAAATATGTCTCATCCCTTACCTGTCTAGTCCACGACCTCTTTGCTGAGAGGCAGGAGACATATTTTAATATTGGTATATTTTAAAATTAAAAATTTAAATCTGCAAAAACCTACCTTCTCTTCCTCACATTTCCCTCCCACCCCTAATTGAGAAAGAAAGAAAAACAGTAGTTTGTAGCCTCTGTTACAAAAATGTAGAATCAAGCAAAACAAGTTCTTGCATTGTCAGCATTCAAAAAATGTCTCAATTGGCACTGAGTTTTTCACCTATCATGAGAAGGGTAGCCTGTTCCATCACGAGTCCTCTGGAACAGTGGTTGGTCATTGTGCTGATCAGAGTTCCTAAGTCCTTCAAAGTTGTTTATTTTTATAATATTATTATTACTGTTCCCCCAAATTCTCAATTTACTATGCATAAGTTTATATGACTTCCCAGGTTTTTTTGGAAACCATCTCCTTTATAAATTTTTAATACCACAATAGTATCCCATCACATTTATATATCATCACTTATTCAGAAATTTCCTCAGTTGATGGGCACCCATTCATTTTCTAATTTTTTTGGCATTGCAAAAAGAGCTATCAATATTTTGGTACATTATTGAAGTTTGTTTTGCTTAGGACTGATCCCTCCCTTAATCTACCTTATTCTTGTTCCCCCCCTTTTCCCCACTTTCCTTGTTAAATGAAATTATTTCTGTCCTCATTGTGTGTGCGTATTCTTACCTCCTTTGATCAAATCAGATGAGAATGAAGTTCAAGTATTGCCCATCCCCTCTTCCTACTTTTTTTACTTCTTGTATCGACTTCCATATCCTGATTATGTAAAATAATTTTCCCTATCCTTCCTCTCCTTCTCCTCCCAGCAGTATATTACTCTTCTCCCTTTCCATTCTTCTTTTAAGGTCATCAAGATATAACAAAACCACTCACAGGCCCTCTGTCTAATTAGACTTCCTCTATAATCCTTGATGATGAATAAAGCTATGAAGGAATTTATTGAATTATCTCCCTATAGGGAGATAGAATGTAAACAGTTTATCTTTCTTTAGCCCTTATGATTGTTTACTCATGTTTACCATTTTATGTTTCTCATGATTATTATGTATGTATTATGTATGTACTTCAAAGTTTCTATGTAACTCTGGTCTTTTTTTTAATCAGGAATACTTGGAATTCCTCTATTTCATTAAAGGTCTATTTGTCCTCCCATAACAATATATTTGGTTTTGCTAGGTAAATTATACTTGTTTGTAAGCCTATATCCTTTGCCTTCTGGAATATCATATTCCAAACTTTCCATTCCTCTGTAGTATGACTACTAAATCACGTGTGAGCCTTATGACTGCTTCTTGGTACTTTCTGGCTGCTTGAAGTAACTTTTCTTTGACCTGGAAGCTCTGAATTCTAACTATAATGTACCTAGGAGTTTTCATCTGGGGGTTCCTTTGGGAGGTAACCGGTAGATCTTTCTATTTCCACTTTGCCCTCTGGTTCTAAAAGACTTGGGAAGTTTTCATTTAAGATTTCATGAAATATAATGTCTAGACTCTTTCTTATAGTCATGGCTTTCAGGTAGTGCAATGGTTTTTAAATTTTTGCTCTTTGATCTATTTTCTAGATTAGGTGTTTTTACTATAAGATACCCCACATTTTCTTTTATTTTTCCAGTGTTTTGATTTTGTTTTAATATTTCTTGTTGTCTCATAGAGTCAATGGCTTCTTTTTGGTCCATTCTAATTTTCAAGGAGTTTGTTGCTTGGCAAGTTTTTGTGCCCCTTATGTACCTTTCCAATTCTTTTTTCCATACCTCTCATTTCTTTTTTAAATTTTTTCTTTAGTGCTCTCATTTCATTTATAAAGAGCATCCTAACTCTTTTTTATATGCTTGCTTTGTCTCTTCCAGGAATTCTGGTTGAACCTGTGTCCAAACTATATTTTTCTTTGAGGCTTTACTTATAGTATTTTGGAATCTTCTTCTAGGTGTGTGTCTTGAGGGCCCTGTAGTCATAATAGTTTTTTATGGGGGGATTAATTTTTGTTGTTTGCTCATTCTTCCAACCTACTTCTTGACCTCAGATTTTGTCAGGGCTGGGCTCTGTGAACTACTAGAGAGAATGTTTGGGCTGGTCTTGCTGCTGCTTTCTTGGGGTATTGAGTGTTGTGTTATTCCAGGGATGATCCCAGGGAGGGCTCAGGCTGAGGATTTGCAAGTTTTTAGTGTTCCCAAAATGGTCTGATTCAGGGAAAAGTCTGATTTGTGCCTTGATGCACAAATCTGCAAGTTCCTGAATTGGGTTCATGTCTGAGTCAAGGCCTGTAAACTTGTCCCATTTCCACTAGACTACTACAGGATTCAGCCAGTGTTAACCACCTGAAAAGTTCTGCTGTTTCATAGTAATAAAACTGCATGCTCTACTTTGGCCTGGGATTCCTGCTGCTAAAGATTTCAGAATGAACTGGAAACTGGAACTAAGACCTTGTTCTGTCCCAGGAGTCTGAACCACATAGATTCTATTTGTTTTTGAATCTGCTCATTGCTCAATACACAGGTTCGGGCCTGTGACCTCACCATGGAATGATACCCCTAGGTTCAGGTCCTCTCCTCAGTAAGTTCTGGATTTGTGACCTGAAGTAGGTAGTAACAGACAGAGCTGCCAGTTCACACCTATTTCTGAGCCCTATACTAGTTTAAGCTTACCTGTGCTTGACTTGGGATCTCATCTTGTCTTGGTACACTGCTTCGCCCTGTGTTGTAATGAAGTCATTACAAATCATTGCAGAACTCCTATTTATTTCTCTATACTGACACAATATAGAAAAATGACTGATTTTTTTTTCCTTGTCTTCCTAATCAAGACTTAGTCTGGTGCATTTTTAATATGTTTGGAGGAGTTGTGGCAGCAAACTCAGCCGTACTTTCTGCTATTATGTAATCTTGGATCTGCCTCGTTCATATATATATATATATATATATATATATATATATATATATATATATTCTTTCTTTACATATTTGGTAGCTTATTATCTATGTATATATTTCCCTGCAGTAGAATGTAAACTCCTTAAGGGCAAGGACTTTTATTTTTATATGCAAGCACTTTATGCCTGGCACACAAGTCAAATGCTTGTTGAATTAAACAAATCTGTGACTTAGGGAGTACAAGTATTATTATTATTTCCATTTTACAGATGAGGAAATTGAGATCTAAAGAAATGATTTATCCAAAGTCACACAGCTAAAGGTGTCAGAACAAGAACTTTAGTTCAATTTTTTTTCCCTGTATATTGAAATATCTCATTAGTACTTTTGTGATCACTGAAGACTGTCATTTGCTTTAGGCTGAAACCCATTACTCATGGTGTTTTTCCACTAAATATTTAAAAAATCTTGACCATGTTATCCTTGTGTTAATTTTTTCTTTCTTGTAGAGAAAAACAATATATGACCTAGTATGAAACAGTCCTTTGTTAATGGGGCTCTGTATTTTTCTCTGTCTAGGGTCAATGTATTGACAAAGAAAATGTCTAAGTCAAATAAGCTTTAAGTTTTTCTTCTTTTGAGGGTCCAACCAAGCTGCTATATGACTTAACCAAAAGAACATATTTGTATTGGGGCAGCTAGGTGGCACAGTGGATAGAGCAATGGCCCTGGAGTCAGAAGGACCCGAGTTCAAATCCTGCCTCAGACACATAATACTCGCTAGCTGTGTGACTCTGGGCAAGTCACTTAACCCCAATTGCTTCACAAAAAAAGGATATATTTGTATTAATGGCTATTTGTATTTTAATTTAAGAACAAAGACTATTGAGATTAAACTTCCAACATGCATGACTCCCAAAGTCATGACCTTTCTACATGTTGGTATATTTAATAGGTTTGCAAAAAAAAAATCAGTGTACTTATTTTTATACCTCCTTTAGTTGAGCTTCTGTGTTTTGTAGGTTTATCTTATTTTCAGTGAGTTCTGAGTTTGCCTATAACAAAAAAAATTTTTTGAATGGCATTAGGTGCTAGTACATTGATTTCACTGGAAGTGTGTGAGATCAGTCTGTTAAGAGATAATTATACTATAGCAACTACCTGACTTTCCAAGCACTAATCATACCTGAGCATATTTTGTCTCCAGGGCTTTATTCAACTTGCGTAGTTTGTCATTCTCTGAACGGGCATCAGCAAGAGAGTTTATTTTTTTTTGCAGCTGTTTAACTTTTGTCTAGAGGGAAATAGAAAAAAAAAGTATCATAAACATCATGAACCCTCAACTTCTACCAAAAAAAGAGGTTGAAAAGAAAGAGAAAGAAGTTGAAAGTGAGAAATCAAGCTGAAGGTGCTGGGAACATATGGAGAATCCTTGATATTTTCACAAAATTGATGTATTTTTATAATACATGAAAATAACTTAGGTTTTTATAGTTTGTCATAAGTTTAACTTGATGCAACTTACATATTCACATTTTAAAATGAGATTTTTATAGGACATTTCTCTACTTCAACAGACTTGTGTAAGTAATATTTTGGAAATCTAGAGTAAGTGATTATAAATGCCAATGTCCAAAAAATAGACAGACAGAAACAGGGTTACTTATTTTACCTCATAATATACAGGTATAAAATTTCTGAGTAGTCTTTAAGTCTTTTTTGCCTATTTTGTTCCTTGAGTTCAAATCACATTTTCCTTTATTTCTGGTTTCACACTGAAGTCACCTAATATCAAGGTATATTGTTGACTTGATTTAGAAGATCTTATTGAGTTCTTCATATAACTTATTTACTATCCTCTGTAATGGACACTTGTACATAAGCTATAATTATTTTTATGGTGGTCTGTATGCTTTTGGTCATCATGACCTTTAAAAGTTGAGATAACAAAATAATTATGCCATAAAATTATTTTCTTATTGCCTTTGGGAACATTATGGAACCAATTCTATCAACTTCTTTACTTATCTCCCCAAAAGAGCTGACAGTTCATCTTCCATTTAGTTGTGAAATGTTTGACATCTTTGGATTTTATTTATAGTAAAATGTCAATAATTATATAGATCAATTCTGCCAGTAGTATGTCAATATGATAGTCTTTGCTCTGATAGAGGCAACATGTTGAAACAGTTATATTAATTACCTGTGGACAGTCTTTAAAAGTGTGATACTTGGTACTTCCTTTTCTGCTTCTATGCTATTATGGAAGCAGAAGGGAGCCTTAAAAGATTGAGGTCAATTTTGCATTTTTGTTCTATTTCACAGCTCCATGTGGCTAAAAAAATAATTACTACCTAGTGGCCAACCATGCTTATACTTGAGTCGGCTTACTTTCAAATAGGCTAGTTCTTTGACAAAAAGGCTAAACCCAATGCCTTTCAAGCTTAGCAGGTCCTGCCAGAGCTTGTGTCCCATTGGTATAGCCTGTAAGAAGCCCAGGCTTAATGCCACAATAAAGCATCAGAGCTGAACTTTAGTCAAGTGACTACTTTATCTGAGAAGAGAAATGGAAGATGTCTGTAGCAAATAATACAACATCACAAAAATGATTACATTTTTAGAGATAGGAAGTAATTGGTTGAAGATGTAACATGTTTGTGTGCAGTCAGAATATTGGACTATTATCTGGTTAGACAAATACAAAAATAACCAATTAAGCATTTATTAAGCATGTCCCAGATACCAGGCATTGTGCTAGGCAATAAGGATACAAACAATCTCTATTCTTGAGGAATTTGCATATTCTAACAGATTAGAAAAAAGGATCAAGAAGAGATGGTGTCACTAAAGCACCAAGCTGACCCAAGCTTACCAATTCCTAAAAATGAGAAATTGATAAAGTAGAGATATTTCCTTTTACTAGTATTTTCCCCTAGAAACTGATGCTAAACGTCTAGCACTTACATCCATCCTCTGTCTTTGAATATCCCAAAAGGACAGGTCCATGGCCCCCATTTCCAGAACAATTCAGAAATTAACAGCTTGTTTTGTGCTTGATGCACAAATTTCCAAATGGAAATCCAGATCTGGAGAGATTAAACCAATGAGGTAAGTTAAAAAAAAACTTTTACTAAATATAAACTTGGTTGTTGTCCTTCATTCTCAAAGAGGATCAAAACGGCATCACTATGTTAGAGTCAAGTTACACTGTGTCTGACTGTGGCTGATCAGACCAACAATGAGCTTGGAAAGCTCTACCACAGGTCAGGCACAAATAGTCCATGTGAACATTTGGGGTGGATTCTCTACATATGCACATCTCGAGTTTATTTTGAGCTACTTCAATTCTGCTTTGCTCATAGAGCACAGCATCTTCTCTAATGAGGGCACGCCATGCTGAGTGGTCCTGTGACAGTGTCTCCTATGTCACACAATTAATTCCAATGTTCTTAAGAGAGACCTTGAGAGTATCCTTGTGTCACTTTTTCTGACCACCATGTGAGCACTTGCCCTATGTGAGTTCTCCATAAAATAGTCTTTTTGGCAAGCATATGTTTGGCATTCGAACAACATGTCTATCCCATCAGAGTTGTACTCTCTTAAGCAGAGGTTGAATGCTTGGCAGTTTAGTTCAGAAAGGATCTCAGTGTCTGCTATCTTATCCTGCCAGGTGATCTTCAGAACCTTCCTAAGACAATTCAAATGGAAGTGATTCAGTTTCCTGGCATGGTGCTCCAGGTTGCACAGGCATACAGCAATGAGGTCAGCACAACAGATCTGCAGGCCTTCAATTTGGTAGTCAGTCCATAAGAATTCTCTCCCACACTTTCCTCCAGAGTCTCCCATACACTGAGCTAGCTCTAGCAATGGGTGTGTCAACCTCATTATCAATGTATACATCCCTGGAAAGTATACTGCCAAGGTAAGAGAACTTATTCACAGTATTCAAAATTTCTCCATATGCTGTAACTGAAGGTTTCACATATGGAAGGTATGGTGCTGGCTGACGGAGCACCTGTGTTTTCTTGGTGTTAATTGTTGGGCCAAAATTAGCACAAGCAGCAGAGAATTGATCCATACTTTGTTGCATCTCAGCTTCAGAGGCTGCATTGAGTACATAATCACCCACAAACAAAGAATCATGCACCAACACTCTCTCCACTTTAATCTTGGCTTTTAGCCTTTTCAAGTTGTAAAATTTACCATCAGTAAGGTAGCTGACTGACCTTGATGCTGTGCTTGTCCTCACTGAAGGCATTTGACAACATGGCTAAAACACCATGCTAAAAAGCATGGGAGCAAGCACACAGCCTTGTTTCACTCCATTCATGACTGGAAAAACATGAGAGCATCATCTACTAACCAGAACCCGGGCAAGCATGCCATTGTAAAATTGACATACCATACTGATAAACTTCTCCAGACAAACAAATTTAGACACAATTTTCCATAAGCCCTCACAAATGACAGTATCAAAGGCCTTGGTCAGATCTACAAACATTGTGTGCAGACCTCTGTTCTGCTCCTGGCATTTCTCTTGGAGTTGTCAGGCAGAAAACACAATCTTGACTGTTCCTCAGCCCTTTCTGAAGTCACACTGGCTTCATCTGATCATCTTCCAGGTGAAGGATCAACTTATTAAGGAGTTCTCTGGAAAGAATCTTGCCAGAAATGACTAAGAGAGAGACCTCCTTGTGATTTTCACGGGACAATCTATTTCTTTTTTTACCTTTATAGAGATAGACAACGGAGGTGTCCTTGAACTCCTGGGTGATAACTTCCTCTTACCATATAAACTGGAAAATTTCAGTCAACTTTTGTATGAGCAATGGACCCTCACACACATCTTGTAAATCTCAGCTAGAATAGAATTAGCACCAGATACTTCGTCACATGAAAGGAGCCTAATGGCATTCAAAAACTGTTCTTCAGTTGGAAATTCAGCTAGGGAGGGATTGACTTCAATCTGAGGTAAACGGTCAGTGGCTTCAGCATTGATTGATGATGATCTGTTGAGAATGCTATGGAAATGTTCAGCCCATCTCTCCAGGATCATGTCCTCATCACTAATCAGTGTGGCTCCATCAGCACTGATTAGTTGAGATGCACCATAGATCTTTGGCCCATAAATAGCCTTCAGGGCATCACAAAAGTGCTTTGAATTGTTACTATCAGCATAAAACTAATTTCATCTGCCTCCTTAACTGAGTCAAGAATCCCACATTTCTCTAAGCTTTGCTTGTACTTTACTTTTGATGGAGTTAAATGCTACCTTCTTAGGGATGGATGAACTATCCTGCTAGTAAACCCTGCAGAGTTCTTGTTTTTCATTTAGCAGCTTCTGAATTTCCCCATCATTTTCATCAAACCAGTCTTGATGTTTGCAAGTGTTCTGACCCAGAAGAGCAAATGCAGTGCTGTACACCAAATCTCTGAAAGCTGCCCACTCCTTTTCTGCTCCACTGTTGCCAACTGTGTGTTGCCTCAACTTTCCTTCCAAGTTAGCGACAAACTGTTCCCACTGAGAGAAGGGTTCTAACCTGTTGACATTAATTCTTCTGGTGGTCATTTTGCCTTGGGGCCATCAGTTTTGTTGAATGAGAACATTCAGCTTGGAGAGGATATGTCTATGATCAATCTAGCACTCTGTACCACACATTGCCTTTGTTACTCTGACATCCTGTCTGTCTCTTCTCCTTATAATCTATTAAATACCAATGTTTGCTGCAAAGGTGCATCTACAAAGTTTTATTGTGTTTAGGTAAACAGAAGACAGTGTCGGTGATGAGAAGGTCAGGAGATGCAAAAGTTTTCAGTAGTAAGTGACCATTGCTGTTGCTGTTTCCAACTCCATTCCTCCCAAGGACTCCCTGCCATGTCTGGTAGTCTGAGCCTATTCTAGCATTAAAGTCACCCAGAATTATAAGCTTGTCCTTTTTTGGCACATTGATGATAAAGGTCTCCAGGTCTTCATAAAATTTTTATTTGACTTCATCAGGGTTTGTCATGGTGGGAGCATGGGCACTGATGATGGTGCATGGCATTTTTCCTGCAAGTGGCAATCTCATTGTCATGAGCATGTCATTCACTCCTTTTGTTAGGCATACAAGTTTGTTGACTAGATTACTTTTGATTGCAAAACCTATACCAACTTCACAGCACTCCTCTTCACTGTGGTTATCCCAGAAAAAACATGTATCCTGCTCCGACTTCAGTAAGCTGGCCTTCATGTATCAGCCTTGTTTCACTCAGGGCTGCTATTTGGATGTGATACCTGCTGAGTTCTCTCACAACAAGAGCTGTTCGTTTTTCACGTCTACTGGATTTTGTGTTGTCTATAAATGTGTGCACATCCCATGTACCGATGGTGAGTGGAATCATCTTTGCAGAAGTTTTTGTACATTTTTTCTGTGTTTCGACCACAGGGTGGGATCCCCACCTGTCATGGTAATCAGGCCAGTACTGTATAAACAGATAATTTTTAGGGCACCTTTTCAAGCCCCTTCCTCACACCAGGAGGTGAGCAATGCAATGCTTAAAAGGTTGCTCAAACACCCAGAAGGCTGGCAAATCACACTGCTATCTCCAGTGAGAAGATGACCCTATGGTCTGGGCTGCCTGTGTACAGGGTTGTGACTACAAATCCCAGGATATCCATACCTGCTGCTTCATCACTTGCCTGTCACCACAGGACTTTGAGATAGGTAAAAATGGTAAAATGGTGTGGGTGATGTCTTCTGATTTGTGTGTAAATTGGATTTAAGTGAGGCAGAATTGCACAGTCACTGGCCTCACTCTCTCTTCCAGAGTCATCACAGTCCAGTGGCAGAACAGAGTCAAGATGACCGGTGATGGCTTGAGATGCAGTGGATGTCCTTGGTGTCTTTGATGTCTAACCAAGCTCTAAGCTCTCCACTGAGCCTTCTTCAGCTGACTTCACGGCCATTGGAACAAATCGTTCTCATTCACCCATTCCACCAGGGGAATTCACCCATTCACGTGCTTGGGGTAGACATCCCCCTAACTCACCAACGGTTTTGAAACCCCTTGGTTACCCTCAATCTGGTTTAGCCCACCTGCCAAAACAGTTTACTGGGTGTGGCCTCTGTGCATGTTACGGTTTCTGAGAGCAACAGGTGAGAGGTGGATCAGGTGGACACAAAAGGTGGAAAGTAGCCCTGAAAAGGGCTGGGCAGCCCTCACACCAGAGGTAGTAGTTTTCACTGAACCTAGCCTACACCCCACTAAACATAAACAAACACTAAGCAAAGATATACAAACATTCAACAAGGATATATAGGTGCAGCTCTACAGAGCCCAGCTAGGGAGTGGTAGTGGCCATTGGGAAGAATGGCTAGATCTGACTAAATATACTGAAATCTGTGATCTCACTGATTTAGGAGTTCTCTCCAATGATTCAGATTGCAGCCCATCAATGACCATCAGGTCAATATATCAACAAAAGCCTGACAGGAAAAAACAATTTGTCAAATCGAGAGAGCTACCCTCCCTTCATAATACTGGTTAATATAAATTTCCTCCAAAAGCAGACTTTAACGCATATAGCCTTAACCTGTTTTACACCTAAAGATTATGCTTGAACATTAAATCATAGATACAATGTAGCCTAATCAGCCCTTAAAGGTCTAAGACCTGGGCAAAACAAATAAGACATAGCCTTCTTTCCACATATTCCTCCTCCTTGTCCTCACTGGAAATTTCAACTACCCTGCCCTGTATCACTGTGCTGTCTGCTATTGTCTACAAATCATTTACTGTTCTAGCCTTCTTCACTACCAGGACCCAATTAGATAAGCTTTGCTGTTACATACCAATATATGGCCAAGACCTTGGCCACATCCTAAGCTTGCACTGGGACTGTGAGAAAGGAAGTGTAGAGTGAAGTGACCCTGTGATTGTCAGGACTTGATGATGAGATGTGGAAATCATTATTATCAATCCTCTTGGTTCTATCATCAACTTATTTCCTGGGCTGTGACAGAGAGGGATAGAAGGGCAAAGTGACTGTTGACATATATTCCCTGGGATCAGCAACCTCCTTCATGACCAGAACATTTACAATGACACATATTTGTCCCTTTCTCTTATCAAATGAGTAAACTAATCAAGTGATACTTTTCCTATCTCATGTCTAATAAATCCTACCTCTTATGTATTAATACCTGTAATTCAGAGTAAAGAGATCCTGAGGCCATCTTTTATCATCAGCAAGACAAGTAGAACCCCCACATTTCAACTCTTGCCACCTCAGTCCCTGATGTCAAATGTGAAAAAGTGGTAGTGGCCATTGGGAAGAATGGCTAGATCTGACGAAATATACTGAAATCTGTGATCTCACTGATTTAGGAGTTCTCTCCAATGATTCAGATTGCAGCCCATCAATGACTACCTATCCCATGTGTTTTTTGTTCATAGTGTCTCAAAACTTCAACATAGCTGATATGCTAGAGGTCTTTCTTGCTTTCTCCTGAAACATGAGGGTAACAGTGTATGGTTTCACTTGTCACTCTTGCTCTCATCACATGTCCAACTCATCCACTCTTCCTATCACATAATTATTTTATAATTGATAGATGGATTTGTCCAAATCTGAAACATCAAAATCTCTAGCTAATACTATGTTACTATGCCATCTTGCAGTTAAATTAATTTTTCCTTTATGAATTCAGAGAATGTGGCATTAGGAGCATATACATTTACATATTTGTTTGTCTGTGGTTCCTCTCAGAATAAAGTAATTTCTTTGTTATCTTTATTTTGTGAATTTTTGTTTTTGCTTTGTCTGATACCATGATTACAACTCTTACTTATTTTGGATACACCAGAAGCATGTAAATTTTGTTCCAGCATCTCATTTTTATTCTGTGGATGTCTTTACTTTTTTAGGTAAGTTTCTTGAAAGCAAGAGATTATAGGGTATTGTTTTCTTATTCAATCTGTCATTTTCATTTTATTGGATTGTTTAATCCATTTACATATAAAGCTATGAGTTAGGTTTATATATTTCCTCTAATTTTCTCTAATTATTCTAATTAAGGCAATCTATTCTCTCTTCCTCTCACTCTCAAGTCCCACCTCCTTGTTTGTCTTTTCCCCTAGTTTTTAAGTTTTGCTTAACTTATTCATTCCTTTTTTTGTCTTTTATTTAGTTATCTGCTTCTCCCTTTTTTCTTTCAGCTAAGCAGTTAATTAAAATCTTTACTCTCTTGCCTACTTCAACTTCTTTTGTTAGTTTTTTTTTTCATTTTCAGTACCTTCTTCTAACAATCCATTATCCTCATTCTCATTCTCTTCCTTTCCTTAATTTTCTTTCCCTTCTGTTTACTATCAACTTTTATTCTTCTGTCATGGTAGTTAAATTTATTTATTTCCTTCTTTAGTGTTTGTGTTCTTCAATGAGACTAAGTCCCACCAGTGAATTGAAATTTAACCCTTTCTTTCCCCTCATTTCAATCCCTCCTTTTACCAGTTCACCTATTCTATGATAGACCCTTTTCTTGAAAGATTATAGGTGTTCTTTTCCCTTCACTATTTACCAATGACATGCTAAGGATATAGCATTCATTCCTCTCAATCTTCTCTTTCCCCTTCCCCTTTCATGAACTGTTCTATTTTGTTGTTTAGTCCCACAAAAAACAGATTCAACTACAAGAGAGGGCAATTGGTCAAGATGTTTATTAGTCTATAGTGTTTCAGGCCTGTTTTTGCACCCTTATTTTTCCTATTTATGTTCCCCTTTCATCTTTAACCCTTTGGGTACTTTTAGAAAGAAATCTCTAATTGGTACCTCTGTTGTTACTTGTGTTGTGTTTTTAACTCTATAGATGTCTTTCTCTTTCTGTTTTTTTTTTCCTTTTAATAGTTTCTAGAGGTGTGGGGCATTGCCCAATTGGAACTGGCCAGTTGGGTCCCCAGTGGGGCAGCTACTACTTCTCACAGATTGTTGTTTGTCCTTTGTTTTCCATGAGGACCAATGACATCAGGAAAGTCAGGTGATGTCTTGACTTGCAACTGAATTGGATTTAAGTGAGGCAGGGCTGAGGGTCTTCCCCTCCCAAATTGATTTTTTTTTTTGACTAGGCAAAAGAGATCATTCTTTGCTTCATTTCTTAACCTAGCCTTAATCATTGAATGGGCATTGCCTCAGACAAACTGAGACCTGGGAGAGATTTTAACTTAAAAAGGCCAAGGTTTCCCACTGCATCCGGGGCCATCTCCAGTTGTCCTGACCTGTATCTTGCCACTGGACCCAGATGGCTCTAGAGGAGAGAGTGAAGCTGATGACTTTGTACAGCCCTGCCTCACTTAAATCCAATTCACTTGCAAGTCAAGACAGCACCCTCCTCATGTCATTGGTCCTTTTCAAAAACGAAGGACAAAGAACAAACAAGAGATGGGTTAATTTACTTTGTTAATTGTTTCCTTGGTAGCTGTATTTGTTCACCTTTTTGTGATTTGTTGTCTGGGGCACTTACAAATTGAATAATTTCCTCGTCTTTTTTTTTTTGTAGGAATTCTTCAAATGCTTCTCTTTTATTGAACATCCATTGTTTTTAATTCATGATAAAGTACACTTCTACAGGTTATGTAATGTTGGGTTGCATCAAGCTCTTTTGCATTTTGGAATATGTTATTCCATTACATTCTGCAGGTTTTGGTGAATGCAGAATAGTCTTGTGCTATTTAAATTCCCTTCCCTTTACATTTGAATGTCTGGTTGTTAAATTGTTAAATTTAATCAATATATGCCTTGAAGTTTTAAGCATGAGTTGTTTGGTTTTTTTTTTTTTCTGGAGATAGATAGTCTATGGATTCTTTTGATTGACACTTGTTTTCTCTATAGTTCTAGAGTTTTCTTGTTTTACTTCTTGCATTGTGATGTTATTTTTGACTTGTCATGTTATGTGAAGACTATGATCCTCATGTTGTCTCCACACATCTTGTCTTTGAGTTCAATGTGTTTGTCTTATTTAGAGAACATGTTTGTTTGTTTTTTTTAACAATGCAAATTGTTTCTCTCCTTCCAAATTGTCCTTCACTTAAGTACATTCGTATTACCAATCAGGTTTTCTTTCTTTCACTTCTCTGGAAAAACTCACCACCCTAGATTCAAGTATTTCTACTTTGCTATTATTTTTGCTATGCAGGCCTTAAGTTCTTCCATCTGTTCCCTTTTAAAATTCTGCTTTAAAGATTCTTATTTCTTTCTTGAATCATCTGGTAATATCCTGCTATGATTCCATGTTTTTTGGGAATCCACATGGGCCCTCTGCCCAATCAGGTATTGATTCAATTTTCTTTGTTTTGCAATTCTTATTTAGAGATGTTTGGGTTTGTTATAGGTGTTTTTAATATATTTCCTGTTGGTTTATCTGATTGAGTTCTAGTTTATAACTGATTTGTTTTTCTCCCAATATTTTTGGTAATTTTAGTCTTTTTTCCTGATATTTTCCTATTGCTCATTTTCTGATTCTTTCCCCTTTGACTGTGAATTCCTCCAGTGGCTAGAACAAATAGCTAGCTCAGCTCACATTGGGAAAATCACCTTTAAAAAAAAAAAACAGTCTTAGTCCCTGCCTAAAGAGACTTTTGGGGAAGCACCAAAACTGACCCCTGTTGGATGCCAGTCCCCTTTCCTTCAGGCTAGGTGCAGCCCCACATGCATGCCTGCATCCTATTCCAGTTTCCTCTTTTCTTTAGTTCCTTGGTTGAGCACTGCTCCAAGGAGCTACCGCCCCAGGCAGAGCTCACTTCCACTTTCCTATACCTCTTCCTCTTCCATAAGAGAATGGGCAGAGTTGAGGTCTGCTACTAGTTGTCACTGAATGGTGGGGTGAGTGTAGAGGCGATAGTAGCAGCAAGAAAACTGCTGAATGGATCCCAGAGCACAAGTTGGTGGGATAGGTTGTGCCATACTCCCAGAGAGTGGGGGCTAGTGAAGGAAGATAGGGCAAGTGAGCCTTCTGGGGATTAGCCTTCTCTGATATTAATCAGGTCATTACACTGTTAGGCTTCTTAGTGTTTTAGCCTACTGAGAAAGCTACAATTGCTTTATCTTGTGTGCGTAATTCCCTAATTTGGGAGTTTTGAAAGCTTGTGAGGGCTGGACAAAATATCTAGTCCTTCATCCAGAAGTGGAAGAAAGTTTTTTTTTTAAATAGGTAAGGAGTGTTCCAGTACCTCATACTTGATGATCTTGTGCTGACTGGATCAAGCTGCATAATATTACAAAGCAACTACAAGATTCTCTGTAATTCATAGCATGCACAGTTACTCCATAGCTACCAAAGGGATCTAACTAACAATTGACACAGAAAAACCAAAATGGATTAGGAATGCCAGTTGTCTAGGCAATGATATGGAGCTGGACAAACAGCCCATTAATCTTCCAGTATATAAATATCTTAGGCACTGCCAATGGATGATGAGCTAGACACAGAATAGATGAGGAGGAAGAGAATGGAATCAATTGAATTGGGGAAACTATGTAGTGTTTTCAACAATCAGAAGCTTTTTAATGACATAAATGCTATTCTTTAAACATCATTATTCTTCTGTTGATGCTATATGACTACAGATCATGACGAACCACAATTTTAGAAAAGCAAAATTGCCAATGGCACAAAGGCAAACTTGACTATTCTTTCACAATGTATTGTTTTTGTGGGCTCTAAAGTGGGAAAAAAAAACCCAACAGCTAACTCTATTAGACCATGGGCAGTAAACAATTTTTAGTTTACCTAATTTTTCAAAATGTCTTTCTCATGGTTTATAAACAAATAATGCCCTGTATCATTGTGGAAATACAAAAAGCCTATAGTAATATAAATAGTCTTTCTCTAAATTATCTTTTTCCTCAATTCAGATTGTAAATTTGAATTAAACTCATTTACTGTATAATGGAAGTCAGAGCAATAGCTACTGATATAACTGTGGATATGAAAAGCATATTCTTAAACTCTGATAATTTCAAACTGCTATTTTTTCCCTTCACCTAACACTTTACTTGAACCCCTAAAACAATTCTGTGCCAAATTCTATATTATTCATTTTCAATTCAATACTAAAAGGTTTATTTTATAATATGTGTAGTATTCCAATTAAAACAGCACTCAAAATTAATGTTTTTTTAAGGATTCTATATATGGATTTTCCTTTAATATTTCCTCCAATTAGCCAGTTATGTCTTATATTTAAGACAGTTTGTTTCCCAAAGTTCTGAGTATCCTCAACCCACATTTCTTGACAGTGGTAAAATCAAAAAATTTAAAAATTACTCACATTCTAATGACTACCTTATGTCATTTTAGTATTCCAAAATTTTTCTTTTACAAATATGCCTGGATAACAAGCAGCATGTATTTTATTTTAAATTAATGGATGGATTAATAGATCTATATTCTAGATGAGATAACTTATTTGTAAAATAGCTTATCTTTAAAGCCACTCACTTATTTTTTTAATTTTTAAAAAATTATTGGGGCAGCTAGGTGGCGCAGTGGATACAGTCAGGAGGACCTGAGTTCAAATCTGGCCTCAGACCAAACACTTGACACTTACTAGCTGTGTGACCCTGTGCAAGTCACTTAACCCCAATTGCCTAAAAAAAAAATTATTTAGAATTTTATTTTTTCCCAGTTACATGTAAAAACAATTTTTAACATTCATTTTTAAAATTTTGAGTTCCAAATTCTCTCCCTCCTTCCTTTCATTGAAAAAGCAAGGAATTTGATATAGGTTATACACATCTTATCATGCAAAATATATTTTCATATTGGTCATGTTGTAAAAGAAAATATAAATCAAAAAAAACCTAAGAAAAATAAAGTAAAAGAAAGGATGCTTCGATCTGTATTCAGACTCCATCAGTTCTTTCTCTGGGGATGGACAGCATTTTTCATCATGAGTTTTTCAGAGTTGTCTTGGATCACTGTATTGCTGAGAACAGCCAGATCATTCACAGTTTTGATCATCTTACAATATTGCTGTTCCTGTGTACGATGTTCTCCTGGTTCTAGTCATTTCACTTTGCATCAGTTCATGTAAGTTTTTCCAGGCTTTTCTGAGAGGATCCTGCTCATCATTCTTATACCACAATAGTATTCTATCCCAATCATATACCACAACTTGTTCAGCCATTCCCCAATTGATGTGTATCCCTTCAACTTCCAATTCTGTGCCACCAGAAAAGAGCTTCTACAGATATTTTTGTACATGTAGGTCCTTTTCAATTTGTTTTTTATCTCTTTTGGGATACAGAACTAGTAGTTTTGCTGGATAAAAGGATACATGCATGGTTTTATAGCTCTTTGGGCATAGTTAGTTCCAAGTTGCTCTATGTAATGGCTGAATCAGTCAGTTCACAACCTCACCAACACTGCATTAATATCTCAATTTTCTCACATCCCCTCCAAAATTTGTCATGTTCCTTTTCTGTCATATTAGCCAATCTGATAGGTGTGAGGTGATACCTCAGAATAAAATTACCCACCTTAAAGAGTGGTTATGAGGAAATAATTTTGTAAATCTTAAAATGCTGTATAAGTGTGAGCTATTATCATTATTCTTCCCCTTTACTTGCCTATTTCTGTTAAGGGTTCCATTATCCTTCTAGTCACCAAGCTTCACAACTTAGATGCTCTTGACTATTCACTCTCAATAATTCTAGGCCAATCAATTGCCAAGACTTATCAAGGCTTCCTTTACGATATCTCTGGTATCTATTCTCCTCCATCATATCACAACCACTCTAGTTTAGATCCTCATCACCTCCCTCAGAATTTTATAATAACCTAATTGGTCTCCCTAACTCCAAAACATCTTCCATATAACTGCCAAATTGATATTCCTAAGCTACAGATCTGACTATGTCAGTTCTCTTTTCTTCTTTTTTGTTTCAGTTTTTTCTTTTCGTTCTTTTTTTTTCCCCAGTTCTCTTCTCAGGAAACTTTCAGTTCTCTTTTCAAGAATGCCTCTGGTGTTTGAAGTCCTTCTTAATCTGGCTACAATTTATCTTTTCAGGATAATTATATATTACTCATCCTCATATACTCCATGTTCCATTCAAATTTGTCCACCTAGGTTTCCCTGTACAAGGCATTCCATTGCTTACCTCCATAAATGCTCTTCTTCTTTAGCTTTGATTCTTGGAATCATTAGCTCCTTTCAAGACTCAGTACAATTCCCTATCCTTCAAAAGGCCTTTCCTAATTCCCCCAGTTGTTGGTGTCTCTTTTCCTTCAACCTGCTATATGAAGGTATACACCATATACAACAGCAGGATGTAATTTCTTAAGGGCAAGGTTGCTTTTGTTTTTATATTTGTATTCTTAGCACCAGCACAATGTCTAGTATATAAGAAACCTAATAAATTCTTGTTGAATAAGTAAATTAATGCCAAGTCCATTCCCTCCATACTAGATTACAATTCCCAGGGCTATTTTTATTAGGAAAAATAATATATTAAATTTTTAAAAAATCAAACAAAGAACAAGAAGCTCTCTATATTTTCTGTGAAAATTATTGAAAAACTGCAAATATCTACAGCTGGATTTAATTAGCTTGTATATAGAGAAAAAATACTTATGGAAACAACCAAAGTTTGACGAATCTTGTACCTGGAGCTTCCCTTTCTCATAGGCCAGTTTATTCTTACTATCAGTAATTTTTCCCAGGACCTTCTCCACCTGCTGCTGGGTATGCTGGTAAAATAAGCAAAGACATGTATATCTAAGGCTAGAAAGTTGAAACTACATATTCATAGTTTAAAGAATACAAAAAGGGACACCTACATGCAAAAAAAGAGAAATCCGTTATCATCCCTATAATGATAAAACCAAAAGCTGGCTAAAGTGTTTACTGCTGCCTCTTAGTTTCCCCTAAATCACCATCCACAAGGGAGTATACTCTGCATCCAAAAAGGTTACTAGAGGAGGTAGTGCTGAGAGTCATAAATGTACTGTTTCCTGGACACATCAATTTCATCTTCATAGTAGACACCAAATTCAGAGGTTTGTTCACTAGTTTTATTAGTGTTGGAAGTGGTATTTGCATATAATTCACAAAGCATCATAAAACATTGCTATACTGCAGGTCTGAGATCACAAGGACATGAGTATCATGCCAGCTTGCACTGATATTAGAGACACTTTGACTTCTAAAATGAGAGAAAAATTAAAGAAATCTTTTAAGATAAGGAAGTTATGATGGAAACTTAAATTAAAATTTTTACAACTTCATCAGAATACCCCAAATAGGACACTGGTCTGGGAAACAAAACTACTAGAGTATTTTAGAATATAAATATCTTATTTTATTTGTTTTAAAATTAACAATACATTTTGACACTACAGACCCTACTCTAAAACACCTGAAACACTCCATAAAATACACTCTCTGAAAAGAGTAAAGCAAAACTACATAATAAAGTGAATGCTATTGAGAGTGTATGCCATTTTTTCCACATAGAAGAATTTGTAGTACAAAGAAATAAAAGCTGGTTTTGTAGTGAGAGGACCTTATTACATTCTATCCTGGCTCTGATTTTCTATTCCATGATTTTGGGCAAGTCGCCTCTCTGGTCTTAATTTTTTTGGTCTGTAAAATGAAAGGATTACACTAGATTGCCTTTAAGGTCCCTTCTAGCTCTGAATTTGTGATAGTTTGATCCATTTTTGTAGTTTACCAACTGATAATACAAGAAGGTGTAATTTAACTTTATACCTTGGTATCAATGCTGTCTGTTGTATTTGACCAGTTTTGTTGACTTATAATTTCATTTTCTTTACTTACATTGTTGTGGTCACTAGGTATATAATCCCTCAGTCTCTGTTCTCTTCATTTTCTATATTATTTTATGTAATAACAATTATTTCAAGAAGTAAAAACAATAAAATTGTCTCTTTTCTGGCCAGAAGATAGATACAATACAATACAAATACAGGAGACTCTGACAGTGACAATGGCCTCGCTATTTCTTGCACAAGAAATTTTATCTCCTGATTTCATGCATTTTCACTGGCTATGCTCCATGCCTAGAATGTCCTTCCTTATCTCTACCCCTTCACTTCCCTCAACTACTTCAAGTCTCAGTTAAAATCTCAAATCTTCAAGAAGCCTTTCCCAGTATCCCTCAGTGCTAGTGCCTTTCCTCTAAGATTATCTCCAAGTTTGTTGTTTTTCAGCCGTGTCTGAATTTTCATGATCCCATTTGGGGTTTTCTTGGCAAAGACATGACAGAACACAAAAAAATATACAATATCCCCAATCTACCAATCTAGTAAATTTGTCAGAAAAAGAAATAAAGACTAGTTTGGCATGACCTGTTTTGATTAAACTGTGATGGCTCTTTGGAATCACTGAATCCTTTTTTATCCCTTTGAGAACACATTCTGTAATTTTCCCAAGAAGAGAAAAGTCATGCTCATTGGTCTGGAGTTTGTAGGTTCTGTTTGAAAATTTGGACACTTGCCCTTATCTAATCTTAAAGCATCTTTATCATTTTGCCCTTATCTAATCTTAAAGCATCTTTATCATTCGCCACAATTTTTCAAGGATTATTGGCAGTTGTTCAACAATTATGTCTGTCAGGTCTTTTGGAACCTAAGGATTTAAATCATTTGGGCCAGATAACTTGAAGTCATCAAGTGCAGTGAATTACTCTCTTACTGTCTCTCTCCCCATTGATCTTGGGTCTGAACTGGCTGCCACCTATTTTTGTTCCACTTCTTCCAGCATGAAGATCACTTTTCTTGGCTAATTAAACAGAAGACTCCTTATATCTGAAGTCAAAGCAGGTTGTGACAAAGTTTAAAATAGCTTAACTGTTTCACAAAAGACTTACAATTCTTTTAAAAAACTTGCCTTTGCTATAAAAATAAAAATATTTTCAGACACTGAACTAGTCACAAAAGAAAGTACTACTTTAGTAGCCTTAGAAAACCACACTTCAAACCTAGTATTTGACAAAACTTGAGCATATGTCACAAAAGACTAAGTGGAGGAGATTTACTCTACCATGTATTTTATGCTAAAAAGTATTTTATATAATTTTTTATTGAAACTCCTACTGGCATTTCTCCTTCTTCCTTTTCTCAGAGGTCTATCCTATATGACATTCAATATTTTAATACAAAAAAGAGGAAAAAATCAACAAAAGATCAACACATAGAGAAATCTGAAAACATGTTCAATGTTCCACACTTGTCTACTTCTCATTTCTGCAAAAGAGTAGGGTAGGAGTGTTTTCTCATATCTCTCCTTTGGGGACTGCTAATAAAGTTTAATTGTTATCAAACCTTTGTAGATTTAACATTTCTGCTTCTAACATTTAGATGGGGGAAAATTACATAAAGAAAAAATAACTTCATTCAAAACTGTGGAAAGTGGAGAGAGAGAGGAAAAAAATACCCAAGTAAATACAATAGAAATAATTTTTTTCCAGATTGTGGATTATCTATTATCATTACCTTCTTTCATTGATTCAGATAATTGATAGTTGCCTATAGAACTAACCTAAATCTTAATTTCTATGTTTCAATTATTTTTATATTATGAGGAACCTCTGTTGTATTTAGCTTACTTACTAACTTACAGTAAAAGCAGAAAAAAACCACTGTATACAGCACGTCTAGTAATTACGAGATTACACTAGTCTTTTAATACTTACCTCATGGTTTTCAGAGATGACTTTTTGGTGTTCCATTGTTGTCATCCTATTCATCAACTGCCTATTCTCCTTCTCTAAGGCCTGTAGGGTACCAATTAAGGCACTCATTTCCTGCTTTAAAAACAAAAGGGGAACAAAAGTCATTCCAGAGCTAAGAATACTATCTCCTTTTTCTTATTCCAACTCTTAGTGAAAATGGAAGTCATTTAATGTACTTAATCACTTAACTGTAATACTGAAGGTCTGAAGAGCCAATCTGGAGAGTCACAGCAAAGTGTGTTACAAATAGTAAGCACTTAGTTTATATTTGTTCAAGTTAAATTTAAGTATAACTGTAGTATATGTCCAAATTATAGAAAGTAACAGATTTATGGAAATTATAACTGGAGTATCACTTGTCAGAGTTTATTTATCTTGGATTGTTTCATCATGCAAATTAAGGATAGAACTCCGTGAATGGCACCGACTCTGGGTTATGGTCTATTGATACTTATGGACAAGTACAGTATAGGAACTATGAACAGAACAGCAATTCACTTGTGGCTTCCTTTGGCTCCACTGTCTCATAGGGCAGCATTCCAGGTGGTAGCTGGGAGAAGAAGTAGGATATGCTTTTTAGCTAAAGGCAGAGAGACACAGCCTAGGTTTACACAGGGTTTTCAGACAAAGAGTCTGCTGTGGTCAAGTGGCAGGTGGGCTAAGAAGGTCAGGGAACATGGACCAGTAGCAATGAGTTTTTTTTTAAAGCCAATTTATAAAAATTAACCCGGAAGGCCTATTCAGAATAAAGAAGGTGCAACTATAATTCTGCATCAGTAAGCTTGCCAGAGAGTTTTAGCAGTTAGTTTAAAACTAGAACTTCTTGTAGTTTATAAGCATACCAGAGATGTGTGACGGAAGAAAGGTTTAGGAGAGTGAGGCCATGTTCTCCTCTGGCTATTCAGTTTTCAGAACAGTCTATGACAATTTAATGGATGTCTTGTACACCAAGCAGGTGGTTAATAAATGCCTTCTGACTGAATGAAAATTGGTCAAGGTAAAGTTCTTTGAAAATATGTTATGTTGGTAAAACCAAACTTTAAAAGTTTTTAGCTTAACCTCTGTTAAGGAACCCCATAGGCACAACCATAATTCTATGCTGATACCTATAGTATATTCACAGAGGCAGTCTTTGATGCTACTACATCTACCATTTAGCATTCTATCTTCTAGTACCAAAAAAGAGTTGGCAGTGGTTAGAAAGAAGTTCATAGTTAATAATAGTCACCATCTTAAATTTTGATAGCTTAATTGGGATTGTATAGAGGTTGGCAAAATTTTGTCACAAGCTTCAGAGGCAGGAGCTTCTCTTCTCAAACTAGATACTTGAAAGTGAGAAAACCATGTCAGAGAGAGTGAGAATATGCTTATCTAAATTTAATAAACTCTGAGGTACCATTTCATACTCACATAAATAAAAAATAACTAAAAGTGACAAAACTCATCAATGTCAGGATTGTGAACAAATGGATATACTTTTTTACTCTTAATGGAATTATAAATTGGTAGATTCTTTTTGGGAGGCAATCTATCAGGAGACAACAAAACACAAAAATACTTTTTGACCTAATAATCATATTTTAGGAACATATTTTTAAAGTGATGTTATCAATGAAAAAAATTATTTGTTAAAATGTATACGGCAGCAGTAATTGTAATTGCAAAGAACTGGAAGCAATCCAAGGTGGTGAATGGTTGAAAAAACTGTGTGATACCAATTTAGTAGAATTCTCCAATACCATTAAAAAGAAGCATGACAAAAATTTTAGAAAAACTTATAAGAAGTAATTGAATTAAAGGAAGCAGAACTGTAGTATATATACAAATTATAATAAGACAAAAATAAAAATATATAGATATACAGAGATGAATTAACATAGAAAAATAACAGGAGAGTATGCCGAGGGAGTAATTAATAACTTGCTATGAACATACCGCATATAACATTGATTTTTAAATATAATAAATATATGGTTTTGTAGTTTAAAATTAAATGGATAATTTTATATATATGTACATATACATAAATATGTAATACATATACATACATACACATATGTCGATAGATAAGTAGATAAAGATAAATAGTCATCCAGAAGAAAAATTCCAAGTCCAGTGGTAACTGGGTCCCAACCTGGTTCACAAATCATTAGTGTTTTTGACTGCTACTACACATTGCTGACTTATATTGGGCTTCAATCCTCTTAAATCCCAAGATTTTTTTTAGATAAAATGCTGTTTAATCATATCTTTCTACATCTTGTACTTGTGAGGTTGAATTTTTGTGTATCAGATTTTAATTTATTCCTCTTGAATTACATCTTGTTAGATTCAGCCCAATACTTTTTCTGTGTCAAGATTTTTTGGGATCCCGACTCAGGGAACTTGATGAATCCTAATCCCTGTTCTTACAACAGAACTTCAACAATGTTATAAGGATGCTAGGTAGCTACCTGATTAGAAGCCAGATCATATCTACAAGGCAGGATCTATCTATAGTTGATCTTTACTGGGCTAGCTTCACCTTTTAGGTCATAAGTTGACAGCCCTATAATAGAAGGCAGATAGGAAGACGGAGATTGTTAATCTTATCTCCATTCATAAATTTGGAAGCCGGCTACATTTTAAGTATGTGTGTGTGTGTATGTATGTATATATATACATGCTCTTGTGTGTGTGTGTTTCTAGTCAGAGGTTTGCCTAAGTTGCCTAATATAAGACTCAAAAAAAGGTATCTTTATGAATAAATGACAGGTGCAAAAATGTACAGATGGTAAACTAATACTGTCTCCCACAAAAAAATAACTGGGTGTTGTTAGTTCTGACTTTTACATGTCCCGTAAGGTCCATTCTGGTAGAAGGGATAGAACTGTTGGTTAAGTTCCCCATACTTGGTTCAGAAGCAATGATGTGACCTTGTGTTTTTTTAAATATATATATGTATATATATATACACACATGTACACACATATACATACACATATATGTATACACATACACAATATGTATATATGTATACACACACACACACACACACACACACACACCCCTTTAGTTTCTGCAGTTAGCCAATCTCATGTTTCCATTTTTCTTCATGACTTAGGGCAAATAACTTCACCTCTTTGAACCTCAGTTTCCCCATCTGTAAAATGAGGGGGTTGGTGGAGTGTTTGGCTTCTGAGGTTCTTTCATGCTCTACATCTATGGTCTTATACAGTTGCCTCCAGCTCTAAACCTATAATTTTACGATCATAACTCTTCAAAGATAAGAGCATTCAGTGGACACCAACATGTAAGGAAAATAACAATCATTGATAAATAATAAGGATCAATAATACCTTGTTTTTCTTTAATTCCATTTCAAGTTTGCTTTTTTCTTGTGTTATGTCACTCTCTGTTTTCTTTAACTGTCCAAGAAAAATAGAAGAAATTGATCATTTTTAAAGATGCTGACAAGCTATTAGAAACAACCTATACATCAAATTATTCCTATACTGCAGAAAGAGGCCAAGAAGAGAACTTCTGAGGCAGAGCAGGTTTCACAAACCAGCCATGAAGTTAGAAACACACACCTGTGTATCAGATTACACGGGTTTCTTCCTAACTTCTTTGACTTCTTCACCATACCTCAGGAAGGTCATTATTGCGAAAACCTCATCATCTTGCAAGATCTCATCAGTTTTGGTATACTAACTTATCACTGCCCTTTATCCCTCTGATTGGAGGATGGAACAATGTGCTCCAAAACCTCCCTTTAAGGAGGGAGCTCAGGTCAGTATTTTCTCACTTCTCAGCTGGCTATACTACTCTGGGACTTCTCCACTTTGCCCCTCCACTAGGTACCTTCCTTCTCTGCCTCACCTTTCCTGGTTTTTCAGTCTTTTCTGTGTTGTCTTCCCCCATTAGATTATAAACTCTTTAAGGGCAGTGTCCATATTTCTTTTTTTCATTTGTATACCCCACACTTTGCACAGTGTCTGGCATATACTAGATGCTTAATAAATGTTTATTTACTATTGACTTGACAAATTTGGAAGATAATAGCAGTTCTCCCTTAATCTCCACTGCCCTATCCACTTTAGGGGTAATTATTTTTTTAAATCAGTTGTTTTAACTAACATACAGCATAGGATGTATGAACCGTTGTTAACATTGATCATTTTTGCATATGGATCAACAAACTGATCAATCAATATTTATATGCCTAGCCATTTTCTAGGTGCTGACAACACAAATAAATGAAACATATATGGATATCTGCAAATATTTCTCAAATTCAAATTTCTTCAAGTTTATTTTACTAAAAACAATTAGTACAATGAACCAGTCAGTCGAACTGTATTTAGTAACTTGCTTTTTTCATGTAATTTTAAAAGAAAAATGTCACCATTAAAAGATATAATCTGCTTCTACCTCTTTGTGTAGATTCTCTCTTCCCTCCATCAGAGATTTTCTTTCTTTTAGTGCTACTTCTAGTTCGCCTCGCAGTCTAACAATAGTATACTCTTGTAGCTCTTTTTGCGTTGCTGTTTTCTTTTCTATTTCCTTTGCTTTTTGTCTACATTTGCTGTGTTCAAGGTGTAAGGCATCACTACCGGGGTATAACAAGTCAACACGGAACAAGCTGGTGAGATTTCTGCTTTCACAAAAATGTTAAATGCCAGATACTTTAGAACAGCAACAAAAATATTATAATGACATTATTTAGTACTTTTTTCTTGTTGTTTACTAAAAAGAAGTATGGCTGAACAGAACAATGTTCTTTTAAAAAAATGGTTGAAATTAACTCACAGGCATTTTTGAAGTTGGGTTCTTTCATTCTGAACATTTTGTAGTTCTTTTGCAATACTGGTCCTGGTAGCATCCAACATTAAATCTTGCTCCTGCAACTTTTGTGTCACTTTTTCTTGCTCTGTCTGGGACGTGACAATTAACTTAGATAATCAAAAAGGATTACTTGATAGGAAGCCGACTAAAATAATTCAAAGACCTTGAACTTTTAGAAATGAGCTGGTAGAAAAATGAATATAAGTAGATTCTTGTTTTACAGAATACCATTTTAAGTTCATAACTTATTCCCCACCCAGAGTTTTAAATCCCCACCAGTGTGCAGCTGGAACTCTTCTTTACATGATCTCTTCCTTCCTGCCATCATGGTTCAATTCTAAATCCATTACCAACATCACATTTTGAAAAGCATATTATTTCAATTAATAATATATGATGATCATAGATAGTTACAACAGAAAAGGGCAGCAGTATTTACTTTCAGGCTCCTCTACCTCAAAACTCACTTTTGTAAAACAGCCCCAATCTTCAAATTATTATTGTTTGTAAATTCAAAAGTATTTGCTTTATGTACCGAGAGACTACATAGTAAAGTAGATAACCAGCTTTGAGACCAAGCAGATCCAAATTCAGTCATGCGTCTGACACTTACCAGCTGGGTGACTAGACAAGTCACTTGGGCTCTTAGTGCTGTAGGCCAGAAGTGTTAAACACATAGCCAACAGGCCCATAACACTCTCCAGTACTGCCCAAATCCGAATAAAGTGTAGTTGGCAAATATTTAACAAAATTAAAAATACAACAAAATATAGATGTTAATATGTTGTTTTCTGAGCCAATATGTGACCTTTAGGTCCTTTTCTATGGTTTTTTGCCATTTTTCTATTTGAATTGATACCACTGCTGTAGGCAATTCTCTAAGACTCTAAGTTGTAGGGAACCTGCTTTGGTAGAAGGAGTTCACTCACTTGGGGGTTCCAAATACCAATAAAATAATAGGTCCAGTCTCTATTCTCTATCCTTGCTTTATACAAATACATTTAAAAATAAACCAACAATATTGTTCCTCAAAACAAATGTCCTGATTTTCAAAACAAGGAAACAGATAAACTAAAAACTATAAGCTATATTTGACTTATATTGCTTAGAAAATTCTAGAATGGAGTATGGAAGTGATGGTTGGTGAACATCTTTTAAAGGAAAAGTAGATTATAAAGAGCCAGCACTGGTTCATCAAGAACAGGTAGTTCCAGAATAACCTATTTTTTGGCTGGGTTCCCAAACTGGTAGGTCAGGGGAATGCTGTACATATGGCTTACTTTGATTTTATTAAAGCATTTGATAAAGTAGCTCATGCGCTTATGGAAAAGATGGAGAGATATGGGCCATAAGATAATACAACTAGATGAATTTAGAACAGGTTGAATGACCCAACTCAAAGAATCTTGTGATTAGAAGGAAGGTAGAAAATTGGGAAAGAATTTTTACAACCAGTCTCTCTGCGAAGGGCCTCATTTCTAAAATATATAGAGAATTAAGTCAAATTTATAAGAATACAAGCCATTCCCCAATTGATAAATGGTCAAGGGATATGAACAGACAGTTCTCAGATGAAGGAATTAAACCCATCTATAGTTATATGAAAAAATGCTCTAAATCACTATTGATCAGAGAAATGCAAATCAAAACAACTCTTGAGGTACCACATCACACCTACCAGATTGGCCAACATGACAAAACAGGAAAATGATAAGTGTTGGAGAAGATGTGAGAAAATTGGAACACTAATGCATTGTTGGTGGAGTTGTGAAATGATCCAACTATTTTGGAGAGCAATTTGGAACTATGCCCAAAGGGCTATAAAAATGTGCATACCCTTTGACCCAGCAATAGCACTTCTAGGGCTATATCCCAAAGAGATCACACAAATGGGAAAAGGACCCACATGTACAAAAATATTCATAGCAGCTCTTTTTGTGGTGGCAAAGAATTGGAAATTGAGAGGATGCCCATCAACTGGGGAATGGCTGAGCAAGTTGTGGTATATTAATGTGATGGAATACTATTGTGCTATAAGAAATGATGAACAGGCTGACTTCAGAAAAACCTGGAAAGACTTGTATGGTCTGATGCTGAGTGAAATGAGCAGAACCAAGAGAATGTTGTACACAATAACAGCCACAATAACAGTTGTGTGATGACTAATATTGATAAACTTAACCCTTCCCGGAAATACAAGGATCTAAGACATCTCCAGAGGCCTTGTGATGGAAAATGCTATCCACATCCAAAGAAAGAACTATGGAAGTTGAATTGCTATTTTTTTCTCTTCTGTTGAGTTTTGTTTCCTCTTTCTGATGGTTCCTCCTATTGATTTTAATTTTTACTTACAACATCACTAATGTGAAAATATGTTCAATATGAATGTAAATGTATAGCCTAAATCAGATTGTGTGCCATCTTGGGGAGGGGGGTGGGGAGGGAGGGGGAGAAAAATTTTAAACTCAAAAGCATATGGAAGTGATTATTGATAAATCAAAATAAATTAATAAAAAAATTTTAAAAAAAGAATCTTGTGAACAGTTCAATTACAATTTTTGCAGGAAGCCTCCAGGAGAACATACACCAAGGATTTATACTTTTGAATCTACTCTATGTTGTCGAACATTTTTGTGAGTGTTCTGCATAAAGGCATAGATGGCATGCTTATCAAATCTTTATATAATACTAACTAGAAGGATTAGACAACATATAAAAAGATAGATTTAAGGTCCAAAAAGATCTTGAGATGCTAGAGCATTGGGCTGAATCTGATGAGATGAACTTCCACAGGAATAAATGTAAAATTTGGTATATGTTAAAAATATTAACCTCACAAGTACAACATGGGATGGTGCACGGTTAGAGTATTTTATCTGAAAAAGATCAGCAATATGAGGTGCCAGTCAAAAAAGTTAATAAGATCTTAGGCTGCAGCCAAAAAATAAGGAGCTGATAGACCCACTTTACATTGCCCCTGGTTAAATCACCTTCAGAGGATTGTGTTTATAAAGAAGACAATTTATAAAGGATATTGATGAGATTGATACTATCCCCAGAGGAGCAACCAGGATTGTGAAGGGCCTTGAGTCTATGTCATATAAGGATCATTTTGAGGAGCTGGTGATGTTTAGCCTGAAGAAGACTCAGTGTGACGGTTGTAATATGACAAAGGGATTCCAGGGGTGGGGAATGTGCAGCCTCGAGGCCACATGTGGCCCTCTAGGTCCTTTCAGTCAAAGAGCCGAACTTGAGGACCTAGAGGGCCACATGTGGCCTCGAGGCTGCAGGTTCCCCACCCCTGGATTAGATTTATTCTATTTGATCCCTGAGGGCAGAACTAGGAGGGATGGTTAGAAGCTGCAGGGGCTAATTAAGGCTTAATGTCAGCAAAAATTTCCTAAGTAATTAGAACTCTAACAAAGTTGAATGGAATGCCTTGGAAAGAAAAGGTGTGATCTGCACTAGTGGAAAGAGTGCTCTCATTGATAAGATCATAAATATATAGAAGTACTGAAGTGGATCATATAAATATTGAATATGATAGAATACATGAATAAAGCTTTTAAGAAATGACCCACCACAGAAATTTAGAAACTTAAAAATGGTAGAACCTCTTGCTACAGTGTATAAAAGAGGTACATGGTATTCACAGAATCAGAGATTTATAGGGTTGCAAAGGACTCCACTGGTCATATAATTGATCTCATGCCTAGAAAGAAATCCTCAGCATAAGGATAAGTGGATAAGTCGATCACTCCTATAAATAATCATCCAGATTCTGTTCAGAGAGCTCCAATGAAAAGAGGACCACTTCTGTCCAAGGCACTTCATTTCACTGTCATAATTCTAATTGATGGAATTTTCTGGAAAAAGATATTTCATGTAGAGGGAAGGACAGAAACAAAGACGTATAGATGGAAAAGGTCAAAGTGTAATAACTTATACAGATTCACAATCCTGGTTGCTCCTCTGGGGATAGTATCAATCTCATCAATATCCTTTATAAATTGTCTTCTTTATATACACAATCCTCTGAAGGTGATTTAACCAGGGGCAAAGTAAAGTGGGACTATCAGCTCCTTATTTTTTGGTTGCAGCCTAAGATCTTACTAACTTTTTTGACTGGCACCTCATATTGCTGATCTTTTTCTGATAAAGTGCTCTAACCATATGTAATCATGAGGTATATTTCTGAGCAATCCTTAAGTAACAGGAGAATAATTATTCTTCTAAGGTAATATAATTTTATAAAGCACCAGAAGTATAAGTTCTGGTGGAAAAGAAAATGAAATCACTATCCAGAAAATGAGCTGTTACAATTAATTTTTTTTGAAATTCATTTTCATATTTTTATAGTCTTTGCTTTGTCATATATTCTACCTATTCAAATATCCTACCCAGTCCTTGAATTACTATGGTTTCATACTTGTATTAGATAAGTAGTTTAGTGTTATTGAATACCTTCAGAATAGCTTGATGATCTGCAATAAGTCTGACATTCTCCATAGTAACAGTCTGAAGCTTGTTATTCAGGTCTGAACACTGTTTGTTCAATTGATCATTTAACACCTAAGCAGAAAGATACATATTTAGCACTTAAAAGGTCTATTTAACACCTAATAATTCATTCTCCTTAGATAACTCAAGGGTTTAATTTTTTATCTGTTTGTTCTAAAGTTTTACAAAATATGTTAAATGTTTATTAAAAAACCCCTGAGTGGACCCACATTTAAATAAGATCCACATCCATTATTCACTGGACCAATCTGAAGTTTTCCTCAATTGATCAACACTCTATTCTTCATTGTTTTAAACATCTGTCCATACCAGCAAGGCTTCTGCAACAAAATTCTGAGATGAAATAAATCAATTTTACTGATAATAACTGCAATAATTTTTAGGATACGCCCTTGGACCTTTTACTGAACTCTGTTCCCATAATTCTATAAGGAGCATCCAGAATTATTTGTCTCATAGGACTGAATTTCTCACATCCTTTACCACTGTAAATTTTTTTACCTGTATTAAAAAAAAAAGCAAAATGTAATTGTATTCCACAACATTAGTGTGTTTAAGAAAAAAAAATACACTGGCAATATAGAACAATCTACATGCAGACTATCATACTTTTACTTTTGCACATTTTAAAATTTATTCTGAGAAAAAGACAGGGAACTTTCTTTTATCACCTTTTAAAACAATTTACTTTTGATACCAGGCAGTTTTCAAGCATTTACTGCTAGCGAAGATTTGGAAACTGACCATTTATATCACTAGAAAATTGGTTTGAGCTAATCAGAAAGTTAGATGAGAAGAGACAGTGGAAAAAAATATCAGGCAGTATACTAACAAGCAAAAGAATGAAACAAATCAATTTTTAACAACTGATTTTTCCTTTGTCTTCTTAAAATACAGGGGGAAATGGAACTAAAAATAGAAATAAAAGACACTAACAGAAGATTTATAGGAAATAATGAAAAAAATGACAATATGGAGAACAGAAAACCTGAAAAGATCAGCTGAAACAGCCAACACTAAATATTACTAGGTGAAAACAAAATTGCAGACAATGAGGATGAATTGGAAAATTAGTTAAGAAAATAACTACATTATAAATGCAAATATATTTGAAACCACAGTCTGGTACATTCATTGGAAAACATATCTATATACATATATATAAACATTCTGATTGAAAACATGTAAAGTGGGACTATCTACTTTTATCACTCCTATTCAATATGTTAGAAATAATAATGAGGCATGAAAAAGTACATAAAAGAAGAATCACTGGCTTTGAATAAATTAAAACATCTCTATTTACAGATAATATGATAGTATATTTAGAAAATCCAATTTCATCAAAAAATATATATGAATTTGACAAAGTAGCCAGGCATCCGATAAACCTACAAAATGATCCATATTTAGCTATATTAATACCTGACATCAGAAAAAAACTGATAGAAAGAGAAACAGAATATAATATGGCAAAACAATCAAATGTAGGGGCATTTACTTATCGGACAGGTAAGAGCTATACAAAATCAACATCATAACAACTTATACAGATAATTAAGTTAGAGCTGAACAAATAAATGGAAGGTCATCCCCTGTTCATGGTTATGTTGTACAAATACAGTAAAGAAATGTCAATAATTCCAAATTGTTTTATATATTTAATGGAATTTCTGTCAAAATACTAATCAGTTATTTCATAAAATTAAGTAATAAAAATTCACATGGAAAAACACTAGCAATAAAAATAATTAATAAAATTTATAAACCCACATGAAAACTTAAAAACAATCTATTAATATGATTAGATTAAAAGAAATCAGAAAAATAACAGAATCCTTAAAAGACAAGAACAATAACATCACATCAAAATGTATGGGATGCAGCCAAAAATTTTTCTTGGAGATGAATTTATATTACTAAGTGCTTATATTAACAAAAGAAGAAAATAAGATAATAGGCTTGCACCTAAAGGTACTAGAAAAAGAATAAAGCAATAAATGATCCTAAGGCAAGTTTAAAAACAAAACAGAAAAAGACAGTATAAAGGCAAGTACAGATATAAATAGAAAATGAAAGGATGTTAGTTGACAAAATCCAAAGTTTTTAAGACTAATGAAATAAACATAAAGACAGACTATTAGTAAATTTAGTAATAAAAAAGAGAATGAAAACCCTCACAAATGAAAAAAATAACAGAAGACATAACTTAGGGAATTCAATTTAGCATGTTCTAACAAATTAGAAAATTTAAAGGAAACAGATGACCAGCTGCCAATATATAAATGACCAAAGCTGATCTGATATAAGAATAAACCAATAATTTTAAATAGACAATTCAGAGAAAAAAAGTAAAACACATCAAGAAATTACTTAAAATACTCAAATGGATTTTGATCGTAATGATTCAGAAGTTCTCTTCAATAATGCAGACTGTAACCAATCTACGCTCGCCAATTCTAAGTGACTTTTGTCCATTTCCTTCCCAAAGTTCAATACAGGTGATGCGTACAACATTCTGGAAAGCTTCCTCACTTTTTCCTGTTATTACCTCGGCACCAGGGGAGCACTCTTGCTGTCTACTTACTGCTAGCTCTTGCCAAGTGAACAACCCATCTTCTTATCATGCAGTTTCTTGATAATGTTCTTTTTATTCCTGTTCTTCTTCTGAGTCCCTAGATATTATGATACAGTTTGTGTGCCTCTACCATGTACCTCTCCATAATCATCTATGTGATATACATTTTTAGTTTTTTAGAGGCAGTGATATTTCAGGTTTCATTGCCTTACAGAAACACCAGTAATATAAGATCACTGGAAAGATGGACTTGGGGTCAGTTAAAGAGCTTTGAAATTTCCCCAAAGTTATCCAAACTACTCTCCTGCTCCTTTTGAATTCTGAACTCAACTCACTGTCCATCTATACTGTTTGAATCAGATAATACATACTGCTAGACTAGCTTTACAGGGTGTCCATCCAAATGCATGTTAAAATATGTTCAATAGACATTCATCCATTTGGTCTTTCCTGTATAGATAGATTGGCCAGATTCCTTAGAATGACTGGAGATCACTTCCAACAGGCTTTGCAATGTCCTGGGGCTTGTTACCATTAGCACAATGTCACCTGTAAACAGGAGCATTTGGAGGCCTTCACCATTCATAGAAAATTGTAGGAAATCCCTCTTCAAACTCGATTCTGCAGTGGCTTTCTTCAATAAAAGTAGTAAATACTTTTCACAAAGCATATATCTCATTTTATATCTGATTTTTACCTTATAATATTTATACTATTTACAAGGTTATTTATACTATTACATCTTTCAAGGAATTCTAAATGATCTTGATGTATAGATGGGAGACATTGTTAAAGAAAAACCTGTCAGGTGGTACTTTGTTTTGCCATAACAAATAGTTTTTCATAATCATCAAATAAGGACAATGGGATCTTACATTCTCTACATCTTTCAGTTAATTGTGACATAGTAAAGATTTGGTCCACTATTGAATGTCACTTGTAAAAGCCTACCTATCCCTAATAATAGCTTCATTAAGGATGGCCTTAATTTTTGTATGTATTCCTCTTCTAAAAATTTTGTATAGATTTAAGAGTAGACATATAGATTGGTAGTTAACCTTCTCTGGGTCATCTTTTTCAGTATTAACAAAGTACAAGATTCCCCCACACACCTTTGTCATTTTCCCCATCCTCCAGATACCTTATATATTAGTCTCTCAATGGTCTCAGAATTGTTTCACCTCCAGCACAGATCACACACACACACACACATCCATATATGTATATGTATATGTATATGTGTATGCATGTATATGTATATATATATAAACATATATATTTAATTCAGTCTAAATGCTTTTATCCTTTTTGTTCTCTTTAGTGTTTTTTTTTATAAACATGTCTAGGCATGTCATTTTAGGGTACAAATTTAGTGGTCCAACTATTCTTGATAGAAAAAATTTTGTTAAAATGTTTTTTCTGCAAATCTTTTCCCTTCTACTTGCAGGTCTTTCATTTACATCCTTGAATTCTCTTGAGATGACTAAATTTAGTTGGATATCTTATCAAGTTTTCTTTTCTTTTTTTTTTTTTTGGCTAGGCAGTGGGGTTAAGTGACTTGCACAGGGTCACACAGCTAGTAAGTGTCAAGTGTCTGAGGCTGGATTTGAACTCAGGTCCTCCTGACTCCAGGGCCAGTGCTCTATCCACTGCGCCACCTAGCATTCCCGCCCCTCCAAGTTTTCTTTAATCTGGATTTTACCCTTCACTGCCTTTCTCTTTTTCATGAAATGATATTGTTCATAATCATCCACCATCGTATTAGAAATCAGTTTGTACTCAACCTCATGTTGCCTTTGATATCTACCTTTCTTTCTTTTTTTTTTAAGGAAAGAATAATCTTTAATATTTGAGTATCTGATGTTCTGGCAAAGTGTGTCAGATTATACTTATAGTAAAAAAAAAAAAACCCAACCCGTGTTTCTCAATACATGACATATATGTATATAAATGTATACATATATACATTTTTAAAAGATTAAAATCTTCAGTCCATACCTTAAAACTGGAACAATAAAATTAAAATTCAATAGTCTTGTTTTCAATTTAAGGATCAGTCAGATAGCCACCTATATCTTTTCTTTTCTCCAAAGTGTTTTGACATTTGCATTTTCTTATCAGTACCTTCACAATTATTAGAGAAACTGAACACTTTCCTAAACCAAATAAAGCAGAGATGATAATTCAAGCTTTTACCTACTTCCTCCTCTCCTTACTCACTCATGTGGACCAGTGGAACATCATCTTGAGAGGAGAGGTTTTAAGGGGAGAGAATACTAACAAGTTTAGGACTTACACTCTTTTTGCAGGAAAAAGTGATCTCTGATGCACAGAACTTTAATAAATTTACATTAATCATGGAAGCATTATGAAAAAAGTACATGTTTCAGTCCCTCCTTTCCAATATAAATTGGACCTCAGCATGTAATCTGTAGGGTTTCTGACAAAATGGAATAACAATGTAGGATAACTTTTCACCCAAGAATACTTTAAATCTAAAAAACCTCTACAATATAATACGTAGCCTTCTTTGTAACTGGACATTCACAAAAGTGTCCAAACCAAATTCACAAGATCTTAGAATTTGCTACTAAAACATAGATTCTCAAACGTAGTAGTAAAACATAGTAGATGCTTAAATGGGTGCGTTGGTGAGACAAAATGAGACTGCTGCTATAAGGACAAGCACAAGGTCATGCTGAGGTCACAAGATTTTTACAAACCTAAGACTATGAGTTGGTTTATATATTTTACTTCTAGACAAACATTTTAGTTTGGGGAAAAACTCCCAGTCAAACCTTGTGTTCCCCAATGTTCCTAATACAGTGGAGAGAAAGTTAAAACATCATCTTCATAAATCCCTAAGAAAATGAAATGAGTTTGAATAATTGCCCCTAGATGAACAAACACTGTCCAAAAAGATACCATAAAACATATAGGAATAGGATTCCTTAGGTTGAAATGTGTACCAGGCAAAGACAGCCTTGTGTCACAAAGATGTGTGTGGAACGCCTGTCCATGTCTGGGATGGAAAACATGAGTTGTAATGTTTTGATTTAAGAGAAACATGTGCTGCTAACACACTCCTTCTGGGCTTTTCTCCTCTCCCCCTCCCACCCCCCATATATTGAAAGGGAGCAATAGCTAAAATGGGCAATGTAATTTCATCCCAAAGCGTGTGTACACACACTTACACACACACACACACACACACACACACACACACACACACACACACGTGTTCTTTCCCTAACTCTGTCATAAGCACCTGGGGGCTGAGGCCACTTTGGCGCTAATGGGGATATTTCGTGAGAAGCCCATATTCCAGCAGGGTTCTTTATGATCCCTCTACACTTAACATTAATTAAAAGCACCAGAACAAGGTCAGTCTTTTCCAGCTGTATTCCCCAATCACTGGGCATGTTGTTCATCACACCATAGCCACTCACCATCCTTCAAGTTTGGAATGTCCAAGATGATTAACTCTCATCCAAAGAATGTGAACTAATGTCGTAAATTATTCTGGGAAGCAGGAATGGAAGATGACTTGCATAACGATGTCACCATTAAACCACTGCTTAAGTCCAGACTTCGGCCTTCTTTTTCAGCTCTGTAGTCCAAAAACATTTCTTTGAAGGCCAGGAAATCCGTAAATGTGAGCAGCAGGACAAGTATATCACCTGCTACTTCATCTTTATGCCGTTGGAATGTTGTAGTGAAAGTGGCCATGTTAAACCCAGGAATCCTCAAGCAGCTGTTCTTCAATATATTTTTTCAACCAAAGAGATATATTCATTAAAAATAGGCATATAGATGAGCTTGTTTTCTTCTGTGTCTTCAAACTCTTGGTAGTACTTTTCCATGAAGTTTCTCTGTAATAACTGGAACTCACCATCCATGACAACGTCCTCTATACATCCAACTACAGCATCAAATTCTGCCTCAGAAGTGGAAGAAGTGGCCAGCGCGAAGTTTTCTTCCAAAGTGTCCATCATAGTTGACCGTGAAGCTTCCAGTCATTCTGGGGCCTCCTCCCTCACCTCTACCTGGTCGGAGATGTAGCCTGAGCTCGAGATGGAGACTCTGTTATTCTGAGTTACCAAGTTATTCCGAGTACTGTAAGTAATCAAACTATAAAGGACCCATGAAGGAAGATGCTATCCACTTCCAGAGAAAGAACTGATAAATAGAAGTACACACAGTGTATATTTATAAATCTGTGTCAAGTGGCGGCCTTCTCTAGTGTGGGGTAGGAAGGGAGGGAGGGAGACAGTTCAGAACTCAAAAAGTAACAAAAGAATAAAATGAATTTTAAAAAAGAAAGTAACTGGGCGCTGTGTAAATTCTGAGAAGTCTTTACGGAATTAGATGAAGTAATGAATTTGGATAATCAATATGAATGGAATTTAACTAACCAGGGTTAAATGAATTCTAATCCCTGGGCTCTCTAACTTAATAAAACTAATCAACAACTCAAGGAAAGCCCTGCCACTTCTACTTCTGTGACGTTGAGCAAGTACGTAACGTTTTTGGCATTCTTCATCTATAAAGTGAGGAGGCTAGACTAGATGACTACCAGGATCTCTTCCCACTCTAAATTTATGACACTATGATCCTATGAAAGGGGAAAATGAGCAAGAGTATTTCAAGAAAAGCCATTCTAATTACCTGTACTTTTTTTGCTGTTTCCTGAAGGGATGCCATCTCAGACTTTAAATGTATAGTCTCCTTGTGCTCTTGTTTAAAAGACAAGTACAAAGTCTAGAAGAAAAAAAGCAAATAAATTTTTTCTTGACATGTAAAAAGTCTGTTAAAGTTCACCTGCTCATCTTCATAGCCCACGTTTTAGGTGTTGCTCCCATTATTACAAGACATAATCTCTTCACCACCATTTCAGGACTAGCTAAATCTTACTGTATCCTGGCTCAGCAACTATCTCAAAAAGATTTCTTAGGTTTATGCTTTAAAAAGTTTTGTGAAGAATATGGATAGCCATGACCCAATTTTCTCTCCATTCCTAAATTATTTATCAAAATAATTCACTCAGTTATGCAAAGATTTTAGAATCTCAACTGGATGGTTGGATTTAACTTTACATTTGATTTAACTGAATACCCAATGCTTATCATCCTCCATAATTTTTAAACTCTAAAAATAAGGTTTCATACTTTTATGTAATTTGTACATTTGTCAATATGTACCTTTAGAACCTCTCATCTTATAAATTCCAAATTCCAATGAAACTAAGCTTTCCAATAAGCTTATAGGTAAATATAGGATTTAAGTCACTACGTCGAATGGAAAAGCCAAAACTGTTCCCTTAAGAGAAACAACTGAGTGATGATGGGTAAAATAATCTGGTCTTATGATAAAAATCCCTGGTTCTTTTTAAGATAGGACAGTTAGGGAAAAAAAAAACCAAATTCTCAAATCCCTAAAAAGAAGGTAGAAACAAGTAAGTAAATCCTGCAGATGGAGAATTACCTCTATTTCCCCAGGAGAGAATTCTCTCACAGAGGACAGATACGCCCTAATTAGGCTAGGCAACAATTCTAGGTAAAAGTGCACATCAATAGTCTCATTTCTTAATATATGAGGAGACATAATGGTTGTAGTATTTATTGTATTTCATTATAAAGTTCTGATTTATGGAATAGTAGACAATAGAAATACACCTATCTTTTTGAAATCAGTATAACTATTATGCACAAGTTGTTAACTTGACCACAGTCCTGAATGCACTTCGATCACTTATTAACACTTAACAGGCTATTTTCTGAAGTATTAGTTGGGAAATTCAGCAGAACTGAAAGCAAAGACTAAAAGGAAATCAAAATTACTTAGTGAAGGGAAGAAATATCCATTTGTTTTTTTTTAATGTTTTGCAACTTGCCTTTCCATCTTCAAGTAGCTGGGAAATGACATTATCTTTGGATCCTGAAACAAACAAATTCATGTATTTTCAATAATATTTTTGAATCATACAGTATTTTCCTCTGAAAATTCATTTCTAAAAATTCTTTTGAAATAAAAATTTGCCAGATATTTGTGGTCACATTTTATTGGTTGGAAATGAAGCAGAAAGCTGCCAATTGGTACACAATCTATGCAGAAAGGAGCTTGCTCTACAAGCCATATTTTTCAATTATCAGTCAAATAGTCTATTCACTAGAACAATTTCAGAAAACATTCTGAAGGGACAAATCCTTCACTTTAAACAGCAATTTGGCTGAACTCTAGAAGTAAAATCTTGTTATATTATTTTATATATATATGTATATATATGTATTATATACATGTATATATGTATATATATGTATTATATATGTGTACATATATATATATATTTTTTTTTTTGGCTAGGCAATGGGGTTAAGTGACTTGCCCAGGGTCACATAGCTAGTGTTATGTGTCTGTGTTATATTATTTTTGATGCCTACTGCTAATGGTACCAAATAATATAAGATAATTTAAAAATCTTATCTTATTTCCTGAGGCTAGATTTCTATCCATTATATCATGCTGTCTCTCCTGGTTGCCACCTTTTTCTGAGAGGTGTGACTATTTTGGGGAGAGAAAAATCCATGAATACTTTTAGTTTTGTTCCAATAAGATGATATTCTAAAAATCAGCATTCATTAAATCCATTTAACTGATTCTAAAGGAAACACCTTGAAAAAGCTAGAACAGATTTTTTCCTAACACATGTGCAAACAATTAAGTTCAAGACTTAAAATGATACTATCCCTAATAATATTAAATACTAATCCTGAATAAATAAATTTAGAGTATATAAGGATTCTGACAAGTGTGGGGCCAAAGTTTATCTTTATAGTATATGAAAGAAATAGGTTACTAAATAAAAAAATAGTACAAATAAGTTGAAAGGGAATGTTTAGCTTACTTTACATAATTTAGAAAATTTTTTATTTGCTCATTAGAGCAGACAAAGCAGTCCTTTGTTAGCTTAATTGGCAATTACTACATACACATGGAATCACAGAATTTCAGAATTGCAAAGGACATTAACAATCATTTCATTCAACTTTTTATTGTAAAGATAAAGAAACTGAAGCTCAGAAGGACTGACATCTTCAAGGTCATACAATTTATCAGTGATAAAGAAAATAAAAATAGTAAGAGGGAGTAGAATATTTGGTTTTAAAAGTCATGGATTCATATCCCAGCTCTACCCACAACTAAGTTACATCTTCCACAACACTAGGCACTCCAGTACTAGGCATACAGTTGGCAATCAGTAAGCACTTGTTGACTGACTGCAGAGTGACCTCGGAGGTGAAGCAGTGCCTTATGACGTATATATGTTCTAGGATATGGCCATATTTTATAGCAGACTAACATGGAATGTAGGTGACAGTGAAGGATGAAGAAGGATGAAGAAGAATGAGACAACAGACTTTAGGTTCATGAAAAACTCAGGTAATAGTGACTTCTTCAAGAATTTATTATCCTTTATAAACATAAAAGCCCTTAGCAATCTAACTACTTCAACACAAAGACCTTACTTTGAAAGATCTTAGCAATTCAAGCTTTGGCCATGACACCTTGGACAACTAGTAAGATAGTCTGATCTCTCAAGTTTCTTTTCATACTTAGCTCAGTCCTCAGCTTTGCACAGTCAGACTCCAGCTCTGCTGTTCGCTGCTGTTCCTGACGTAGTTGTTCTTGAGTAGTCTCTATATTTTTTCTCAGGGTTAAGCAGTCTTGTTGGAGGGCTTTTACCTGAGATAAGAAAATCTCATTTTTATGAAGTAAAAAAAAAATTTGAACTATTGTAGGCAAATTTCAACTCCAACATCTTTTACAAGCACTCTGTAGTCATGACTTTCTCCATAACTAGCAATAAGACCTTGAGCTAGTCATTTTGACCTCTGTAAACCTTTTATGTCTTAATTTGTAAAACAAGGATGATACACAAGATGATCTATTAAATCCTTTCCAGCTTCTAAATTCCGTGAAACAAAATAAAAGGAATGTGTAGATATGTAATAGCTAAAGACTTGAACAGACTCCAAGGTCCACAAAAGCGAAGAACTATTAGGTCGCAGTTAGATAAGTAACACGGTGGATTGCTAGTGCTAGAATTGTAGTCAGGGGAGACCCAAGTTTGAATCTTTCTTCAGATACTTGTGACTTTGGGCAAGTCTTTTACCTCCTTTGGATCTCAGTTTTCTCATCTGTAAAATGAGGAGGCCCCTTCCTGTTCTGAATCTACAGTCTAAGGATGTGAGGTCAAATTGCTGAATCAAAATTCTTTTTCTAGTTCTATCATAATAAGTGCTTTAAGATTAAAAAGTACTTTTCATATATTATCTCAGTTTAGTACTATTATTTTCCCCATTTTAAAGCTGAGGATGATGAAGCCCAGAAAGTTTAAATGACTTTAGGTCTAATAAATACTCTAAATTTTTGGGAAACAGATTTTAAAGGGTTCAGAGGAAACATAGGTAGATGGACATGGACTAAAATGCTAGAGAGGAAGTCAGCTCAGCAGGAAGGGAAGACGTGCAAGAATAAAAATTTGAAAACAAAGAGAATCACTTCTAGTGAGGCAGGAAAATGAGGTATATCTGAAGACACTGACGTGGATGCACAGGGGATTCACCAAACAACTTAGATTTAAAAAATAAATATACAGAAAATGGGAGCAAAGCCAGATAACAGAAGGTAAGTGGACATAAGAGTGTGGCATGGTTCTATAAAAATGATGCCAGGAATGCTAAAGCTCATTCTGAGCTGAGGCTATGGAGGTAAGCTAAGGAATGCAAAAGAGTTTTGCTTTGGTTTTTTGGTTTGTTTGGCTATATTGAGGGAAAAAAGGAGGATTAAATTAAGGATAGCATCTGTGCTTGGGATGGACAGGACATTGACAACAGCATAAAAAAGGCAGATATTCTTCACTCTTACTTTCTTTCTATTTTCTCTGCAAAGGAGAATGACCTTTACACTGGAAAGGACAGAGCATAAATGACCTACCTGAGATACCTGAGATAAGCAAGGAGACAAGAAGAGAACCCTAGGTGCCCTTGATGAATTCAGGTCACCTGACGCAGATGAACAACATTTGGAGAAAAATGGCAGATGCAATTGCAGAACCTTGTCAGTGATATTTAAATGATTACAGAAAACAAGAAGTGCCATAAGATTGAAGAAGGGCAAATGTTAGTACAAGTTCTTTAAAAAGGCAAAGAAAACAGAGCTTCCAAAGTATAGGCCAGTGAGCTTGACTTTGATTCTTAGAAAAATTCTAGAAAATATCATTAGAGAGAAGGTTGGTGAACACTTAGAAAAGGAAGCAGTGGTTGCAGAGATGAAGCATGGTTTTTTATTAAGAACAGATCATGCCAGACTAATCTCATTTTCTATTTTGACAGGTATACTAAACTAGTAGAAGAAGGGAGTGCTACAGATATCATATATCTACCTTTTATCAAAGTTTTGGATAAAGCATCTCATACCATTCTGGTAAAGAAAATGGAGAGATAAGGATTGGATGATAACATAATCAAATGGATTCACAATGGTTTAGATTGCCAGACTCAAAGAGTAGTTGTTAATAGTTCAATGTCATCCTTGCAGGTCTTCATTGGAAAATCCCAGAGATCTGTGCTTCACTTGTGCTGTGTAACATTTTTAACTGATGATATGAATAAAGGCATAGATGGTATAACCATCAAATTTGCAGATCACAAAAAGCTCCTGATCTCCTTGAGAGCAACGGCTGTGTTTTTTGCCTTTCTTTGTATCCCTTGTGCCAGGCACATTGCAAGTGCTTACTAATTACTTGTAAACTAACTGAGAAAGGGTGATCAAGTCAGAATCCAAAAAAGATCTTGACAAGCTAGAGCACTGGGCTGAATCTAGTAAGACGAAATTCAGTGGGTACAGGTGTAAAACCTTGCATTTAATATGATTAACTTCACTCGTATAAGACAGGAAAGACATGGTAAAATGGCAGTTTGTCTGAAAAAGATCTGGAGAGTTTAGTGGATTGTAAAGTCAATATGAGTTGACAATGAGATAGCCAAAAAAAAAATTAATGGTAATCTTGGGTTGCAGAAAGAGGAACATAACTTCCAGGAACAATGAGGTGATAGTACCACTGTATTCTGCCTCATCAGACCTCATCTCCAGGACCGTGTTCAAGAAGTTTAAGTTTAAGAAGGACATTGATCAAATAACTGGAGAAATGTCCAGAGGATGGGGAAGGGCCTTGAGTCCATGACATATGAACATTGGTTGAAGAAAATGGGGATATTTAGGTTGAAGATTAAAAAAAGATTCATGGGAGACATGATAGCTGTATTCAAGAATTTGAAAGGCAGACATCAAGTAGGGATTGATCTTGTTCTGCTTGGCCGCAAGAGGCTAAACCAAGAGCAATGGGTGGAATTTGCAAAGAGGCAATTTAGGCTTGATGTCAGGAAAAACTACCTAGCAATTATAGCTATCCAATAATGAGATTACCTGCATCAAGACAGAGTGGCTTCTCCCTCTTTGGAAGTCTTCAAGCAGAAAATGTATGATGTAATAGTAGGGATCCCTTCTGGTGCAGAGTTGGATTAGGTGGTTGTTGAGACTGCCTTTCAACTTTCAAATTCTGTGATTCTGAATTTTGCCTAGAGTCACACAGCTAACAAGGGTCTGAAGAAGGATTCAAACCTAAGGGTCCCTGATTCCATACCTACCACTCTAACTACTACACCATGGTGACTCTGAAGGATAACCATTTGTTAACAGAAAAAAAGATGCTATGATTATAGAAAGCAGCATGTAAAATAACTGAATGCCTTGAATCCTCCCCACAAAAGACCTCAAGATATGATGGATACGTTACTTTCCTTGTATACATTCAAACTAAGAAAGACAAAAACCTTGTTTGTCTAATTAGAGTTTAAAACAGCAGTGTAAATGTAATTTCATATTATTTATTTATCGATCTTCCTCACTTTATACAGTAAGCCCATAATTAGATATTTGCATAATGTTAAGACTAGAAGAAACTTTAAAGTTTGTTTAAATAAGAAAACTTTTCTACAGGCCTAGGAGAGGTTAAGTGACTTGCTCAAAGGCATAGGCTCATGAAATAGTAAACAGAACATCCAGAACTTAAACCCAGGTCTTCTAGGACTCAAGTGTTTGGTATTTCTTCCATTACACCATGTCGTCTCCATTATGTTTACTGTGTCAGAGAAAAAACTGTTCAGATCAAGATTGTTTTCAGAGGATTACTAAAGAAAAATGAATGATTACTGAATCTAGGTAAAATTATGAACATTTCTAGGGATTCAGGTAAAAAGAGTACATTTTTTTAAAAAGTATTTTTATTAATTTATTTTTAGTTTTCAAAATCACTTCCATAAGCTTTTGATTATTAAATTTTCTCCCCCTTCCTCCCCACCAGCCTCCCCAAGACAGTGTGCAATCTGATATAGGTTCTATATATACATTCCTATTTAACATATTTTCACATTAGTCATGTTGTAAAGAATAATTAGAACCAACAGAAGGAACCATAAGAAAGAAGGAACAAAACAAAACAAAAGAAAAAAAAAGCAAATAGTATGCTTCAATCTGCATTCAAACTCCATTGTTGTTTCCCCGGATGTGAACAGCATTTTCCGCCAAGAGACTTTTGGAGATGTCTTAGATCCCTGCATTGCTGAGTAGAGCTAGGTCTATCAAAGTTAGTCATCACACAACATGGCTGCTACTATGTACAATGTTCTCCTGATTCTGCTCATTTCACTCAGCACCCATCCATACAAGTCTTTCCAGGTTTTTCTGAAGTCTGCCTGCTCATCATTTCTTACAGCACAATAGTATTCCATTACATTCATATACTACAACTTGTTCAAACATCCCCCAATCGATGGGCATCGCCTCAATTTCCAATTCTTTGCCAACGCAGAAAGAGCTGCTATAAATATTTTTGTACATGTGGGTCCTTTTCCCATTTTTTTGATCTCTTTGGGATACAGCCCTAGAAGTGTTATTGCTGGGTCTAAAGGTATGCACATTTTTATAGCCCTTTGGGCATAGTTTCAAATTGTTCTCCAAAATAGTTGGATCAGTTCACAACTCCACCAACAATGTATTAATGTTCCAATTTTCCCACATCTTCTCCAACATTTATCATTTTGCTTTTTTTGTCATGTTAGCCAACCTGATAGGTGTAATGTGGTACCTCAGAGTTGTTTTGATTTGCATTTCTCTAATCAATAGTGATTTAGAGCATTTTTTGAGATGACTATAGACGGCTTTAATTTCTTCATCTGAAAACTGCCTGTTCATATCCTTTGACCATTTATCAACTGGGGAATGACTTGTATTTTTATAAATTTGATTTAGTTCTCTATATATTTTAGAAATGAGGCCCTTATCAGAGACACTGGTTGTAAAAATTCTTTTCCAGTTTTCTGCTTCCCTCCTAATCTTAGTTGCATTAACTTTGTGCAAAAACTTTTCAATTTAATGAAATCAAAATTATCCATTTTGCATTTCATAATGTCATCTATCTCTTGTGTGGTCATAAATTCTTCTGTTCTCCATAAATCTGACAGGTAAACTATTCCTTGCTCTCCCAGTTTGCTTATAGTATCAGCCTTTATATCTAAATTGTGTACCCCTTTTGACTTTATTTTGGTATAGGGTGTAAGATTTAGGTCAATTCCTAGTTTCTGCCATACTCTTTTCCAGTTTTCCCAGCAGCTTTTGTCAAATAGTGAGTTTTTATCCCAGAAGCTGGGGGTCTTTGGGTTTATCAAACAGTAGATTACTATTGTCATTGACTACTGTGTCTTGCATTCCTAACCTATTCCACTGATCCACCACTCTGTTTCTTAGCCAGTACCAAGTAGTTGTGATGACTGCTGCTTTATAATACAATGTAAGATCTGGTATCACTAGGCCACCTTCCCTAGCATTTCTTTTCATTAGTTCCCTTGATATTTTGGACCTTTTGTTCTTCCAAATGAATCTTATTATTTTTCTAGTTCTATAATTTTTTGATAGTTTGATTAGTATGGCACTGAATAAGTAAATTAACTTAGGTGGAATTGTCATTTTTATTATATTAACTCAGTCTACCCATAAGCAACTGATGTTTTTCCAATTATTTAGATCTGACTTTATTTGTGTGAAAAGTGTTTTGTAATTGTATTCATATAGTTCCTGGGTTTGTTTCAGGAGGTAGACTCCTAAATATTTTATAATGTCTACAATAATTTTAAATGGAATTTCTCTTTCTATCTCTTGTTGTTGGCCTTTGCTAGTAATATATAGAAATGCTGATGATTTATGTGGGTTTATTTTATAACCTGCAACTTTGCTAAAGTTATTATTTCAAGTAGTTTTTTACTTGATTCTGTAGGATTCTCTAAGTATATCATCATATCATCTGCAAAGAGTGATAGCTTTGTTTCTTCTTTACCTATGCTAAAAAGAGTACATTTTCTATGTTTAATAGGAATGTACATGTAGAGCTTATATCAGATTTAACATTGTCTTGGGGAGGGAGTCAGGGAGGAAGAGGGAGAAAATTTGAAACTCAAAAGCTTTTGGAAGTGACCGTTCAAAACAAAAAATAAATTAATTTTTTTTTAAAAAAGAGTACATAATTAATAAAAAAATTTAAAAAAATAAAAAAATACCAGATATCCAAGAAAAAAAAATTTAAAAAGAGTACATTTTCTTCCTGATTCACTTCATCATAAAAATGGACAGAAGAATCCTGATTCTCACCTACCTGTTCTCGCTCCAACTCAACTGTTGTTTCCATATCCTGCACTCTGCACAGCATAGCTTCTTGGGATTCCTCTAGAGATTCCCGTAGATTCTCCTCCTGAGATAGCTGTTCCCTTAGCTACAAGGCAACACAGATATTAAATCACCAAGACTAACTGAAGATCATATTGACTTAACAAGAATTAAAATAACTGTCACTAGTTCACCAAAAAATGCCACCATATCAACAGACTCCATAATTCAGAAATTTTGTTTCTTCTTAATGAAATAAACTAAGTCTTCTACTTACTACCCATTTGACTTTGATCAATTCATTTAAACCCTGTGAGCCTCAGTTTCCTCATGTGTAAAATGAGGGGGCTGGACTAGATATCTTAAGTTTCAGCTCTAAATTCTATGATTTAGAAGATCAAGATAGACAATCAAGAATGTAAGCGTATGACTTAATTCTGAAGTTATTATGCAAGTGTCTTGGGTACCCTTATCTTTTCCCCTTACTCAGGAGATGGCTAACAGGTCCAGAACTGTTATTCATCAAAGTAAACAAGAGTCACTGATAGAATCTGTATTAAAACCTGCATTCTGAACTACAAATGCAATTCTGATTGAGTTAGATATTCCAAAAGAAAATTTATTATCATCTTATTATCAGTAGATAATTACAACTACTAATTTATATATTTATATATATATAAATATACTCTGTCACTCAGGTTCATAAATTATGAATGGTATGGACTTTCAATCTGTCCATGGAATTTTAGTTAGCAATACTGGTCAAATATGGTTTAATCTGGTTACATGTAATTCACAAATATTCTTGCCCCTTTTGGGTTCTATTTTCATTTTTCTCAAGATGAAAACATGTATTTGTATTTGAAAAACATGAATTTCCCTAATTAAGCCTAAAAATTACATTTATGGTCTCTTTTAGACTAGTAACAAAATGCCTAGGATATGTTTTAAAAGAGGAAATTTTATGCTAATTATAATACTAAGGTATTTCTTTTCAAGGAATTGTTAAGATCAGTCAATTCATTCAATACTCATTTGATTTAGATATGTATTATACTCATTAAACTTGGGATTAGGCAGTGGACACAGGGATGTGAAATGGCATTCTGGATCACATTTATAGGTCAGGAACTTCTAGAGACATGTAAGTATGATTATATTAGGCTGTTATGCATTTAATAAGACTTCACTTTCACTAAAACCAATTGCAATGCTTTTTTATGGTAGGAATGTGATACTGGATTCTCCAAGGCCACACCATGACAAAACAAGTTTTAGCAAGTAAGTCCCACAAAGTTTCAAATACAAAGCACTTTGCCTGCTACTACTTTGTGAGGTAGGCAGGGTTAATATTATTATCTCTATTTTATAAGTGAGAAAAGTGGTTATTTGCCATACAGCAAGGGTCCAGTACAATGTAAGCTCTGCTTAGTAATGTTTGTTGATATAAACAAGGATTTAAAGCAATGATCTTATGATTCCAACTTCCATCATCTTCCATTATACCATACTACCTCTTGTTAATGGTCTCCTCCCTTGCTCTAAATTGTCACTTCTCAGCAGAACAGTTTCTAGAAGCTACCTCTCCCCCACCTCAATGCTTCTTTATCTATAAACCACCATGACCTAGGGGAAAATGAGGTTATCGTGGAATCCTGATAAACATGCTTATTAAAACAGTAACCTTAATTTTACACACAAACTTAAAGGTAGTAAAATCTAACATAGGAGTCATTCCGTACTTGTCCTAGGTAAACTACTGAGGCTCTGTGACAACTATTTTCCTTGGAGATCAAATGTCTTTTTTGAATATTCCTGATATTACTGTATCAGAATATTAATGCTAAAAGAGATATTAGAAATTAGCTCATTTCCCTAATTTTATAGATAAGGACACTGAGGTCGGGAGAAAATTAGTGACTTGCCAGAAGTCACATATCTGTTTAGTGGCAGAGAATTAGTAATCAGGTCTCTTGACTTCTCATTTCACTATATAGTCAGTTCTGCTATGACACAACATACATGTTCCTAAAAATCACCATGCTATGAAAAACTGAGCAATAAAAAATCACAGGGCTTATGGGGAAAACGGAGTTAGGGCACAACACTCAAAAACTTTGTCAGTGACACATTAAAAAAAGATAAACTAATGAAAGCAATAGCACAGTTTTATATATATTAAATAAGAACTCCATAATTGCTATAATAATTAGTGATGATGTCAGTAGCATCAGCCTGGCCCCAGTCTAGGGAAGTTGATGGCTAAACCACAGGGTGATCTTGGTGGGCAGCAATTCCAGGGGCAGATAGTAAGGGGGTTAAGGTGGGTAGAGGAGTTTGTGGGTCTGAACATGTCCTCTTCTGCCCACAGCTACTACTGCATCAGAAGATATACAATAATTGTGAAACACACATATTGTTTGCTTGTGGAAGTATGTGTGAGAAGGGTTACAGATTGTTATTGTGAAGTGTTGTTACCTAACCTTGCCGGATAACACCCTGAGTTGAGGTAGCTGGTAGGTGTTTGAGATGTACATCTCTGTGTATTTTGTGGTAGGTTCCGCTGGGTGCAGTTTTCTCTTTCTTGCTGACAGAGTTCATGTTATACTCAAATTGTTCCTTAATATATCAATTTTGTTGGAAATTGTTTCCTTTTTTTTTAAACAAGTGTTATAGCAGAACTGACCACAGAACAGTACCATGATGTCTCGAGGCTACGTCCTAGACGGCTGAAATTGTCTGAAGGCTAACCCCCTCATAGAGATGGGAACTGACTGGACCGATGACTTCCCTATGACATTTCAAAAAGAGTTGCTATACAGCCAAGTGTAAATAATGAATCCAGCAAACCAGTTACACTATTCAAATTTGCACTGTATATTTCCATTGGAACTAATCAGTATATTTCACATAATTATAACTTTGAATGGCACGAATTCAAATACATGTGACCACTTAAAGGGATTCATTGTTTTCACTAATCAGGACCTAACTGTAAATATTTTCATATCTATGGGTCTTTTTCTTCTTTCTTTGATTTGTTTGGGACATATGGATTTAGTAATGATATCAGTAAGTAGTCAAAGGATATACGGTTAAGCAACAATTTTGGTATAGTTTGAAACTGCTTTCCATAATGGCTACAGTCTAGACCAACTGATTTTTAATAAACCATAAGGTAAAGGCAAAGAGAAAAAAGAAAAGAAAAAATAGGGAACTCTCAGGTAAAGAAACTCTCTTTACCAAAGCAAGTTGGGACTTCCTCTGGAATTTATAGTTTGAGATGCCAAGAGCACTAACATGTTAAATGACATACCCAGGATCACAAAGCTAGTACATCAGAGGAATGGTGTGAACCTAGGTCTTCTTGTCTCTAAGGTCAGCTCTCTATCCACTGTATTCCATCCCACAATTCCAATTATCCTCCCAGCATCATTTTGCCTTACCTGCTGAATTTTATGGGTCATTTCATGTTTTTTGGCCTTCAGCTGCTCTGTATCAACTGTAGCATCCACCTAAGATTAGGGAAAAGGCAAAATTTCTAAATGTAAAGGTTTAACAAAAGTTCAAATCAAGGCTTCTCTAGCAACCCTGCTAGAACATGTGATCTTTCTGTCTCATTATGAGTGAATTAAGAAAATATAACATTTTAAAGTAAAAGAATCTTTTACTAATAACCCAACTTTAGATTACAGCAAATGAATGATCACTACCATATGGAGAACTCCAAAAAAGGCTAGGAAACAAGAAAAACTGGTTCTATTAAGCTGTGAATGATATAATAAAAAGTACAGGAAAAGAAAGAGAGGTATTTCATAGAATTACTTGTTTAAAAGCACTTGGAGGTGGGAGATCCCATTTACCAGCTTTGCAGGTGAATTCTGAGATTCAGTGTCCCCAGCCTAAAAAACCTCCACTTGATCCTACTGGCCCCTCTAACTATAATCTTTTTCTTACCTTCCTTTCACAGCCAAAATTCAAATGGTCACTCTACCTCTCAACTATGATATTTTTAACACTTTACCATAAACCCCCATCCCTGTTGATTCCTTGAGATTTGTCTTCCATTCCTATAACTCTATAAAACTACACAATGAAAGGTTAATGAACTTCTTCTTGTGAAATACAATAGATTTTTTTCTCAGTTTTCACTTTCTTTTATCACTCTATGGCATTTTACACTACCAATAAAACACAAGTTTTGATTAAGAGCCTGCTATAAATCAGGCTCCAAAGACAAAAATATTAAACCATTTTTTTTATTCTCCAGGAGAATAAGTTCTATCAGGAAAGATAACATATACACATATAAGCATATATAGAATAAATATAAGCAATAAATACAAATGAATAGGTTTTTGAGGAGGGAAGATCAGGAAAGGCTTCATTTGGAACACAGTACATGAACTGTGTCTTGCAGAAAGTGAGGGATCTATAAAGCAGAGGTGAAAAAGGAGTGCTGTCCTTGGAAACAGCCAGTGCCAAGCACAGAGACAGGAAATAGAGTACTGTGTGTAAGTAAAGGAGAAAAGGTCAGTTTGGCTGGGTCACAGTGTAGGAAGAGGAGTAATGTAAAAGATGGGTTGGGACCAATCTGTGAAGGATTTTCCAAGCCAGAGAGAGGTGTTTATATTTTATCCTACAATAATAGGGAGCCACTAGAATTTATTCAGCAGGGGATTTACATGGTCAGATCTGCATTTTAAGAAAATAACTTTGGCCGATAAGTGGAGGATGGAATGGAGGGGG
>NW_020954557.1:13916595-14072175 GCF_900497805.2 Vombatus ursinus
AGAGAGAGAGAGAGAGAGAGAGAGAGAGAGAGAGAGAGAGAGAGAATGGTCAGAAAGTAGGAAGAGAATGAGGAAAGGAGTATTTTAGACAAGAGTTCTTAACCTGGGATCCAGGTATTCCCAAAGGGATCCTTAGATATATTCCAGGGAGTCTGCTACTCTGGATGGGAAAAAATCATATCTTTAATTTGACATAATTTGGTTTCCTTTGTAATTCTATGTATTTATTTTATATATTTAAAAACATTATTCTGAGTAGGGGTTAATAGACTTCACTAGACTGCCAAAGGGGTCCATGATACAAAAAGGTTAAGAATCTGTGATTTAGGCTAGAAGAGGGAAGTTAACAGTGTGTCAAATGCAGCAGAGAGGTCAAGAAGACTGAAGACCTAGAAGAGACCATTAGATATGGCAATAAGGAGATCAATGGTAACTTTGGAGAGAAAAGTTACAGTTGAGTAACAAAGTTAGAAGCCAGATTGCAAAAAAGTCAGAAGAGGGGTGATAAAGTCAATAAAGTGTAGAAAATGTTTTTTTTAAATTCATATTTTTAAAATTCTGAACTTAAACCAAAAATAAAATTAGTATGTCCATCTACACTGTGGAACAAAAGAGAGGATTCTACATAAAACTGCAAAACTCAATTACATAGAGCTTTCTTTTCTCTTTAAGTGTATTCACCATATGACTTTCAAAGTGGTCCTGCTTGTCTGTGAGTCGTTCTGGCCCTTCCTTCTCTTCTCATTTTTTTGGGGGGTGAGAAAGGAGGAAGGCCCATCCCTAACCCCCTCTCTCTCTTCTATCTCTTCCCTCTGTAGATAGCGTTTTCTTTTTCTTTTTTTTTTTTTTTTTTTTGGCTAGGCAATGGGGTTAAGTGACTTGTCCAGGGTCTAGTAAGTGTTATGTGTCTGAGGCTGACTTTGAACTCAAGTCCTCCTGACTCCAGGGCCAGTGCTCTATCCACTGTGCTACTTAGACAATTTTTTTCTGTAGACAACTTTTTCTAAAGGAGCTTAGCTGAAAAAGGGAGAAGAGACAGGATAATACCTTGATGGGAGGGTTTAGTGAAGGTTTAAGGATAGAGGAAATGAGGCAGTACGGAAGGAACCAGTAGACAGGGAAAGACTGTTGAACATTAGAGACAGAAGATGTTTGAGATTGAGAGAGCGATCTGGTACAGAAAATGGAAGGAGATGGGATCGAAAACACAAGTACAGGGGTTGGGATAAGCAAGGATAAGGGACCAGCAGAGGGAGCTCACAACTAATGGCTTTGATTTTCTTGGAGAAAAGGCAAAGAAAGTCCTTAGCTGAGAGGGTAATATAAGGGGTGGTGTGGAAGGCCTGAGGGGAGAAGATTGTCAGCAATGACCACAGTCTAATTCACTAAACTCTCTTCTCCTCCATCCTCCTATCTGATTGCTTATTCTTTGATCTTTTTCTTTCACCTACCACTAAAATATGCATATTTCAAAATGCTCTTTTCCGTTCTTATCCATTTCCAAGGCTTTAACCATCACCTCCATTTGTACAGCTTTTCAATGTCCATCCCTACCTAGGACAATTCCCCTGAACTCCAGATTCACATTTCCAACTATCAACTGAACATTTTCTTTTGGATGTCTACAAAATCATTATCTATCCTCACATCTTGTCTTCCATACTTTTACAATTCTCCCAACCATGTGGGAATCTGTCATCTTTTCATATGAAGGAGAGGGAGAAGCAGCATTAATCAGTTACAAAGTCCCATTAATTCATTCTTCACAACATCTTCTGTTCCACTGTACTATCAAAGTCCTAGTTTCAGGCCCTCAAAGCCTACTTAAACTATTTATAGTCTCTTATTCCTGTAATCAAACATGAATGCTGCTAATGAGATTAATCTTCCTAAAATAATGCTTTTATCACATTTCTCTCCAGTACAAAAACCTTTAATTGCTCCCTTTAGAGGAGAAAGTTCAAATTCCTTAGTCTAGCATCCAGGGCCTCTAAAATCCCTTTATATTTCCAACTTTATCTTCAAGTATTCCTCTATATAAACTCTATGCTCTATCAAACTCAACTGGTCACTGAACACCCACTATTTGTCTTAATGCTATTGTTCATGTGGTTTTTACCTTCGCCTGAAATGTCTCCCTCTATTCTCCCTGTGTTTAGTATGTGTATTTAAACTTTGAATATCATTCAAGGCACAGGTAAGGTCCCATCTCCTTCCTGGACCAATGGGATCTTATCTTCTTCTGAATCCGTAGCACTTACTGTCTATGTCTATCATTTGGTAACTAATCCTGCAGTTCCCTATAACATCTCTTCCATTAGTTTCATATCATTAACTTCTCATTTTTTAATATCTTTTCTTCCTAATTAGGTTGTCAAGTCTTTCATTTCGGGGACTATCATACTTCTTTGTATTCCCCTCCCTGCTGGTACCTGGCAAATAGGAGGAATTCAAATATGTGATTGCTGATCACATTCAATAGCTCGAAAGCTTCAATGTGGGTATTGTCAGTCTCACGTCAACAAGCATTTATTCAACACCTATTATGTGCCAGCAAAAGTACACTAAAGTCAACATAATCTACTTTTAAAAGTTAGTCTTCAAAGACTGACTAAGGTCTTGTCACTCTCTAAGCATGAATTTAAATGAATACAACACTGGGGTCAAACCTTTGTTGCTGCTTCGATCTCCAGTGCGGCGCTCAACCTTTGAACTTCATCTTGTGCCTGGTCTCCTTCCTTCTTCATATCTCTCAGTTGCTTATGCAAATTCATGACTTCCAGATGCATCTCCCTCAGGTCATGTGAATGCTCTTCCTGTAGTGCATTTAGCTGATCTTTCATATAAACTATTGGACAATACAAAACCATGGAGCACCATTATACCTGAAACAAGTTGCTAAGGCAAGTACCAGACTTCTGCTCTCATTGTTTTCTCTCTATACCTGAATTCTGTGGATTGAACTCTTTTTTAATCTGAAGTTGTGAGATTTTCGCCTTCAGATTTTGCATGATGCTTTCCAGTTGGTACATACGATTCACCAGAGATTCACAGTTCTTCCATAAAACATTTTCTCCCACAAAACGACCTCTGGCCTGGAGAGGATGAATGATCTTCTGGTTCTCAGAATCCTCTAAAGGTACTGCAGAAAGAGTCTGAAGACTAATTTTAAAAAATGGATGTGGCAAAATTAACTCAGGTAAAGTGTATTGTGCTAGTTCCAGTTATTTTGAAGTCAGCACATACAGTTATAAAACTGGTTATCATTTGCACTAAACATTACTAGATAAATTAATGATAGTCTTAACACTTCCAAGTAATGCAGAACAGAGGAGCAACACAGTATGGTAGATAGAACTTGGAACCCAATAATATCGGGGTTCAAGACCATAGGCAAGTCACTTAACCTCTCTGAGCCTCAGTTTTCTCATCTGTAAAATGAGGATAATAACATCTGCAGCATCTAATTCATGGGGTTGTAGTGAAGCTCAAATAAGATATTCATAAAGTGTTGGGCAAACTTAAAGTGTTAAACAAATGTAATACCATTATCACATGATGAGGGCAAAGGTAGTACAAAATGAATAAAAATCAGTGATTAAAAAAAGACTTCAAATTGATTTATGTGGTAAAAGTCCTATGTAAACGTTCTAAACTATGTTAAGACTAAAATATAGAATAAAGAAACAGAGGGCAATCCCTATTTACATTGTACCTGAGATAACATCTTCACATGAATTTTGAGAAAAGATTATAAAATAATGCAAGGTCTGATGTTACTTATTGTAAAATCTCAGTCAAAGGGACCAATTAAATTTCCTTTTAGAGTTCAACTCCTGGGGCAGGTAGGTGGCACAGTGGATACAGCACCGGCCCTGAAGTCAGGAGGATCTGAGTTCATAACTGGCCTCAAACCAAACACTTGACACTTACTAGCTGTGTGACCCTGGGCAAGTCCCTTAACCCCAATTGCCTAAAAAAAATTTTAAAAATAGAGTTCAACTCCTACCTGAAGCATAAGTCACTTCTATAATATCCCCAACAACTGCTGTAAAAGCCTCTTGCCACAGCACCTTCAGTGGTGGTAAAAGCACTATCTCCTGAGGCAGCAGTTCCATTTTTAGGCAGGTATAATTACTAGGAAATTCTTCTTTCAGTGAAAGAAGTCTGTCTTCCTGCAACTTCCACTCATTGATCTCAGATTTCTCGTCGAAGACTAAGCAGAAAAGGCTAACCCGTCTTTCATGTGCCAACTCTAAGGACAGTTAAGTTCATTGAATCTTAAGAGTTAGAAGGGTCCTTATAGCTCATCTAGCCATCTCCTACAAGACACATGAATTCCCCCAATAATAGGTCGTAAAACCTCAGTGTAAAGAACTCTAGTGGTAGGTAGCTTACTATCTCATGAGGTAGTCCCTTCCATGTTGGCAGTTCTAACTAGAAATTTAACAGTAAAGCTTTTGAAACAATTCGTGCAATACCAAACCACTTGCATTAATTTTCTGTGCTTTTGCTTCTATCATTTGTACATTAGGGGCAGCAAGATGGCACAGTGGATAGAGTGCTGGGCCTAGAGTCAAGAAGACCTGAATTCAAATACAGCACCAGACACTATTTACTAGCTTGGTCAAGTCACTTAAATTATGTCTGCTGCAGCTTCCTCATCTGTAAAATGGAGATAATAATAGCACCTACCTCACAGAATTGTGAAGATAAAATGATATAATATTTAGAAAAGCACTTTGCAAACCTTAAAACACTTTATAAATACTGTCTATTATTTTTTTTATTTTTATTTTTTCAAGGCAATCGGGGTTAAGTGACTTTCCAAAGGTCACATAGCTAGTGAGTAGCTTGTGTCTGAGGCTGGATTTGAACTCAGGCCCTCCTGACTCCAGGGCCAGTGCCCTATCCACTGCTCCACCTAGATGTCTCAATACTGGCTATTATTATTAGCTATTACATAGCCTTTTGAAATATGCGCTCATCTCAGCTCCCTCTGTAGTTACATCAATTTCTATATTTTTTTCCTTTCTTTCTTCACATTTGCAATTGTACTGTTGAATTTCATTCTCAAGCATTTCTTTGAAGTAAATTTAGTTTTGGAGTCACACCATGAGATCCTGTCTCTTTTCTCTGAAGGGCTCTTATTCTTACAAATTTGGATCAGTTCCTTATATATCTTGGAAATGAAACTTTTATCAGAGAAATTTACTGTAAATATTTTCCCAATTGATTGTTTCCCTTTTAATCTTAACTTTATTGGATTTGTTTTTGCGAAATGTTTTTAATTTTATGTAATAAAAATTGTTCATTTTATGTTCTATGATCCTCCTTATCCTTGTTTGGTTGTAAACAATTCTCTTACCAATAAATCTGATAAATTATTTTTTCCATGCTTCTCTAATTTATGATGTGATTTCTTTATATCTAGGTCACATATTCACTTGGCGCTTATTTGGTATTGGATATGAGGTGTTGATCTAAAGCTAGTTTCTTCCATACTGCTATCCAATTTTCCCAGAATTAGATAAGGGGAGGCTAATGGTGTCATAAGACACCAAGAAATAAATAAAATTAAAAGAATGAAAAAATAGAAAAGAATGTGAAACATCTCATCAGAAAAACAACTGGGAGTGACAATGTAAGAATTGTTGGACTAAAAAATACAATCAAAAGAAGAACCTTGATACACTATTACAAGAAATTATTAAGGAAAATTGTGCTGAAGTTCTAGAACAAGAAGGCAAAGCAGAAATAGAAAAAAAATCCACTGATTGCCACCCAAAAGAATCCCAGGAGGAAAACTTACAGGAATATTATACCCAAGTTTCAATGCTCCCAGGTTAAGGACAAAATATTGCAAGCAACAAGACAAAAACAATTTAAATATCATGCAGTTACAATCAGGATTACACAAAACCTAGCAACTTCTATGTTGAAGGACTGTAGGTCTTGGAACACTGTATTTCATAGATGAAAAGAGCTTGGGTTATAACCAAGGGTAACCTACCCAGCAAAGTTAAGTATAATCCTGAATGAAAAAAAAATGGACATTTAACAAATTGAAATAATTTCAGGTATTTGTGACAAAAAAAGAATGGAAAATTTGACATATAAAATCTAAGAGAAATGTAAGGTAAACATTAAAGACCAATTATAAGGGATGAAATAAGGTCAAACTGTTTACTTCTTATATGTGAAAATATTATCAATACTCTCATGACTGTCATTTGGATAGTTTGAAAGAAAGACTTGGGCTGAGCTACGTATGACGGGGTGATTCTAAAAAATTGTAGGAAGAGATAAAAAGGGGTAATTATCTCATATGAATGAGACATGAAAGGAAGAATTGATATAGAAGAAGCAAGTGACGGTGGAGGGCTGGTAGTGCTGGAACCTTACTCTCAAAATGGGTTAGGAGACGGAATAAGGGAGGGACTTAAGGGTTTTCAGATTAATAATTAGTTGGGGGGAGAGAATAAAGAAGAAACTCTTCAATAGGTAGATTATGGTAAAGGAGGGATTCACCGATGGATGGGCAGATTAAAGAATAGGAGGGCTAGGGGCCAGTAGAAGTAAATTAGACTAATGAGGAGGGATAGGGTAAAGCTAGAAGGAAAGTGAAGAAAAATAGGATGGAGGAAAATACACAAGTAATTATAACTTAGAATGTGAATGAGCTGAATTTACACATAAAATGGAGCCTGAAAGCAGAATGGATTAAAAATCTGAATTCAATGATATGTCCCTTTCAGGAAACACAATAAAAATGAGAGATACACACTGAGATAAAATAAAGGGCTAGAGTAGAATTTATTATGTTAAAAAAAAGCTGGGATAGTAGTCATGATCTCAGACACAAGTTAAAGCTAAAATTGATTTAATTAAAAAGAGAAAAATAGGTAAACTATACTGTGTCACCAATATTATTCAATCTTGTGTTAGACCATTTAAAATAACTGGACAACATAAAATAAGTCATACCCCAATTGATGAATGTTCAAAGGACATGAACTGTCAGTTTTTCAATGAAGAAATCAAGACTGTATATAATCACATGAGAAAATGCTCTAAATCTTATTGATTAGAGGAATGTAAACTAAAATAACTTTGACATATCATCTTACACCTATCAGATGGGCTAAAATGATAGATGCTTTTCAAATAGGGAATGGCTAAACAAAGCTTTAATATATGATTGTGATAAAATACTATTGTGATATAAGAAATGATGAGCTGGTTCATTTAGAAAACCATGGAAAGACTTAGATCTATGAAGAAATATGCTACCCACCTCCAGAGAAAGAAATGATATATAGAAATATGTACAATATGGTCTTACATGTATATATATGTACATTTTATATATGTGTGTGTATATTTATAGATATGTATGTATATATATATTCCCATGTAATTGTAGCCTTCTATAAGGTGGGTGGGGGGAAGGAGGAAGAAAATATAAAATAAAATTGAGTTAAAAGTACACAACAGAGAACAAAAGAAAACCTAGAAGGAAGCATAGAAAAGCTAGGTTGCTTTGAAAACAATGTATAGGATTTATTAGATAGGTTTTCATGAAATGGAAATTTTTTGTTTTATATTGCCTCCTCTCTTATGTTCTGCTGTGTACATGGAAATGTTCTTTTTTTCTTTTCTTGTTTTGTATTTAAGTTTAAAATGAATAAAAAATTAAAAAAATAAAATTATCTGTTTGTTCTGGTTTATGACAATTGTTTTACTATAAAAATGCTAAATCCACTATTACTGCTCAATACAATCAAGATTTATTTAGGGCCTATTATGTGCAGTGAAGTGTTTTGTGCTAGATATTATTGTTGGACTAGAAATGATTGATTCACTTCCCAATGACTTCAATGACAATTTTGGTATTCTCAGCTTTATATTCAACATGGAAAATAATCAAGAAATCATTCAGTTTGTCCAGCTAGCTACAGCATTAATATGAAAATATAAAATACATAATTGCTATAAAATATATCGTATGTCTTCTAGCAATGAATCCTACTCCTCAGTTGTTTGACACAATCTTTACAAGAATACATTTTTGCATAAGAAATTAATTAGATTTAATGCTCCAATCTAGAAATTTAAATTAAATAGCTTTAATTGCTTTCTCCTCCTGACTGCCCCCCCACCCCACCCCAATCCTAGGAACTGCCAAAGAAATAAGGCAGAGTCTCTTACTACAAGCAGTTTATAATCTAGTTGAATAAAATATACAAACAATCCCTGCCCCCCCCCCTTAAGAACAGCTATCAACCAAGATAACAACTGCAAAATAACAACTGAAATTAAATACCAAACTACTAAGTGAATACAGAGTTTAAAAGCTATAAAAGTGAGGGCAGGCTATTTGAGGAAGGTTTCCTGGAAAAGGGAGTTTTGAGCCAGGTTTCAGAAAAAAAAAAATTGATATTTGTGGAGAGGTAAAAAAAAGCATTCTGGGGGCAGCTAGGTGGTGCAGTGGATAGAGCTCCATCCCAGTAGGCAGGAGACCTGAGTTCAAATTCCGCCTCAGACACATAACACTTACTAGCTGTGTACTCTGGGCCAGTCACTCAATTGCCCTCACCCAAAAAAAAAAAAAAAAAAAAAAAAAAGCATTCTATACCGGAAGGGGGATGCTTTGAGTAAATTCACAGAGTTGAAAATAAACAATTTTGTTTTTAGAAGATGACAGACATGTGTTTTGTGTGGAAAAAATGAGTTGCAATATGAGAAAGAATGAAAAGGTACAAGGGAGCCAAATGAATACTATGTTGAGGAGTGAGATGGACAATAAGGAACTACTGTAGATTCCTGAAAAGGAGAAGGATATGATAAAAATAGTATTTGAGGAAAACAGGAAGGAGGGAATAAGTATTTACATGGTGTCTTCTATGTGCCAGGCACTTTTATAAATATCTCATTTGTTCCTCACAAAAACCCTGCAAGGTAGGTGCTATTATTACCTCCATTTTACAACTAAGGAAACTGAGGCAGACAGAAATTTTTTTTTTAAGTGACTTGCCCAGGGTCACATAGCTAGTAAATGTTTGAAGTGAGATTTGAACTCAGATCTTTTCTGATGCCAGGATCAGCACTCCATCTATTAAATCAACAGTTGCCCTTGCTGGGGGTGGAGGTGGGGGAGGGTGGGGTGGGAAGCTATAGACTCATTCTATTAATAAGTTTCTAGGAAATTGGGCTTTCCAACTGCTTCAAGCATTTTTCTCTCCCTCAAAATTTCCAAACACTTTTTAAATTGAATTCCAAAATAAACTATAGCTTTTATTAACAAGGAATGAATAACCAATAAATTTCTACAAACTAAACAAATCTAGCTGATCTCATGTTACCTTTGTCCACTCAAACCTAACATTATTAGGTCATTCATTAAGGTATTTGACTGCTCTTCTGCTATTTTCATCCTCTTCTGAAGTACAGTGAATGCCTCAGGAGTTGTAGCATTGATGTTCACTGGGGAGAGGACTGATCTGGCTGTTACAATATTCAAATCCATCTGTAATTAAAAAGTAACAACATTCATATTCACTGGACAAGTGATAATTATTTTTGTTAGTTTTTTACTTTCAGTTTAACAACATTACACTTGCTTGAGGAAATGTCCTGTACCTTTGGGTTTCTCATCAACTGTGATGTAGCCATGATATAGACTACCAAAGGGGCATACAAAAATGGCATACATGGGGCAGCTAGGTGGCTCAGTGGATAGAGCACCTACCCTGAAGTCAGGAGGACCTGAATTCAAATCTGGCCTCAGACCAAACACTTGACACTTACTAGCTGTGTAACCCTGGGCAAGTCACTTAACCTCAATTGCCTAAAAAAAAAGAAAAAAAAGAAAAAGAAGAAAAATAGCATACAAAAAAGCTAAAAAAAAACTTTCTAGTCCAATCCCCTAATTTTACAGATTAAGGAAAGGAGGCCTAGAGAATTTAAATGACAGGGACTCAAACTCAGGACTTCTGGCTCCAGATCTAGAATTTGTACTGTGATGGTTATAGCAGGGTCATCTGTGGTTCAGTAGACTGAGTGGGCCACAATATGGAAACAACGACCATGGGATTTTCTTGACAACGATACTGCAGTAATTTGCCATTTCTCTCTCCAGGGGGTTAAGGCAAACAGGTTAGGTGACTTGCCTAGGGTCACACATCTAGTAAGTGTCTGAGGTGGATTTGAACTCGGGTCTTTCTGACTCCAGGTCCAGTGCTCTATCCACCGAGCTGCCTAGAACAGGGAGGCACCCAAAGCGGAATGATGGCAGTTTATCAAGCGGAAAGATTAACTACGACCTTAGTCAGGTCCCTTCCCTCTCTGGGCCTCAGTTTCCTCATCTGTAAGTGAGAGGCTGACCTTGTCAATCACCGCCCCCCCCAACCCCCCCTCCCCACACTGCTCCCCGAGGTTGAGGGCCGGCGTCCGCGGGGCCCACAGGTTGAAGTCCGGGGTCATCGCCACCCTCTCCATCCCCGGCCCTCCTGAGCCCCCAGGACCCTCACCCCGACGACTGTCGGGCGCGCCTCCATTAGCTACACTTCAGTCAAGCGGGTTTCCACCGAGCTTCAAGAACAGCTTCAAACGGACCGCTCTCCTGCAGAGGGGCACCGCCCATGCGCAAAGCGCAACCTCGGCTAGAGCATTCTGGGAACTGTAGTTATTCCACAGACGACTGACCAGCATCTCTAGAGGAGAAAGAGCAATAGATGCGATAGACAGTGTGTTGTGCGTGATTCGCGGTCCCTGCTGGGATATGTAGTTTTCTCTCGCTCCGCTCTTGGCGCTCCTTTTTCCTCACTCCTTGGGCAGGACTGATGGTCAGGGGCTGCTGGGCTTTAGATGTTCTGCATGACACCCTTCCTCTTCCCCTCCAACTGCTAGGGCCTTTCGTCTCAAACTACCATTTTACATGACTAGTTAGTCAACAAGCATTTATTAAGTATATGCACACGTGTCTATAAAATATAAATAAACATGTATTATTATTATTATTAAGCACATACTTCTTTGTTATTGTGTGCATATGCATATATGTCCATAAAATGTAAATAGGCATATACGTTTATTATTAATTTTATATTTATTCCCTCTATATTTTTATATGCACTAGTTGTGTCTCCCATCAGAATGTAACCTCGTTCTTTAGGAGTAGAGATTGTTTCATTTTTTTGTACTCTGTACCCTTGGCCTAGTACAGTGCCTGGCACCCATAGTAGGTCTTTAATAAATACTTCTTGATTATTTTATTTATTTAGATGTGAGAGGGGCCTTAGACATCAATGAAATCCAATTGATCTCATTTTGCAGATGAGGAAACTGAGGCCCAGAGAGATGAAGTGACTTTCCTGAGGTCACTCAAGTAATAAATAGCAGAGCCAGGATTCAAACCCTGGGGCTCTGAATCCACATCTACTACTCCCCCCTCTTCAGGATGCTCGTTTGTTGTTCTAAGCCATGAGGTCCCGGCTTTCTGTCTCTTAACTCCCTGTGTCACACTGGGTGGATCACTTCACCTCTCAGCCTCAGTTGTTGTTTGTCCTTCGGTCTTGAAGAGGGCTATGACATCAAGAAGGTGATGCCATGACTAGTAAGTGAAGTGGATTTAAGCGAGGGATGGCTGTGCAAGGTCATCAGCCTCACTTTCTCCTCCAGAGCCTTCTGGGTCTAGTGGCAATGTTGCAGTCTGAGAGGTTGAGACCCCTCAAAGGCTGGAGTACAGGACAGGGTCGTCTGGAATGAATTCACAGACTCAAGCGTTCTTTAAGTCAAGGTGGCAAAGATTTGTTATTATGCTTTTCAGCGGGCAAAGATTCTTAAGGAACCTGAAAGAGCCTGAGGATGGAGCTAGGATTTATATGGAAAAGTGCATGGGAAAGGAATGCCAGGGACACTGATTAGGTAATCTAAAGAACCAGGTGTCTTTGGGAGCTATGGATGAGAAAGTACAGGGAGTATACCAGGGAGGGAGATGACAGAGGTATGGATCTTCGGAGTCTGGCAGGAGGAAGAGTCCTTGGGCTGGCCAAGGACAAAATTCCTCGGGCTGGGCAAGGCACCCCTCTCCCTCTGTCTTGATGAGAGAACGTCCTACAACAAGGGAAAGCTTTCTCACCAGACAGGAACTCACTAAGGAATTGGGAGGCTTCCAGAGACATGATCTGAGGGCTGGGGCCTGAGCAGCCCAGCACTTTCTCACCCAGCTTTGTATAGCTGCACCACGGAGAGAAATAAGGGTCCTGCTGGGGCCCACACATGAATAAGTGTTAGGCACAGTGTCCTTGGGCTGGGGAGTGGTTGTCAGAGACAGTGTTTCTGAGACTAGGTAGAATTTGGGGTCCAAGGACAAGCACAAGCACCCAAGCACCCCGTCAGCAAGATATAGATCAGGACATCTGGAGATGGTCCCCCAGTTTCAGTAAAATGAGGAGTTAAATTAGGTGACTTCTTAGGCCAGTTCTAACATTTTCTGATTCTAGGTACTGATTGTGTTTTAAAGTTTTGCATTTCACTGTCATACGCATATATAGCATTTATATAAATGTACTATTTATATAGTGTTAAATACAGAACCTGCCGATGCAAAAAGTCTGAAGAAATATTTCTAGTAGTAGGAGGGAGGCTTATTTGGTAAAGCATCTCAAGGCGGATACATACTGCTGGAGAGGCGATTTATCTCCCTCCCCACTTCCAAGCCCAAATATTATGCTCAGAAGGGAAGAGAGAGACAGAGGCTTTGTCTTCTTCTTTTAAAGCAACTTTTGCTGACTCAGTGGACAGTCCTCTTTGACTTCAGGCATCAATCACGGGGACTTACATGGGAATCTAATGAAGTAATATGTGTAATGGCAGCTAGCACAATGCCTGGTACATAGTAGCCTCTTAATAAATGGTAATTCCCTTCCACTTTATAAATGGATTGTTGCATTATCTCAGTGCTTAGGTCCTTAAGGATTGAGCCCACCAGTAGCTGGGAACAATACAAAGCTTCCAACCACCTTTAGCAAGAGGCCAACGCGTTGTGACCCACCAGAAGGGGACCAGGAGGCAGACTACTTTACCCACATTTCAAGGGATTCTTTCTGTTCCTAATGTAATTATGGGAAACTTGTCCTGTTGATAATTACCATTCAAAAAAAAATCCAAAACCCAGCCACTATTTTTTTTGATGAACCCATTTTTTTTCTTAAACACACACATACAGATAACATAAAATAAAACAAAACCACTCACTTCTTCATAAGGAATAGATTGATATTAAAATGAATGAAACCTTTATTCTTGTTGTTCAGTTGTGTCCACATTAGAGTGGTTTCCCATTTCCTTCTCCAGCTCATTTTAGGGATCAAGAAACTAAGGCAAACAGAGTTAAGTGATTTGCCCGGGGTCACACAGCTAGTAGGTGTCTGAGGTCAGATTTGAAGTCTGGGAGATGAGTCTTCTTGACTCCAGGCCCAGCATTCTATCCACTGTACCACCTAGCCACCCTCATTCTTTTGTCACTTGCTTAACTGGATAGTTATAAAGTTATAAAGAACGTTGAAGCTGTTATATATCCAGCAAAGCTATAATTATTTGGGGAGATCTCGGGGGACACCTATCACTCTATTTAAAAAAAAAACTACCCTTTGTAGTTAAAGCACAATATGTTTTTGATTTTTTTGTGATCATGGAAGAAACATGTTACCACTCCCAATGCAATGAATGCAATTCCATCTTCTCCCTTGAGTCTCAGCAGCGAAACACCTCTCTCCTATAATGAATGCAGGCAGATCTAAGATGAGTCATCATTTCCTTAGCAACCCAGGACTTGATTGAATTGACCTAACTATGCTTACCTTCTTTATTACCTCCCTTCTCACAGCACTTCTACTACAAAGAGAGAATGCACATCAAACCACAGTTGTAAACTATCTTTATCAATAGTGTTAGTGTGGTATTAAAAGAAAAAATAAAAGCCCTATAAATCATTCAGGAAACCTCAGGCGTTTCAGCAGAAGGGGCCTAATAAAGCTGTTAAGATGAGAACCGAAAAGCATTTCAGTCAATAGAGGGAGCTAATTATACTTCATTATACAGATATTCTCCAGCAACTGATTTTCAATTATCCGTAATCATAGGGGAGAAAGTTAACACAAATAATAGCACACAGATAATCTTCCCACTGCAGTTGAACAATTGTGTCACCTTTCTCCCTAAAGAGCTTCTTTTTTTTTTTACTAGAAATGCTAACAAGCAGCCTGATTGACTAATTTTAAGATTTCTTTTTTCCTTCTTTCTTATTCATTCAAGTAAGTAATATGACCTAATTAAAATGACTGGAAGGCAAGAAATGGTAAGGAGAAAAAGAAGCTGAGGTGGAGATAAATTAATTCATAACCTGGATAATCAGCCCCTGAATAGCTGAAAACTGACTAAACAATTCCATTTTAACATCTTAACCCAAAATCTCCAAAAAGAAAATTTGCCTTTATTTTTGTTTTTTGTTAACCCAGTTGATGATTGATAGACCAAGCATTTTCATACTTTTTGAGATTAGAACCCTTTTGAATTGGTTTTCATATTACCAGGGTGAAGTAGGGGGCCCTGAAGGTGGCTAACAGACACCAATTAAAATGTTTATCCTTTTTCATGGAAACCTCTAGAGATTCTGTTTGGAAGACAATTTGAAAACCAGCTCTGCAAGCAACGACTGAAGTGAAAATGTGTCAAAGTCAAACTAGAGAATCATGTTTTTATTTCCTATCGAGATGAACGAGAAAGATATTAAAATTTACTCTCCCACTCTTTCATCCCTTCTTACATTTCTTTCCTCTTGGATTTTGAATTATTATGTAATTGTAGATTGAGAAAAGCTATACTCCTCTTTGAGATACTGAGAGATACTCATAATGACTTAAGATGTTCAATTTGCTTAATTTGAATATTACAAAATTATTTATAATAATATTTCCCATTTTCCTTATAGTCAACTTGTGACTTAATTGAAGCTTTAACCCCAAGAAGCCTCAAGTTTTCACCTCATTAAGGGGTAAGGAAAGATCTGAATTTCTAAAATTTTATTCATTCATTCATTTTGGTGCAAATGTTGTTGTTGTTGTTGTTGTTTTAATTGGTTCTCTTAGACTCCAGAGCTTACCCTGGAGAAAATTTACTGCCCGTGGTTTCTATTTTTTTTTTAATCTATAACTAGAAAAATTTCAGAGATAGTCTATTTTTCTTTTGACTGTTTTATTTTATTTTTATTCAAAATTTAATAATCATCTGATAAAATGAGCATTTCCATCTACATTGTAGAACAGAATAAGAAGAGTATACATCGAATGGCTTATCTCCAGTATGGACAGCTTGCTTTTCTTTTTAAGTATGTAAGTTCAACCTGTAGCTTTCAAAGCTGTCCTGCTTGTTTGACCTTCTTTTTGGCTTAAGGAAGAATCAGAATTAATAATTTACTGAACATAATTGATTGTTATTTCCATCTAAGGAAATCCAAGTTATTTCTTTAGATTCTTTGCTTAAGGTCAAAAACTTCTCAGGGGGACTTTAACTATTTCTGTGAAGATCTGAGAAGAGCAAGCTCCCTAGGGTCATCTCGTCTGCCATATAATGCTTCTCAGATTGTGTCTTTTAGACTCATCAACTGAAATTGTTACTCATTCAACATTCTTCCATTCAACAAACAGCAGTTGTGTTTGACTCTTCCTGACCCCATTTGGGGTTTTCTGGGCAAAGATACTGCAGTGGTATCCCATTTCCTTCTACAGCTCATTTTATAGGCGAAGAACCGAGGCAGACAGAGTTAAGTGACTTGCCCAGGATCTCACAACTAGTAAGTGTGTGAGGCCAGATTTGAACTCAGGAAGATGAGTCTTCTTGGTTCCAAGCACAGCACTTTATCCGTTGCATCATCTACTTGGTAACGCCACATAGACATTTATCTTTTTTTTTTTTATTTTTTAAGTTTTTTAAATAGTTATTTTAAAATTTATTTTTAGTTTTCAACATTCACTTCCACAAGATTTCCAAATTTTCTCCCCATCTCATCCCTCCCCCCCACCCCAAGATGGCACGCATTCTGTATATTCCTTCCCCTAATCTGCCCTCCCTTCTATCTCACCCCACCTTCTCTTATCCCCTTCCCCTTCTATTTTCCTATAGGGCAAGATAGATTTCCATACCCCATTTCCTGTATTTCTTATTTCCCCATTGCATGTGAAAACAATTTTTTTAACATGGAATTTTAAGACTTTGGGTTCCAAATTTTCTCCCTTCCTCCCTCCCCACCCACCCTCATTGAAAAGGCAAGCAACTCGATACAGGTTATACATGTATAGTCATGCAAAACACTTCAATAGTAGTCATGTTGTGAAAAACTAAGTATATTTCCCTTCATCCTATCCCGCCCCCCCATTTATTCTATTCTCTCTTTTGACCCTGTCCCTCCTCAAAAGTGTTTGCTTCTCATTACCCACTCCCTCAATCTGCCCTCCCCTCTATTATCCCCCTGCTCTCATGTCCCCTTCCCCCCCCCATTTTCCTGTAGGGTAAGATAGATTTCCATACCCAATTGAGTGTGTATGTTATTCGCTCCTTAAGTCAAATCCTATGAGAATAAGATTCAGTCATTCCCTCTCACCTTCCCCCGTTTCCCCTCCACTGTAAAAGCCTTCTCTTGTCTGTTTTACGTGAGATAATTTACTCCATTCTACCTCTCCCATTTTCCTTCTCTCAGTATAATCCTTTCTCACCCCTTAATTTAATTCTCCAGATATCACCCCTTCATCTTCAACTCACCCTGTGCCCTCTATCTATCTATCTATCTATCTATCTATCTATCTATCTATCTATCTATCTATCTATCTATCTATATACGTACATATAATTTTTACCCTCCAACTACCCTAATGCTGACAAAGGCCTCATGAGTTACAAATATCATCTTTCCATGCAGGAATGTAAACAGTTCAACCTTAATAAGTCTCTTATGATTTCTCTTTCCTGTTTACCTCTTCCGTGTTTCACTTGAGTCTTGTGTTTGAAAGTCAAATTTTCTATTCAGCTCTGGTCTTTTCATCAAGAATGCTTGAAAGTCCCCCATTTCACTGAATGACCATTTTTTCCCCTGAAGGATTATACTCAGTTTTGCTGGGTAGGTGATTCTTGGTTGTAATCCTATCTCCTTTGCCCTCTGGAATATTATATTCCATGCCTTGCAGTCCATTAATGTAGAAGCTGCTAAATCTTGTGTTATCCTGATTGTGTTTCCACAATACTTGAATTGTTTCTTTCTGGCTGCTTGCAATATTTTCTCCTTGACCTGGGAACTCTGGAATTTGGCTACAAGATTCCTAGGAGTTTTCCTGTGGGGATCTCTTTCAGGAGGTGATTGGTGGATTCTTTCAATTTCTATTTTGCCCTCTGGTTCTAAAGTATCAGGGCAGTTTTCCTTGATAATTTCTTGAAAGATGATGTCTAGGCTCTTTTTTTAATCATGGCTCTCAGATAGTCCAATAATTTTTAAATTCTCTCTCCTGGATCTATTTTCCAGGTCAGTTGTTTTTCCAATGAGATATTTCACATTGTTTTCTATTTTTCATTCTTTTGGATTTGTTTTACAGTGTCTTGATTTCTCATAAAGTCACTAGTTTCCAATTTCTCCATTCTAATTTTTAAGGAAGTATTTTCTTCAGTAAGCTTTTGGACTTCCTTTTCCATTTGGCCAATTTTATTTTTTAGGGCATTCTTCTCCTTATTGGCTTTTTGGACCTCTTTTGCCATTTGGGTTAGTGTATTTTTTAAGGTGTTATTTTCTTCAGTATTTTTTTGGGTCTCCTTTAGCAAGTTGTTGACTTGTTTTTCATGATTTTCTTGCATCACTCTCAGTTTTTCCTCTCCTTCTCTTACTTGCTTATCAAAATCCTTTTTGAGCTGTTCCATGGCCTGAGATCAATTCATATTTTTCTTGGAGACTTTATATGTAGGAGCTTTGACATTGATGTCTTCTTCTGGTTGCATGTTTTCATCTTCTTTGTCACCAAAGTAAGATTCTATGGTCTGACTCTTTTTGCGCTGCTTGCTCATGATCTCAGTTGATTATTGAGTTATAAACTCTTTGTTAAGGTAGGGGTCTGCTTCCAGTGTGGAGAATGTACTATCCTGAGCTTTGGGGGGTTTGTGCAGCTGTTTTCAGAGATACTTCTAGGGACCTGTAAATTTTCAGTTCTTCCAAGGTGATATGATCTAGGGCAAGGTGTTTACTCCTTTTCTGGATTGTGCTCTGGTCTATGAGTGACCACATGCACTCTTTTCTGTCTTGGAATTGTGAGCAGGATTCTCTCTCCACAGCCCCTACAAGTTCCCCCATGCCAGCCCTCCTCCTTGCCCCAGGACTACCACCCATAACTGTGACCCAGATCCAAGCATGGGCAAAGCAAGAGAATCCTGCACCAGCAGAGAGATCCCTGCAATCTCCCTGTGATCAGACACTCGATTCCCCCTCAGTCGGTGAACCAGAAGCTCAGGATGCAGCCACCACCCCAGGGCCGTGCTTAGGGACTGAGGCTGGGAACCCACTTCTCTCTCTCACAGCAGACACAGACTTTTCCCACTGACTTTCTAAGTTGTCTTTGGTGTTTGTGGGTTGAGAAGTCTGGAAACCACCACAGCTGCCCACGATTCAGTCCTTTGAGGCCTGCTCCAGGTTCGCTGAGGCCTGCCTTGCCTGAGTGCCCACGCTGAACTGTGCTCCTCTACCCACTTGGTGTGATATACTTTTCTGATCAACCATCCAGGCTGTCTTGGGCTGTAAATTTGTTTCACTCTGTCTTTTTGTGGGTTCTGCTGCTTTAGAATTTGTTTAGAGCCATTTTTATAGGTATTTGATGGGGTTTGGGGGAGAGCTCAAGGAAGTCACTGCTTTTACTCTGCCATCTTGGCTCTGCCCCCCTCTTAGACATTTATCAAGAGCTTGATATGTACAAAGCACTGTGCTAAGCACTAAGTAAGATACAAAGAGAAATGCCAGCCCTTGCCCTCAAAGAGCTTACAATCTGATGTATAAATGACTATAATATAATGCAAAAAAAAAAAGATGCTAAGCCTATAAGAAAAGAATAAAGTATTGTAAGAGTACTCAGGAGGCAAAAATGATTTCTAGTCAGTTGTCTGTCATCAGTCATTCAACAAATATTTTAAAAAATTTATAATCTGTCTCTCCTTTCTACATCTCTAAATGAGCAAATGAAAAATAAAAATCTCATTCCAAATATGTATAGCCCAGTGAAACACATTCCTACATGGCTGGAAATGAATGTTTCTCTTTGTATTTTAAGTTCATCACCTGGTTAAAAAGATGTGAGGGACATTTCATCTTTAGTCTTTTGAAATGATTATTGATCATTGCATTGATGAGAGTTCTAAAGTCTTTCAAAGTTTCAAAAAGCGTTTATCAAGAGCTTAGTATGTGCCAGACGGTATGCTAAGTGTTGAGGATACAGAGAAAGACAAAAACAGTCCTTGCTCCCAAGAAGCTTACTTTCAAATGTGGGAAAAGGCTACTTCTCCTTTGTAGATCTAGCCTAAGAATAAGATCAAGATGCTAGAGTTGTGATAATGTACCTGCTACTCTACCCCACAAACTCTGTAGATTAAATTACTTTTATTCAGGGCAGCTAGGTGGCACAGTGAATAGAGCACCGGCCCTGGAGTCAGGAGGACCTGAGTTCAAATCCAGCCTTAGACACTTGACACTTACTAGCTGTGTGACCCTGGGCAAGTTACTTAACCCCATTGCCTAGCCCTCCCCCCCCCAAAAATTGCCTCTATTCTTAAGGGAGATGACATACAGTAGGCAAAGGGAATAGGAATTTGCATGATTAACAAAGTTATCAACTCTAGTTGTATATACTAGCAGTCTTATGCTACTGGTGAAGTTAGAAGCTCTCGCCCTCCAGTAAGATATACACACATATATATGTATATGTATACGTATATATATATATATATATATATATATATATATGCGTATATATCTCCAGTGGCTAGCATTAGTGACAAGATAATATGATCAGCATTGCCCCTTTTTTGAATAGCACCCCACAAGCCCTCAAATTATTTCTCCCTCCTCTGATTTCTCATAATGCAGGGCACAGGGATGGCGAACCTGTGGCCTCAAGGCCACAGGTGGCCCTCTAGGTCCACAAGTGTGGCCCTTTGACTGAATCCAAACTTCATAGAGCAAATCCTCTTAATAAAAGAACTTGTTCTGTAAAATTTGGACTCAGTCAAAATGTTGCACCCAAGGACCTAGAATCCACCGGTTCCCTACCTAGACCTTGCCTTTGCACTTATTTTATGCCTCCTCATATGAGTTACTTTCACCCTTGTCCTCTCTTCCCATTATCTATTCTGATCTTCCCAAACACCCTCTTCTCCTCATTGTAAGGTCCTTAAGAGCAGGTCCTCTGTTGGGTTTATATTCTAAACACTTTGCAGATGCTAGATACTTAACAATTGTGTGTTGCATTGAACTGGATGAACAATTCTGGAAGCCTAGCATGTGTCTTACGCTGTTACTATTTCCTTTTGAAATTATCCATTCCTGGGTATTATCTCTAGCACTCTGGCTGAGCAAAGTTAAATAGTATCAGCTTGGGTAGAACTTGGTACAAAGTACTTGAAGGATGAATGAGAACTACAAGGAATATGTGGTGATATTATTAGTGTTGTATTTCTTAATGACCCAGACTGTTAACATGTGATTCATCATGGCTTCCTACATCCCCCACACCCTACCCCCCCAAAAAAAACCCTCTGTTGAAAGATGGAGTAGTCAGTGAGTGAAATAATTGGCTTATGACATAGCAAAGCTTTAAACATTATTTCTTTTTCTGTGGTCATGGAAGAAATAACATCTCTTGAAAACAAAACTTGCTAAAAAATACATAAAGAACTGTTTTGATAGGTGGACACCTAATGAATGTCTTTTTCTTTCCCTTATAGGATAGGCATTCCCCAAAATGAATCAAACTACTTCAGGCTGCAGTGCTCAAAGGATTCATTCGTTCATCTGCTGAGGGCATAATGCTCTGAAATAAATAACAGATCAATACCAAAACGCAAATGCTTACCATCCCAAAGGCAAAACATTTTTTAGGGGAGTGAGAATGATAGAGATCAAACTAATATTTCATCCACTTGATACTGCAATTTAAAAGAATGAGTTACACATTCTATTTTCTGGTTTCTATTTATTCTTTGTAACCTTTGTAGATCTTTCTTAAGTAGAACTCAATATGTGGAATCAAGTATAAGAGGAATTGATCACCAGATCTATGCAGGAATGGAAAACCTTAGAGGTTCTATGTGGAACGAAGTTTGCAAAACACTTCTGCCCAGTATGGATGAATTGGAGAATCTTGCATTTATTTCCTATCAAGGTAACCTTCACAGACCTTTAGAATATATGACCTATAGAGTAACAAGTACTACCTATAGAACATTTACTTTTAATACCAGTATTCCAATGGAGCTTGTCTTTTAATGAATGAAAGTGAGACAATAGTCACGTGGCAAAAGGGAAGCTTGTTTGACATCCAAAATGAACTTTAAATGACATCTTTTAATGGATTGATGGATCTCGCTTACAAAGAGGAAGTAGGTTATTTTCCACATGAAACAGAAAATCTATACTCACAGTGATTTCTCCTTTGTACCTTCTATAATGAAGAATAGAAAAGCTTTCAGAGTGGCAATTTTAGTTAGACATATTGACAACAGAAAATGGAGGTTATGTATAGCCCTTGAGTCTAAAGTGTCTCTCCAAACCTTTGAAATCCCAGCTGGTTTTAATTTTCTACCCCCATGCACTCTCTTCTTGGAAAGCTTCCTGGCTTCTCAAAATAACTGTTCATGGAAAACGCTCTCTTTAGACAGAGTCTTGCTAGAATACAATATGTGTCCAGTCCTTGCCTTCTTGTATACAGTAAACTCTTTTTAAGGTAAGTGAGACTTTTGTTTCATGAGTTTATAGGAAAAACAGTTCACATTTATTTTCTTTTACCCAGCAAGGAAGATTGCTTCTTAAAAGAAGTCTTTGGTTCATATAGGAATTTATTTATATACTTACTATTACCTGGGTTTTTTAAAAGTACAGAGATCTTTCTCTTTCTCCCTTCTTTCGTTCTCTTCCACCATACCATGTCCCCTCATGCCAGCTGATGTCACATTTCTCAGACCCCATTCTCAGTAATCACAAAAACTGGATTTTGTATTTACTGTCATTAAGATTCCAGACTTGATTGAGATCCTGCTCCATTGAATTACTATCCTTCACATGAAACTTCTGTTTCATGCACTGTTGTTACCTCTAGAACTTTGATTCAATGGACCATTTTGCAGAGGAAAGAACTTGTAGAAATGTGTCCAAGGATATTCTAAAGCTTCTTAGCATCTAAAGTGAAAGTAACCCAGACTTTGGCACTGATTCACTTTATGTGCAAGACAATTTATATTTTGGTTTGGTAAGATTCTGATTTCTTGTATCCTTAAATTTCTTTTCCCAACACTTTCTACTTGTACTATAGTAGCATTGTTTTTCTAGAGTAGGATTGGCAGTTTGTAGAAATGTTTGAGTCCTCCCACGTTTCTCCACTCCTTCTTTTCTAAGGTTGTCCATTTCCAGTGTGGGATGGTTTGCATATTATAAATTTGAACAACAGCAGTGCATGTAGGAGGTATTGGCTTAAGCAAAAAATTTAAAGGCAGAATGTATAATAAAGTCGTTTCACTTTTTAGGTGATAACCAAGGAAACACATGGCCGAGGGCACACAGCCTCCTGCTTAACCCTCAAAGCAGACATATAGTAGTATTTCCTCTGACACTTGTAGCCACAGGGCACTAAGAATACCTCTAGTAGAGCAGGAAGGTAAATAATAAAAAGAGACTTGGATTTGTAGTCAGGGGACTTGGGTTCAAATTTTGGCTCTGAAATCTAAGAGCTTGTTTGCCCTTGGGAAAATCAATAAGGTTAATTAATAGGAATAACAACCATCATTATAATTTCTCTTGCCCTCAATTCTATTCAATTCAACAAGCATTCATTATTCATGAGTTGTCATGACTAAGCAACTCATTACAGCCCAGGGAGTCTATGGTGATGGACCTTTTGGAACTGAGCTAGCCTGGTGATCAGAAGGCAGACAGTCTGTTGCTAGGAAAGTACCTGAAACCTTTCCAGAACGGTAAAATACCTCAGAGCCTATGCTCTGCTGGTTCAGCCTTCGAGAACCCAGGCTCACTTCTCTACTGGAATAAAGCATCACAGTGGAGTCTTACGGAGGACTTTATATAGTAAGCTTTAAGGTTACAAAGCATCATCCTTGCAAAACAGTGCCCCATCTCCCCCCCCCAAAAAAAAACAACTGTAAGAGAGATAACATAAGTATTTTGTTACTTGTGTTACAGATTGTAAACTCAGTTGAAGCTCAGAGAAGTTAAGTGACTTGTTTATGGTCACATAGATATTAAGTGGAAGATTCAGAACCTCAACTCTGATACTCAGATACAGACACAATATTCTTTCCACTACACTATTCTTCCTCCTATCACTTCACAAATTTCCTCATCTGTGAAAATAGAATAACAGTACTTCTACTATTTGTCCAATAGGGTTAGTGTGAGGATTGCACTAAAAAAGGATATAAAATGCTTTTAAAACATAATTTTTAAAAATAAATATAAGCCAATATTATTAGGTAACCTTGTGATAACTGATTAATTTAGCCAATATGACCTATTTGCTACATTGGAGAGGAGGAAAGACTGAGGCAGGGAGATTAATAAGAAGGTTATTATGGTAATCCAGGCAAGAGGTAATGAGAAACTGAACTCAGATTAGTGGCCATGTGAGTAGAGAATTGGAGGAAGATGAGAGAGATGTCAAGGAGATAGAATTGATAGGATTTGACAAATGATTAGAAGTGAGGGAAGGACAGTGAAGAGCAAGATATGATTTTGTGGTTGGGAACCTGGGAGGGTGGGAGGATGGTATTTTCCTCAACAACAGAAATGTCCAACCTAGATCCCATGGTCAGCCTTCTTTAATGCCTCCTTCATTCTCACTCTATACTCCCTTTTCCCTTTAATTTTTGCTATGCTTACCCCTTTGCCCAACTCTAGATCACACCCACCCAAATGCTTTTTCTGTTTTTGCTCCTAAACCACAGAGCATTGATGGAGAAAACTACAGATTGTTACTTACCTGGTCAGCTATAAATCTGTGCTGTATAACTTCAACTACTTAACTATTCTATTATTCATCCTTTGTTGATTCCCCAGCATTTATCACATCCACTATTCTAAAATCTCTCCACCTTTCTCAACTCTTTCACTATGTAAAAATGACTCTTCTTAATGAGTTGATCAGACATAACCTCTTTCATTTTTTCCCTCTCTGTCTCAACATAGCTCTAAAACTCACCAAACCTCTCTTTCCTTTCTCCCTTCTAATGCTAAACCCCTCTGCTTGAAATCTTGACTCTATCCTCTCTTACTTCTTCCGTAAGACTGCTACCTCAATCACTGACTTTTTATTCACCATCTTCAGTCTCTTCTCCACTGATTCCTGTGAGTGTATATGTATGTGTTTGTGTACATATTTTCTTGAAACATAACAAAACAAGGCAATTTTCCTGGTCTTGTTTTCCAACCATTTGCTTGGGAGCAGAGTAGGCAACCACCGGATGCAGAGAATAGAGACCTCTACACTTTAAGGAGTAGGAATCTTCACCTTTAACCTTTCTGCATCCAACCAATAAGAATCTAGTCATGATGACTGTTACTGGGACAGACTACTGAGGTTGCCAAGGAGGCTGAGTTAGCTACCTGAATTCTCTTGGTCCAAGAATAGACTTATTCTGTGGAGACCTCCTATGGCACCATCACTTTCACTGTCTATAGCATCCCCAAACCCAAGCAGCCAGTGATCTTCACCTACTAAATTATAAGACTTGCTTTCAATCACTGTTTCAATTCAGGGGCATGTAGGATATTGTCCAGAACTTTGAGTTCATATGAACTCCTCCAGCATGGAGGAGGGGACACTTGTGTTGCCTTTGGGGTACCAGTATCACCATCTGTGGACCAGTTTGAAAACTCGATTCCTTGTATCCTGTAGTACTTAAAATGTCTCCACCATAGTTGGAATTGCAATTGGAGCTAGACTTTATACTGTCTCAACATGCTCTTTCACAAGCAGACAGAGAGATGTGACAGATACTATACGGAGATGACTTTGACTTTTTGATTTCCATCCTAACCTTGACCTCTAAAGTGTGCTATTCCCCCTCTCCCTCAAACCCTTAGAGAAATTTTCTAACATCTCTTAGGGATCCAGACTGCTGATTTCTCATTCCTGGGTTGTCTACCTATTTTGGAAAAAGACTTACTCCTTGTTCCAGGAACCTTCAGATGAAGGAAGAGGGATTGCTGTACCCCAACTCAGATTCTTTTTTTCTATCTCAGGATGAACTATAATAAATATATATAATATAAATAAATATAATAAACTATAATAAAGGCATCTGAAGGATCCCTTGAGAATGGAGTTACTAATTCTGATTCTGATTAATCCTTAGTTCAGAAGATACAGAAGTAGAAGTGGAAAGTAGAGAGTGTGAATGAATGTGTAGGGGACAAGGATAGTGTCAGGAGCTAGAGCAGGGAGGGAGTCAGGGCGTCTTGGCCACACTAACCCTAATAATTATCAGTTTTTATGGAGCATGGGGGGGTGGCCAGATCAGGGCTGTGCTGCTTGGAACTTGGCATGAAGGGTGGTGAATGCCCAGGGAACAGGATTAAGTACCTTGGGGTCTCTGAACACATTATAATAGAAGGGAGAGCCTCTTGTCCCTCACAATTCCCCTTATAACAATAAACTGTGTAGACAAGGAAAAAACTTCCACTTAACTCTCATTTCTCCTTGAGCTATTGAACTATTGATCTCTATCCCTATACAATTCAACTATTTGAATAAATGCTCTATTCTTGACACCTCCACAGCCTCCTGACCTATTTCCTCCTCAACTCCCAAAAATCTACATGACTCTACTGCACTGATTCTCTCAAAGGTATACAATGATCTTGAAATCCTTGCCTCAGTACTTTTCTTCCTTGATTTCTCTAGTTAGCCTTTCACACGGCCTCCCCCCTCCCCTTCTGGAATTATTCCCTGTAGTTTCCATGACATTGTTACTGGTTGTCCTCCTACCTCTGTTACCATTCCTTTGTGTTGTTTGTTGGGTTCTCTTCCTTTTCCCATCCTTAAATATTGTTGTTGTTTGTTCTTCAGTCTTGAAGAGGACCATGACATCAGGGAAGTGATGCTATGACATGCAAGTGACTTGGATTTAAGTAAGGGAGGGCTGTGCAAAGTCACCAGCCTCACTTTGTCCTCTGGAGCCATCTGGGTTCAGTGGCAAGATATAGACCAGGATGAATGGAGGTGGACCTTCGATTCAGTGATTAAGGCTAGGTAAGAAATGAAGGAGAAGGGGCACCTAGGTGGTGTAGTGGACAGAGCACCAGCCCTGAAGTCAGGAGGATCTGAGTTCAAATCCAGTCTCAGACCAATCACTTGATGCTTACTAGCTGTGTGACCCTGGCAAGTCACTTAACCCCAGTTGCCTAAAAATTAAAAAAACTAAATGGAGACAATGGTCTCTTTTACCTAGTCAAAAAAAAAATCAATCTGGAAGTGGTCCATAGTACCTGTCAGAGACTACAGTAGTTGATGGATGAGTCCCAGAAGAATTGATTCATAATTACAGTGAAAGAATCTTGGTTATTTATAAGGAGGTGTCAATAAAACAAGTCTGAGTGAAAACAACTTCTCAAGAGAGTTATCAGAAACAAAGCCAATGGGTCAGTCCAAGAATCATTAGTGGAAAACTGTGGAGTTGGTTTCAGGTAAGTAAATTAGCTCAAGAACTGGAATAAAAACCATGTTTCAGAGAAGAAAATTTTAAAAAATAAGGAACTCATATTGAAGAATCAATAGAATACTGGCCTACACTCAATGGTAAGTCCCACAGCATCCCTTTACAGATCTCTGTATATTTTTATAAAGCTAACTATTATGAATGCACATGTGGTTCTGGTTTTGCTATAATTTTTGTATGTAAGTTCATATAAATCTGGGTATATTTCCATTTATTCTTCATAGTTTGTGATATTATAATATTCTATAACTGTAATATACCCAGCCATTTGCAAATTTCATACCATATTGTTTATGACTTCCTCCAAGTAGCCAATAAAAATGCTGAACAAAAGAAAGCAAAAGGCCAAGTCTTTTGGCCCTCTATTAAAGATCTATATGTGAGTTGACTGCATAATCTGAATAATGTTTTTTCTTTACTTTTGTAAAAATCAGGAAAATATTTGCCCATCTCTAGCCCTGTGGCGCTTCTCCTATTTTCCTGTTCTCCTATTTTCCTATTCTCCTATTTTTCAAAATTTCACAAAAATTTTTACTATTCAGCAATCCTATCTGTAAATTCTTCCAGTATCCTGGGCTACACCTCTTGCATAGATATCACTCCTGCTTCATAGTAGTCATGTGGTGCTTGTGTTATTGAAAAGTAGTTAAATTGGAGCTACACTCTAACCAAGTAAACAATATATTATTCAGGCATATCATAAATAGGCTTTCTCTCTCTCTCTCTCTCTGTATATTCTACTGGCTGCTTCTCTGCTGGATTAAATTAACAGTGATGAACTTAATCTTAGAAGCCTTAAACATTTTTCATCCTAACATATGTACAATTGCTTGTCTTTATTTCTTTATGACAACTGACAGACATAATTGGTAAGATTTGCTGATTAAACATCTGCTTAAAATTTTTAGCAGCAGGATGTTTTTCATAGCACTTTTAAAATTACCTTTTCATTAAAAAGTTTTATTGGTACTTTAAAAAATATATTGTATTGATACCTTTTGTCTGTACATTATCGTATTTTTCTTATCCACTGTCTCCAAGTCAAGTCAAGTAAATAGGCATTTATGAAGCACCAAGGAACTTCTCTATGTGCTGTGTATACAAGAAAAGCAAAAACAGACACTACTCTCAAGGAGCTCACAGTCCAATGAGGAAGACAACGTGCAAGCAATGATGTGCAAACAAGATATATACAGGAGAAATTGGGATGATCTCAGGGGAAAAGCACTAGCAATCTCCAGATTGAATCCTTCTTTGTGACAAAGAAAAGCAGGCCCAAATTAATTCAGAGATCATATATGACAAATACACAATAGTTTATCCTGCTAGTCTCCCATCTCTCTGTTTAGAGGAAGGAAGTATGGTTCATTTTTTTTTTCTTTTTTGGGACCTGAATTGGTTCTTCCATTATTCAAAGTTTAACTTCCTTTTAGTCATATGCTCATTTATGTTGTTGGAATAATTTCTTACATTATTCTGTTGGTTCTGCTTATTTTGCTCTTTATTAATTCATTAAATTCTCCCCATAATTCCATATCTATAATTTTTTGCCATCCAATAACATCCCTTCACCTTAGAACATTTATCAGATGTTCACCAACAAGTGGACACCTACTTTTCTTCTTCTAGTTCCCTTTGTTACCATAAGGAATGCTGCTATGAATATTTTATATATCTGAATTCTTTGGTGTATATGCCCATAGTGAGACTACTGGGTTAAAGGGTATGTACAGTTATTCCTTTAATTTTACAACTCCAAATTAAAATTCAGAATTAGGTTATTTCATAGTTACAATATCAGTTTTCCCAAAGACCCTCCACTATTTGCTGTTCTTGTCTTTTCCCATCTTTGACAATTTGCATTGGGTGAGGTGAAACCTCTGAGTTCATTTTTATTTCTATTTTATTATGTTAATGATTTGCAGAATGTTTTTACGTGGTCTCTTAGTTTTCCATTTCTCTTCTAAAAACTGTTCCTAGTCCTTGACCATTTAATTTACTGAGGAGTGGCTCCTGATGGTATAAATTTATGTCAATGTCCCACATATTTTGGATGTTGCATTTTTATTGGTGATATTTGATGTGAATATTTACCCCATTCCACCATTTATGTTTAAATTGTTTTTACTGTTTTATTCATGCAAATTTGTTTGTCATCAAAATTCTTTTGTCTTTTGTGATCTCCTTGATTCCTTGTTTCATTAAGAATTCTTTCTCATCTATAGTTAGGAATGGTGCTTAATCTTGTTTTCTTCAAATTTTTAATGGTATGACCATTTAGATTCAGGTCGCATATCCATTTTAGCCTTAACATGACATATTGTATGAAATGTTGGTATTAAACTTAATTTCTATCAAATTGTTTTATATTTCTCCCAGTAGTTCTCCTTTACCTTGTAAGTTTTTTGGATTTACTGGATAGAACCCATTCCTAATTAATGGTCACATGTATTTGAATTTATCCTGTTCAAAGTTATAATTATGTAAAATACAGTCATTGGTTCCAGCCCAATGGAAATATACAGTAAGAATTCAATGAATTCAACCCCTTCACCATTTTCATTATCTTCAATAATCAGCACCAACATTTGATTACTGTTTTTGATTGTTTCTGCTTCTTGTTTATCTAATCAGTTCTACTTCTTTACTTTTATGGGTTTTTTTTTAATCCAATCCAAATAACTTTCCAAATACCACTTCATGATATAGTTTGAGGCTTATTAATATCTTGCTTTCTTCACTTGTACTTTTTTCTCATTTTCTGTTAGATTTTAGAATTATTATACCTCTCAATTAATTTTATTATTTTGTTCTTGTCTGGTAATTTGATCAGTGCAGCACTAAATCTGTAAATTAATTTAGGTAGTATTCTCATTTTTCTTATATTGGCATGACTTAACCATGAGTGATGAATCTTACTTCAGTTGTTATTTTTGTTTTTGTAATGTGTTTTGCAGTTTAAGTTCTATAAATTTTCTTTGTGTCTTGGTAGGTTAACTCCAACTTATTTTGTGAATTTTGTAGCAAATTTGAATGAAATTTATTGGATTATAAGAGAAATTATGGTTCAGTGGTATGTCAGCTCAATCTGGAGTCAGAGAATCTGAATTTGAATCCTAACTCCAACACTTAGTAGGGGTATGACCTTGAGTAAATCACTTTTGGGGCATCAGTTTCTTCATCTGTAAAATGAGGGGTCATACTAGATGGCCATAAGAGTTTCTTTTGGCTGTAAATCTATAATCCTGCAATCCTTTTTTTGTTGGTACTATGTAGAAATCTGATGATTTTTGTGGATTTGTTTTGTATCCTTCTACATTACTGTAGTTATTAATCATCTCAGTTATTTGCTGATTTATTGGAGTTTTCTAAGCACACTTTTTTTGTCATAATTTTGTCTATCCTTTGCTGATATCTATACTTTTTTTGCCTAATTGCAATTGTTAGCGTATCTACCATTATGTCAACTAATAGTGGGGAGAGGAAGCATCTCTATTTTACTTCTCCTGTCTTTTCTAGGAAAGCTTCTATTGTTTTTACATTGCAAACATTGCTAGTTTGGGGTTTTTAAATGCATGTTTTTGGACATGTTAAGATAGCATGCTTCCATTCCTATTTTTTTTAGGGTAAATTACTTTTCCTTCTTGTTGAGTCATTTCAGTCATGTCCAACTATTTGTGACCTCATTTGGGGTTTTCTTGGCAAAAATACTAGAATAGTTAGTTTGCCATTTCCTTCTTCAGTTCATTTTACAGATGAGGAACTGCATCAGACAGGGTTAAGTAACTTGCCCAGGGTTACACAGCTAGTAAGTGTCAGGGGCTGGATTCGAACTCATAAAGATGAGTCTTCCTGACTTCAGGCCCTGTACTCTATCCACTTTGCCACCTGGCACTTTAGACTTTTCGATTCAATACAGAAATGCCTGGGGTTTTTTTTTGTTTGTTTGTTTCAATGAATGAGATGTGATGTATACATTCAGTGAGTGTTTATTGATGTTTTTTCTTTTTTATTGCTGTCATTTATCACTGGCCACCTCTCCTCCTCCCACATAGAACCCTCTCATAATAAAGAAGATTGGTTAAACAAAATAAACCAACACATTTGCCTTGTATGACAATATATGAATCATTTTGCACCCATAACCCCACAATCTCTCTGCTGAGAAGGGAGGAAATACCTATGGTAAAGATTGATTATTGCACTAGTCAGAGTTCTGTTCCAAGTAGCTAGGTGGCACTGTGGATAGACCACTGAACTTGGAGTCAAGAACTGTGTAACTGAGAAAATAATTTAGCCTCTCTCTACCTTGATTTCCTTATCTGTAAAATGAGGCTAATAATGTCATCTACCTTGCAGAGTTGTTGTGAGGATAAAATGAGATAATATTTGTAAAGTGCTTCACAAACCTTAAAGTGATATATAGCTATTATAATGCTAGATAGCTATTATTATTATTCTGTTGTCTTATGCTCTTGATTTTCTTTACATTATTGTGACATGTAAATCATGGACAATAAGTTGGGTACAGAATTAATGAAAAGGAAGAAACTCTGGATTGCCTGAGGGAAATTGAAAGGCTCCTTTAATGACCCCAAACTTCTCTCTCCCCCAAAAGGCTCATAATTTGATACCTGCTGGTATTATTGTATAGTTGTGAGTCATGGAATACTGTTCTACACTATACTCTCCAAAGGAATGAAAATGAGTATTTCTCAGAGGATAATGGAAAGGTGTATTGTAGATATGAGCAGACCACAACATATGAAAAATAAGGAACAATAAAGAAGAAGCAGAGTAAAAGATGTAATCAAAGAAATGTATCATCATTAAAAACAAGATAAGCTGGTAGTGTAGGGAGAATGGATAACTGCTGAAATCCCATGTTTGGCATTGGTATCATTGCAAGAGAAAATGAGGAAGGCTTATCAGCATGTTAGATAAATTCTTTATGCCAAACTTGCAGGAGGACATGGATAAGAAAGGCACAGATGGGGTAGACATGGGTGAGTTGGAATATACAATGTTAGGGAGTATATACACATTAATGAGTTCACAGATCTATTTGAATATTTTAAGTGTTGTGACCATTGCATAAAATACTCTTTTGGTTCTCCTTATTTTTCTCTGTATCAGTTCATATAGCTCTTCCCAAGTTTCTCTGAATTCCTCATATTTGAAATTTCTTGTGTCACTATATTATTCTATTAGATGAATATAACATGATTTGTTCAACCATTTCCTAATTGATGAGCATGCGTTTTGTTTCTGGTTTCTTGGTACCTCCAGAAGTGTTTTAAATATTTTTGGAATTTAGCGACTTTTCTCTCTATTTTTGTCTTTGTTTTTCTTGTGATATATGCTAAGTAGTGGTATCACTGGTTCAAAGAGTACATGCAGATTAATGATTTTTCTAGTATTGTTATAAATTGTTTTCCAAGTCATTTGGAGAAATCCACAGTTACACCAGTAGTACATTAACATGTCGGTCTTCATATATACCTTCCAACATTGATCATCATGAGATTTTTTTCATTTTTCAATATGATAGGCAGAATAGTTTATGCATATAATTTATAAATAAATAAATATATTGGAGGTCACCATGTAGGCAATGAGTAGAGTTTCTAAGGGAAGGTAGAGGAAGAGTTGAAAAGCCAATAGATTATGGTTGTAAAAGGGATTTTAGAATGTTCAGTAACCAGCTCTTTGAAAAAAAACGTATGAATGACATACTTTCAAGTTTAATCTTCATTATTGCCATTTTCTTTATCACTTTTTAAAGTCTAGACAATCAATAAAATGATACATAAAAAAACTAAATAAATATACACATATTGGGGATGCATGATCACAATTTTTTAAAATTTTCTTTTATAATGGGGTATATGAACAAAAATGTTTTGAGACCACTATTTCAGAAGACTGGTAAAACTACAGGGACTCTAGTTTCAAGGAATATTTATTTATCTTTTAAGAAACACTGCTGGGTCAGCTAGGTGGTACAGCAGATAGAGCTCTGGCCTTGGAGTCAAGAGGACTTGAGTTCAAATCTGGCCTCAGACACTTGACACTTATTAACTGTGTGACAATGGGCAAGTCGCTTAACCCTGATTGCCTCACCAAAAAGAAAAAAAAAAGAAACACTGTTATGAGTCTGGCTGGAAGAATTAAGGAAGTTACAGAGCTTATAGCTTTGGAAGAGTTTAGATTTGAATGTCTGACTCTATTTGAAAATTCTTTTATGTGGCTGTTGACAATTTTCTTCTCTGGAAAATGACTGTTTCATACCCTTTGGTCACCTATTTGAGAAAGAATAGAAAAAAGGCCAGAAAGGAGGCAAGATAGTCAGAATATCTTTGAAAGCTACTTTGAAAGCTAATCTTTTACATCCTTAAAAAGGCAACAGGCTAATCTTACATATATTTAAAAAGAAAAGTCAGGTATAAATAATAGAGACTGAACTTTCCTGTACAATTGTGTTTTTTTCTGTTCTACTATGTATAGGTAAATGCCTATTTTATTTGGAGTTTGGTAAGATTGGAATACAAGTAAAATTAATTTTACAAAAGAGAATGGATCTTGGAGAAATTGTCATCTACAAATTCTGTTACATATATGTAAACACTAGAAATCATTGTGGCATGTCTTTGTTCATGTCTATGTCTATATCTGTTTCTACATCTGTATTTGTATATGACCGAAATGACTGAACAACAAAAATACTTGCATTTATATCTGTATCTATATGTATAGTTAATTTATGCTATACCTATATACATATATACATGTCAACATCAAAATCAATATATGTACATATATTGATAAAATATGTACATCTATAGATGTATACATACACATGTGTATATATGTATACACATACAACATATAGCTACATGCATAATATATATCTACAAATCCATATTTGTCTATATATCAATTTGCACCAATCAGTCAGGAAGTAGTATGTTTTCTCATGGGTCCTTTGGAATCATGTTTGGTCCTTGCATTGATCAGTGTTCTGAAGTATTTCAAAGTTGTTTGTCTTTACAATATTGCTATTTACAAATTGTTCTGTCCTATTTATAAATAGTTCTGCTTAGTTCATTTTGCAACAGAGCAAAGTGAAGAGAGGAGAGCCTTTAAGGTAGTGTTTTACTCTACTCAATCGAATGCTGATTTAGAATTGACAAAAAAAAAGCAAAGTAAGATTGTGAATTTTTTACACCTTTCAGTCAATTATGTGATAGTAAAGGAAGAGGAAGGTAACAAACATTTATTAAGCACCTACCATATGCTTGGTACAGTGCTCAGTACTTTACAAATATTATCTTACTTGAGATTCACAGCAACTCTGAGAGGGTAGGGGCTATTATTATTCTGATTTTTATAGTTGCAGTGATTGCTATGGTCATTTGTTTGCTTTTGCTTCTTGTGAGAATTGCAATGTGAGATAACAAAGCATCACAAGAAATGTTCCTTCTTATTGCACATGGGTACCTGACTAACTTGACTCCACCAACTGAATTTCTCTGAATATGGAAAAAAAATTAATGCGTGGGAAGTATGAAAAATGTATATATTATTTCTTTCCAGCTCAGACTGGAAATAATATTTGAAAAGGGTCCTGCTCTATTTAATAGTAGACTTGCTCTGAAATCTATGTATAAGGAAGGGATTCAATAAATGCACTGCTACATGACTGCTCATTATAAGAGACTAATCAAAGTGAATTATAGTATTATATGTCAATTATACCAGTAATCTTTGCCTGTTGCCTTCTTTGCTAGCTGTGTTAGGTATTCTAAGCAAGATTTATTTAATTATGAAAAGACTGAACACTGGCAATTGTTAGAGTATTAACTTTGCCACTTGCAGGTGAACATTGTTTTACTAGAGAAATAAAAATCTAAGAACAGAAGCCAACCATCAAACAAGTGATAAAACTTCATGATTGTTTTACATTCCTAAACTTTTTATTGTGGCCTAACATAAAATTTTATTTTCAGAATTTCTGCATCTGGTTATATGAAGCTTAACAATTAGTTTCATTCCTGCCTACACTTTATATTGTATTCAAGTGCTTTCTCTTTATGTGGTTGGTCAGTACTGCATCTACCACCTATAAGTGGACATTTTTTAATTTATTTTTTTCAGTTAATTAAAAACCATTTTACTATGTAACAAAGGGACTGTAGAGAGCTCATACATTGCTATCTCTATACTCACACAGTCATTATCCTAGCTCAAAAGGAAAGGTGTGAAGTAGCTGTTGTGGAGACTGTGATAGAGAGTCAGTCATGGAAGAATAAAAGGAGAGAGTACCTAGTTAAGTAAAAATAAATAAATAAATGAATAACGTGAATAATGGGTAGATCTTAGGATGCATCAAGGGAAATACCGTTAGTTAAATCTGGGAAGGTAGTCTGGAGCTACATAAAAAAATCTTTGACTGAGAGGTGAAAAATAAAGTCTCTGAGGGCAACTTTTAAGACAATGTTTCTAACATGGCTTTCAGGTACAGCTGTTGATGACAAGTAGAATGTGATAAAAATGTCTGTTTCAACTTGTTGGAAGAGCCATAGCTTAAGAGAACATTAAAGAAGACATATGTCTGGAGTCAAAGCCAAATATGTCTTAAATATTGATTTTATCCCCACAATTTTCAGATTTGCTTCTGCTTTACAGACCCAGTAAAGAAAGAAAGAACTAGAAAAGAATAAAGGAAGAAATTGCACTTGATCTTTTGATTATCACTGTTCAAACCAATCTCTTATGATGTCTATGACATCAGTAAAAAAGGAACCTTCCACACATAATAAATAGTTTATTGTAAAATGCCTCCCTGAGGAAACATCAAGGATGATGTCCTAAGGAACTCTGCTGTCAATATATTAAAAGTTTACTGAGTAACTTTGGGAAAACAAATACAGAATATATTAGTAATATAATGTAATCCCTTCTAAAAGGAATAGGAAAAAATGGTAGAGGAATTTGGGGAGACAGTTTTTTTTAAACTACATTAGATTAGGCATTATTCCTTTACTTAAAGATTTATACTCAACAAATAAATACTAGTGATAAGATGTTAATTACAAGTGTTTTTTATTCTACAGATAGAAAACATTGAAAAGACAATTTATATATGTACATATACAGAAAGACTTACATACTATATATGTATGTATCTATACTATATACATGTATGTGTGTGAATTTATCTATATATGTGTGATTATATAAGTAAGTGTGTGTATACACACAAATGAGCCTACATGATGACCATTTAAGAAGGTGAAAATTACTGTCAAAATAGCACTATTCTGTGGCACCATCTTCTTCAGAAACCATCACTGGCTCTAATTTCCATTAAAGAAGAATAGAACTTCCCAATAATTCTGTAAAGGTGCTGTATTAAGCAAGAAGTCAGTGAAGTTCCAACCTTGTAATTGCATTCTCACAGTCTTTCAAATCAAGCTTCTTTTCTGAACAGTCATAAAGGAAGAGCAAAAGCAAAATTTGCCCCATTTCTTCTCAAAACTATTGATTTCAAACTCTTCTCCATCCAAGTTTTTAGTTTATTGTTTCCAATATTCTCTCCCCATATGCTTTTAAATGTTTTATTGATTAAAAAAGAATAACATACCTCTCAACATACAGTCAAGGAAAACAAATCAATACATTGGCCATGTTGTTAAAGCATGCTGCATTCTGTATCTATACCTCTGCCACAAGGGGGGATGCATGCTTTAGCAGTATTCCTTTTAAGTCAGAATTAAAGATTCTCTCTTTTTTTTAAAACATATTTGTTCTCAATACCAACTGCATGCTTAAGAGCCCATTTTTGTGTAGTGAGAATGAACTTTTATTTTGACAACACAGATTTTTCTTTTTGTGGTGGGAGTGGGAGACAAGTTTAGATTTGGTTTTAAATTTTGTTTTGCCTTAGAGTATATAGTAAATAAATTTACCTGGTTAGAATGAACTTGATGGATTGGTGTGCCTTGACTCAATCAAGAAAAACTAAAGAAAAATCACTCAAGCAGCTAAACTGATTAACTTATACAAAAATAAACTAGTGTCAAACCCCAATTTCAAAAGAGTCTGTTCTAAGAGACAAATGAAATTAGGGTGTGTGAGTCAACTCCTTAATTTCTCTCAAGCTGGCTTGACATGTATTGCATGGGAGTTCAGTCCAAAACTGAGCCCCCCTAAGGGGTCATATACCCTTCGAAGAGTAGGTGTTCCCAAGGGATGCCAATCAACTCTGATTGGCCAACACACTGGGAGGTGGACTACATTAAAATGAGGTCTTGAGTATGTGACTCAGGTCACTTAATCTTGGTCAACAGGGGCTGATATCATCCTGCCATCTGGACAGGAAATATCACCCCCAGTCTTGGGCTAACAGGCAGAAGAATCTGTTTCCATCCAAACCTGAGCCAATTAAATCAATGCAAGTCTGGGTTGAAGTTTGACCTGGACAAGACTCAATGCAATCTTGCTATCAGTAACGTCCTTCTGAAGAACTTTTCAGAAGGGAGCTGGCTGGGGAGAAGTTCTGAGAATCATTTTTCACACTAGATATATCACTGCACATAGCAATAATGATGAGTTCCAATTCTATTTCTTTGAGATAATGTGATGATATTAACACATTAGTTCTCATGGAAACTATATCGCAGGGAAAATCAGTTGTAAGATGTACATGCAAAATAAAAATTTACCTCTTCACTGCCAAAAGACAAGAGCTTATCAGCCTTTGGCTATCTTCCTCAGTTTGGGGAGGAAAATCTTATGGATTTGGGGAGGAAATTCTTGTGGAATATGTGTGAAAAGGGTAATTAGGGGAAGAATTTATCACCCAGCTGGGCATGCATGCTTTGGATCCATGGGAAGGAAAACACGCTCGGTCTTTTGTTGGAGAACATTTGTGAACCAGTGGTTCCTGTTCGATCCTCATATATTCCCATAATTGGGTTCCAAGTGTCTGCTTACAGTTGTTATGGAGTTATTCTTTTATTCTAGGTTGGGTTTTGGGGCATCTCTGTAACTATTAGAAATATTTATAAATATCTGTAACTTCTTTGGTTTTCTCAGCTCTCCAGCTTTAGTTCCTGAACTTGGGCTTTGTGTTAGTTTTCTGTGTCTCTGCTCTGTGCTGGTAGGGTCACCAGCCATACTTGGTCTTGACCTTGGTCACCTGTGCTGACCTTCATCTCCTAGGGTTAGGTCACCCTGCACTGAGGTTCACAGCGATGTATCTTCATGGTTCTTTTTAGCATTTCAGGAGAAGAGTGTTAGGAGTCTCAGAGTCCTTAGGCTGGGGAGTCCTGGTGGGAGTACTATTTTGCCTTCAATGGTTGCTTCTGCTTCTGATGTTTTCCAAGGTTCACACTGTGGGTTTCTGATACCTTACCTTCACCTCTCTCCCTCCACCCAGTATCTGACATTCAAAGGCTTTCTTGGGGAAGCATCTGTGCTGCCAGACTCAGGATACAAAGCCTGGCAGGCTACATGTGTCTCTGGATAGTCTCTGCTCAAACTGGGAAGTTCCAGGCTTGTCTGTGCTAGTGCTGAATTTTTTGCTGGGCCCCCCTTCCCAGAGTCTTTGGGCTTTTGGTCCAATGTTACGGGATGGATAAAGTCACTTCTGTGTAGTTTCTCATTAGATTTATTGATGATGATGATGATGATGATAATAATAATAATAATAATAATAAATCACAATAATAACAGTGCCTACTGTGTGCCAGGCACTGTAATAAATACTTTACAAATATTACCTCATTTGATCCTGATAGCAATCTTGGGGCGGTAGAGGGGTTAGTGCTATAATGATCCCAATTTTAAAAATGAGGACACTGCAGCAAACATAAGTTAAGTGACTTGCACAGGGTCACACTACTAGCAAGGATTTGAGGCTAGATTTGAATTCAGATATTCTTGACCACTTTCTCCATGGCACTCTATCCACAACTAGCAGCCCAATTATTCAACCTGGTGCTATTTTTCAGGTTTTTTGCTTGAGTAGGTGTGTGGGAGGTAGGTTGTCTGTCTCTATTGAGACATCCGCCTCAGCCAGAATCACCTCTGTTTAGCTGTTAAACTCTTTCACGGCCTTATTCCAACCTCACTTTTCAAACTTATCCATTTTTTCCTTTTCCTGTATTGTACAGTTCAGTGAAACTAGACTTGCTCTTCCTCACATACGTGAAAAATGATTTTTCTTGGTAATCTGCATCTTGGAGACTCAGAGTTTCACCCCACCAGCCTTCTGTCCAAAGCTGTTCAGAAGGACATCTCTCAGGGCAGGTCAGTGGCACAGTGGATAGAGCACCGGCTCTGGAGTCAGGAGGACCTGAGTTCAAATTCGGCCTTACGCCAAACACTTGACACTAACTGTGTGACCTTGGGCAAGTCACTTAACGCTAATTGCCTAAAAAAGAAAGAAAGAAAGAAAGAAGGACATCTCTGATAATGAGATTGCATTAAATCTTCTTACCTTGGTCAAACTCCAGCCCAGGCCTGAATTGATTTTATCCCACTCAGGTTCAGATAGAGACAGACTCCCAAGACTAGGGGTGGTATTTCCTTTGATGGCAGGCTCCAGTGGACTAAGTGAGCTAAAGCTCGTACTCAAGACCTCATTTTAATATGACCCACCTCCTGGTATGTCGACCAATCAAGGTTGATTGGCACCCTTGGGAACACCTACTCTTCAAAAGACATATGAGGTTGCACCCCAAAATACCAAATCAAGCCAGTTTTGAACTGGCCCCCTTGGGGGGGGGACCAGTTTTGGACTGAACTCCCATGCAATGAATGTCAAGCCAGCTTGAGAGAAATTAAACTGTGGACACAGGTACCTCAATTTTGTTTGTTTCTTTCTTAGAGAAGACTCTTTCAAATTGGGGTTCAGTGGGTTCATGGGGTTCCAGGTTCACACATACAACATTCCCTTTCTCCCTTCTACGCCATTGTATTAATAGCCATGCCTGGAAAGCACTCTAACCCTAACTTTGCTCTTAGAATTTCTTTACTCATACAATGCTTCAAGTTTTTCTTTAACCTCCCAGAGGTTAATACTTTGTCTCCTACTCCCTTTCAAATTTACCTTGTATTTTACAATGGGTATTAACAATCTATTAGACTGTAAGCTCCTAGGGCAAGGATTGCATTTTGACTTTTTGTATTCCCAGTGCTTTGCATGTAATAGATACTTGTTGAATAAAGTTTATTTATCATTATTATTTATTTTGGTTTTTTCCCCCAAATGTGTGTATATAAATATCTACACATATATGTATATATGCTTTTCTCCCTGATAGAAGGTAAGCTCCTTGAGGGCAAGAACTTTTTTTAAAATTTCATTTGTATCCCTCTATGCCTAGCATAATACAAAATACAAAGTAGGTTCTTAATACTTGTTAAGTGATAAGTGAGCTTGAGCCGGACCTTAATCTCAGTGTGGCTTTGTTTCTTTCCCTCAGCAATCCTGAGAAATGGATAGAACTAGCCCAGTTATTAATTTTGTGAACTTGAGAGGTTGGGAGCTGAGAATGCCCAGAGATTTCTACATCACATTCCTGGAAGAGAAAATAACCATTGCCAGGAGTTTGATTCAATCAAAGATTATGAAAGTCCAAACCCTGACTTGCCAAAAGATCTGGACTTGTAAACTATGCAAATAACACAGGTTAGAGGTGAAAATGAAATATCTGGCCTGAAGTTCTTATAGAATTGTCTTTACCTCAGAGAAAGTAACAGGCTTTTGTTGTTGAGTCGTTTTTTCAGTTGTGTCTGACTCTTCATGGCTTGGTCTGGGGTTTTCATGGCAAAGATACTGGAGAGGCTGACCATTTCCTTCTCCAGCTTATTTTACAAATGAGGAAGCTGACGCTTACAGGGTTAAGTGACTTGCCCAAGGTCACATAGTTTGTAGGTATCTGAGACCAGATTTGAACTCAGGCCGCTTGCTCTGTCCACTGTGCCACCTACTAGGTTACTTGCTCACATTTTGAAGTTTTCTTAATGAATACTTATGGGTCTTGTATTTCATGGATAATGGAAGATTGGCCACTGAGCCCAGCCCTTATGAGCATGATTGCTATTGATGCAATTCCCCATGTGAAAGAGGCAAGATGCAAACTCAGGTTTTCCTGACTCTAGGCCCAGTTCTGCAACCACTGTGCAACCTAACCATGTTTTTAATCATCATTTCTATGCTTGTGACTCACATGTGTATATCTTGTTCTAGTCTCTCTAGTCCCCACATCACCAGTTTCTTATTGGACACTTCAAAATGGATGTCCTGAGACATCTCAAACTCAACATGTCCAAAGCTGACCTTGTTATCTTTCCCTTCTCTCTTCTAAACTTTCCTGTATCTGTTGAAGGCATTCTATCCCTTCAGTCTCTGAGGTTTATAACCTTAGCATTGTTCTTGATTACTCATTCTCCCTCACCTCACATATCCAGTCAAATGTCACCATTTCTACCCCTACAACATCCCTTAGATCTTTCCCTTCTCACAGTTACCAGCTTGGTTCAAATCCTTCTTACCTTTCACCTAGATTATTGCAATAGCCTCTGAATTGTTTTTCCTATTTTAAGTCCAGTTCACCATAAGCACAGCTATCAAAGTGATTTTCCTTAAGCTTGGATCTGGCTATTTCACTCCTCTATTCAATCAATCCCAGTGGCTCCCTACTGCCTTTAGGATAAAATACAAACCCCTCTGTTTAGGTCTTAAAATGCTATCCAATCTGGCCCCAGGCTACCTTTCAATCTCATTGTATATTACTCCTCTTCCCATACCCTGTGATCCAGACTAGTTTTTAGAAACTAGTTTTTTCTTTGTTCCTCACAAACAAAATGCCATCTTACTTCTCATGCCTTTATAATGGCTGTTCCTCACACCTGGAATGCACTTTCTCCCAACTTCTGACTCAAAGAATCTCTTTTTTCCCTTATACCCACAGCTCAAGCACCACCTTCTACTTGAAGAATTTCTTAATCTCTTCAGCTGCTAGTGCTTTCCTTCCCAAAATACCTTGTATTTAAATACTTGGTATTTATTCTTTATATTTTTATTTTATGTACTTTATTGAACCCCACAAACCCCACTAAATTAGAGTCTGTTCTAAGATAGAGACAATCAAAATTAGGGTATGTATGTCCACTCTTTAATTTCTCTCAAGCTGACTTGACATGTATTGCATGGGAGTTCAGTCCAAAACTGGGCCTGCCTAAGGGGGCCAGTTCAGAACTGGCTTGATTTGGGATTTGGGAGTACAGGGTTATATGCCCTTTGAAGAGTAGGTGTTCCCAAGGGGTACCAATCAACCCTGATTGTTCAACACACTGCGAGGTGGGCTATATATTAAAATGAGGTCTTGAGTAGTGACTTAGGTCACTTAATCTTAGTCAACAGGGGCTGATATCATCCTGCCATCTGAACAGAGGAAATATCACTCCCAGTCATGGGCTATCTAGGCAGAAGAATCTGTCTCCACCCAAACCCGAGCAGATTAAATCAGTTCAGGCCTGGGCTGTGTTGAAATTTAGATGGTAGGGGTGTTGGAATCCCAGAATCACAACATGTGGTCCTGTCTGAAAGAATTCAACCCAAGCCTTCTTTTAGTCAAAGATAAGGTTTATTAAAGATCCACCATATTGGCCAGACACTTAAGGAATCTGAACATTTGTGACACTCCTAAGGACGAGTGGGCAAGAGGAAGTCTCAGCTCCTAAATGGCTGCCAGGATGGATCTTATATACAGAAAGACTATGGGAGAGATCTAGGAGTGGTCAAGTAGTTTGGGGTGACTGGAGGAGGGGCTGGGAAAATGGGTATGTTGGTGGGAATGGTCAGTAAGCTGGGGTGACCATGGAAGGGTCCTGGGAGAATTTTGATGGGAATAGATAGTGGAGGGCTAGACTCAATTTAGGGTAACAAAGAATTGGGAGACTGAGTATAGGAGGAAAGGCCAGGTGATAGGATTATAGCCTCAAGCAACTACTAGAGACTTCCTTGACCAAGTAAGTGAGTTCAAGGAAGGGTTTTCTGGGGCTGGTAGACTAATGGGACCCAAATTCTTTTTTGTGGTGAGGGGCAAAGGTCTTGGCTTGGGCCCATACCCCATCATTCCACCCTCAAGCAAAGAGGACCCAAATTCTTTTGGAGTAAGGGACAAAGGTCTCAGCTTGGACTTGTGCCCCGCCAGATTGGAGCTTGACCAGGATAAGATTATCAGTAATGTCCTCGTGAAGAACTTTAGAGAAGGGGAGCTGGCAGGGGGGATGCTCTGAGAATCATTTTTCGTAACTTGTATTAAATGCACTTATCATTTCACTGCTAGAATGCAATGATTGTTTCATTTATTATTCTTGTGTCCCCAGTACCTAACTCTAGCAGGTGCTTTAAAAATGTTAATTGTTGGACTGTTTTTAGTTTTGCTTTTGGAGCGCTAGAGCTTAGCACATGGGTTGATACATTTTTCAGGGAACCGAACTTGTAGTTTCATTAGTATAAGAAACTCCTAGTAAGGAAACTTTCTTTGGATACCTCATTCTCTCACCTCACATATCTAGTCAAATGTTACCATTTCTACTCCCTCAAATCTTACCCTTTCTTTCTACTCAGTTTTTTTTTTAATTGCTCAGAAGGGAGGAAGTAGCAGAAGGGGTACATTGATTAAAAAAAAAATAACAACAAAGAATTTTTAAAGAGAAGAAAGGCAAATGAAAAATGCTCCAAATCACTAATATTAAGAGAAAACAATTAAAACAATTCTGATGTGTCACCTTACACTCAGATCGGCAAAGATGACAAAAAAGGAAAATGGCAATTGTTGAATGTTATGTGGAAACCCAGAAAAACTAATTCATGATTGGTGGATGTGTAAAGTGAGTGGATATGCCATTTTGGAAAATAATTTGTTCATGGTTTCTTGCACAATCTTCTTTTTCAGGCCTTCTTTGTATATGGAAATGTTTATTTTTGTTGACAATTCAAAAATTCATAATAAAAAACTTTTAAAGTCAAAAAGCTCAACTATATAAATGTGAGTTAATACTAATACTACTAACATTTATATAGCACTTACTATATATCAGGCACTGTGCTAAGTACAAATTATTATCTCATTTGATTTTCACAACAATCCTGGGAGGCAGCTGTTACTATTTTCCCCATTTTACAGATGCGGAAACTAAGAGCCACTCAGGAAATTAATCCTAATCCTTCTCCTTTTCATCCTCCCAATAATTCATTATTGATTAATCTGCTGAATTAGGTGAGTTCATAATCAGCCAAGAATCCAAACTGTATTGGCCAAATTAGTCAATTAGCCAAATCCAATTAGCCAAAATCCAAACAAAAATGTTTGTGATATGGTGGTTGAAGGACACTCCATCTATGAATCAAGCTAGACTAGTCTCATGGTTTATGGAAATTGAGGTGGGGGGAAGAATCCTTGAGGAATTCAATTCGGATTTTCTTGGGAGGAAGGGGTGAAAGAAAACAATATAGAATTCTCTTTTCTTCTCCTGCAGCTCTGAGTAAAGTTTAGATGAAGTGGAGCCTCTTTGCCATGCTAGGCATAATCCGTACAGATTCTTGTTAAACTCTGCTGCCACAGGAAAGCAACATCCATTCCCTGACCAAAGCTCCTAAACAAATAATTATGGTGGATAGCATTCATGGCATCTCAGAAAGATGTGAGTGGAAGAATGATCATTTCTAGAGCCTGCAAGAGACTGGCTAGAGACAGGGCCAGAATTTTTACAAGGCTTCTTTTAAATTTCTTTAAGCCCAGGGCTGCCTTTAGATTGTTCAATCATTGATTTTTAAAGTTGAAATGGAATTTTAGAGGAACAAGGCCACTAAAGGTCTGACTGTTAACAATGTTTAGCATTTTTAAAATTTTTCAGTTATTCTTAGGTATATGTAAACAATCATAGCCTACAGAATTTTTTAGTGTCACAGATAGCTGTCTTGTTCACCCTTACATCATCCCTTATTTGCAAGATTAGTAAACTAGAAGGATTTGCCTAAGAAAAACTTTCTTCCTCAGTGTCGTTCAGGCTATGTTGCTTTTCTAGTTTACTTTGACCACTACTGTGAGCTCAATAGCTCCCTAATTCCCTATTGTTCTGCTAGAAACTTGGAGCTTCAGACAATAAGTTGTTATCAAACGAGTTAATAGCAGTTAGGTAGTGCAGTGAATAGAGCTCTGGGCCTGGAGTCGGAAGACCTGAGTTCAGATCCAGCCTCAGACACTTACTAGCTGTGAGACCTTGGGCAAGTCACTTAACCTTGTTTGCTTCAGTTTCTTTATCTGTACAATAAGCGGGAGAAGGAAATGGCAAACCACTACTCCAATATCTTTGCCCAGAAAACCCCAAATGAGGTCACAAAGAGTCAGATTGATTGAAAATGACTGAACAACAAAATAAACAACTTCGTCCTTTTCAGAAAAAAGGATTATTTTTTTTTTAAACTTTTCAGGGCAAAACTGCATTAAAGACTGTGCATCAGAATGTTTAAATGTTCCTTAGTGGCATTACTAATGATATTTTAATAAAGGCATCCCTTCCATACCCATCACTACTCCGTTCACATAGCAACCATTGCCAGAGAGGGCATAAATTCCAAGGAGTTCATTGGATAAGACACGATATTTAATAATATATTTTTAAAAGGCCCAATGGGTTATGTGTGAGCAGAGTTCTTAAGACAGTTTCATGATCATGGTAAGTCATCCTCTAGTCTAGGAAAATGTAGATTCAAGGCTGATGGCTATTGCTAAGCAATTTTTGATAAAGGGCTGTTTTCAGTATGGCCTAAGGACAGATTGGACCAGATGGAGGTGGGTAGCAGGAGGCTTGGTTATGGACATGGTATGATTATCTGGCTCTTTCCAATCAGAGAATAGACCTTAAATAGGGTATGCCTTCAGTCTTTGAGGATACAATAAGCAAGCTTCACTCTGACTGGGATAATGATAATTCACACAGATAGATTAGATTAGCCATGTATAGAAATCTTCCCAGAAGCAATGTATTTCCCCTCCCCCTCTCCCATCCATAAGCAGTTGACTTACATGTATGCCTAATGAGAATGGGGTGTTTATCTAAAATTTTGTTCAAAAGTCTCCAATCTAAAATGTAACTAATGTAAAATAAATCATAATTTTAGAAATTTTAACATGAAGAATATGGTAATTTTGAGAGTAATAAAGAATACTGCATTGAAAAAAAGAGGCTGGATAGAAAGTAATTTGTCAGTGTCTCCAACACAGTCTAAAATTGTAGTTCTCAACCTTTTATGGTATTTTACCTCCTTGGCTTTCTGTAATATGGTGTAATGGAGAGAGCACAGACCTGGAGTCAAGAAGCAGGGGTTCAAATCCCACTTCTGACACTTACTAGCTGAGTGACCTTGTGCAAGTCAATTAGTCTCTCTGTGACTCAGTCTCCTCTGCAAAATGAGAGGATTGGACTCAAAGGCCTCAAAAGATTTGTTCCAACTCTAAATCTATGACCCGATGAAGCCTTCCCACAAATTCTCATTCAATATGAAGGGAAAAAATTCTGGGGTTTACCATGAATATGCATAACAGAAATTAGGTTAGTTATGGTTTCATAAAGAAAATTTTATTTAGCACATAACTGTTTTTGAGTATCACAAAGTTGTTTAATGTTTATCGGGTCAAATAAATTAATCATATCTGTAATTCTATTTCTTGTTAATCAACAGTTCTATTCTTGGTATCATTTTTTTAAAGAGACACACATATTATATTAAGTTTATTTACTGATTTGGATTTGATTGAGAATAGAACTGAGAATTTAGATTCACTGTGATAAATTGTTATAAATGGAATTAGAGCCTTGTGAGCACATTTCATAAGGATGGGCATACCAAAAACAATGCATCTTCATTGTTTGGAAACTAATTTGGAATTTCTGGTTTTGCAGAGATCAGTTAGCTCATCTTTCATTGGTTCATTGTTTCAGATTTCTTTTCTAGCTCAATATAAAAAAGATTTTGTGTCCAAAACTCATTAATTTCATTTTGGTCAGTAGGAACTATTCCTTCAATTTTCTTTCAGAATTTTTAGATGCACTATAATGTCCCTGATTCCTCACTGCTCTTCTCCATACCACAATTTTTTTTTCAATAACACTACTACTTTGGCATCAGTAGGATAATATTGTTATTTATGAAATATTACCTGTAATTTATGTAGCAGTTATTTTGTAGTAGGCATGATTATACTTATTTTTATAAATGGGAGTTTTATTTGATCAGGTGAGAGGAAAGATGGAGAGAGAGAGTAGGGAGGTAGTGATAATGAAGCAAAGAGAAAAAGAAAAGGATATCAATGAAACATGGTCCTAAGTTCTGGGAATACAAAACCAAGTAAACAATATAGTTCATACTCTCAAAGAGATTACATTCTAATACTTAGCTTAAATTCATACCCCTCCCCACTAGATAAGCTTCCTGTACTACCCAGGGGTATGCATTCCCCAGGTTGGGAAACCATGGTCTAAGGGAGCCCAGAGGACCATAGAATCTAGACATAGAATCTAGAATGGTGAGAGGCAATTTATCAAAATATCATCCAAATTGTAGTAACATCATCAGGTAAGCAGCAAAGTCCATCTTTGACAAAGGAAGGTAGCAATTGTTGCCAAGCCAAATAGCCTTTCTCCCACTGTGATGCTGCCTATAGGCAGAATATAAAAACTGGTGTTAGGTGGATCCATTATAATACTGTGGCTGAATTGTGTATTTTGGAAGGAAGAAGAAGAAGGGACCACGCATGGTTACCTGGGCAGTTTCTCTGTGTTTTTGTCTTTCCTTAGTCTCTCAATCCATCCACCGATATCTCTTCATCCACTGTATGACCCATGAGGCCATCTCTTTTAGGAGGCTATGCAACAATCCATAACTTGAGGCAACCAGTATGATGTCATCCACAGATAGTAGCACCTGCAGAAACTCTCCATCTGTAGGGAATCTCTCTTACATTTGGATCCTTCACTGGACAGCCTTCATGACAGTGAAAAACTTCTTTAGCAAGCATTGGCTACATGTTTTATGCCTCTTCAAATTAGATAGTTGATAATCAGTTTGTGGGGGACAGCTGGGTAGAAAAATGGATAGAATGCTGGGCCTGGAGTCAGGAAGACTCATCTTAGTGAGTTCAAATCTGGCCTCAGACATTTTCTATCTATGTGACCCTGGGCAAGTTACTTAACCTTTTTGCCCCAGTTTCCTCATCTGTAAAATGAGCTGGAGAAGGAAATGGGAAACCCCTCCAATATCTTTGCCAAGAAGACCTCAAATGGGGTCATGAACAGTAAGACATGACTGAAACAACTGAACAACAACATTTAATTTATGGAATTATGAAATGGGGGCAGGAACACCTGGTACTTTAGGTACTCTCCAGGAAAGACCAAGATGACAGCAGGCAGTAATGCTTCAATTATACTTTAATAAGATACAGAATAGTCTGGGGCAAATGCCATAAGAAAGTATAGAGACAAGTGGGACCCAGAGAAAGATGGTGTAGGGATAGGGGTGAGGTGGTGGAGAGAGCCAGTCAGCTGCAGGAAGAGAATGGGGAGGAAAAAAATTACAAAGAGTAATTCATATAACTATGGATTAGAATTGGGAGCACGTCGAAGCATGAACCCAAATGGAGATGGAAGACTGCTGCGGGTGGGGTAGGAGTTTGAGGTATAATTTTATAAGTGTTTTTTGTGGGGGACAAACTCTTATCTATGCCACCTTGGGGTTAGTTCATTAATGTATCCATGTCATCTCAAAGTTATCAGCATCATTTGGTGATTTGTTAGTCTTGTTGTGGATGCCTGGAACTTATCTGAGATTTACATAGCAAAGCACCATATGTCGCTGACAGGAAGGCCTAGATGACTTCCCCTGATTTAGCACACATTCTCAGGATGTGAATTTTGGTAAATATATGATAGTTTGCAAATTATGAGACTTTGATCTTTGGGATGATTTGTACATGACTTCTAGGTTTCCCTTTGCAACTTTATTTACTGCTATTGTTACTTTATACTGGCTACTTATAAACTTACTACACTGACTAGAAAAAATAAGTGCTGGCCAGGGGAACCAGAACAATATACAACTTTTAACACAATTTGTAAATCAATGAGATAATATATTTGTAAAGCATTTAACACAGTGCCTGGCACATAGTAGGTAGAATAACTTAGTAAATTCTCCTCCTTCCTTCCTTCCCTCCTTCCTTCTTTTCCTTTCCTCTTTCCTCTCTCCTTTCCTTCCTTCTATTTTTCTTCCTTCCTTTCTTCTTTCCTTCCATAAACAGATAATAAACAACATAGAATCTTTTATTTAGGTTACAGAGGACAATTCTTTCCCAGTTGAAAGATACACATGTTTGTATTATATTTCTTAACATTTCTTATTGTTTCACTTGTAAATAATGCTTGAAGAGAGAGAAATAAACAAACAAGGATAATTTCTTGTATGCATACTGCTAAAGAAAGGCTAAATTAGCTTGGAGTAGAAGGAATGAAACCCCCAAGCAGCAGACTACGTGTAGTGATCCTTGACCGCTAAGGAAACTGGAATGATCAGAATAGGGTTATTCTTTGGGGAGTCATGAAAAAGGTGTTTTAAAAATATATTTTATTTTAGTTAAGGACAAAATAAGCTACAGAGGGAAGAGCATGGTACTGGGAGTCAGGAATTTGGGCTATCATTTGAGCTTTACTACTGACTTGTTCTGTGACTTAACATATTGGTGCCTCATTTGTCTCATCTACAAAATGGGTATAATGATCCCCTCTCCAACACTGCTCCCAAAGACACATGATAGGCTTGTTGTGAGGATCAAATGAGAAATCATACATTTTAAATGCCTTCCATAACAGTATTTGGGCTCAGACCTTCCTTAGCATTGTCAAAGTCACAGAGCAAGCAATGAGGCCATTAAGAAAAGAAGGTAGTATGAACAAGCAATCTTTATGTAGTAATATCAAATCCAGTCTAGTTGAGTCAACTGAATCATATAAACTAAACTTACTTCCTCAGTTTCTGTTCCATTTGGGGGCTGTCTGCAAATAAAAGTGGAGGGAAATGAACCTTTCATTGCTAGTTTTTGTAAGTCTGGTTTAAATAATATAATAGTACTTGGAGGAGGAAGAGAAAAAGTGACAGGTAGGACTTCATCATGGTAGAGTGGGATGACTTCAAGGCTGGACATCCGAGGTCTCTTTCCCTTTGTGTCTTGGGGAGGGAGTAGGGTTTAGAATTGTATGATGAGTGTTTCTCTGGGGGTAAGGGATCTTGTGTGCCAGGTCTTGCTACCATTCAACTTGGGCTTGGACTTGGACTTGGGCATGGAACCCATTAAAAGAACTTAACTGTAACAAAACACAAGTTCAGTGAGTGTTGTTTCCTTGAGAGTGTTAGATTGCCAGTGTGGTGACACCTATTCTGGAAGTAAACATGAGAAGCTCAGCTAATACGATTTAATAAAGAATATTAGCTTAGATCTAGTGTTAATACATCATTATCAATCACTCTGCACTGTTAGATATTATATGATCTTGGTGTTGGTGCAGATCTGGGTCATACATTTTTCATGAACATCCCATGGTCATCCCTCAGGACGAAGAGGCCCAAGGCTAAACCATCATTGGCATAACCACATCCCTCAATCCCTGCTGTTCTTTCCCTGCAACTTACTGAATCATCTCAAGTCCAGTGATATATTGTTCTTTCTACCATTAATCAGTTGTAAACAACTGATTTACACCCAACGACTCAGTCTTCTCCATACCAAGGCCAGTCCCCTCTACCAGCAACTGCCAGGCACCAGCAACCTGCTTATTTCTTGGCACCCCCAAATACGTTTGTTGAATTATTATTTATCTATCACTTCTTGGGTTGCTTCCACTAGTGAAAGGAATTTTCTGTGCTATGAATGGTGGTATCTGTATCTCTTCCCCTGTATCTCCTGAAAGGATCCCTTTTCCTGAGATGACAGGAAAACTGGCATCTTCACATACTTCCATACATCAAGGTCTGGTAGAGTATTTCATATTCACCTTGGATCTGTATTCCCAGAGTCCAGATCATCTGGTCAGTTGGACACAGCTTTTCAGACTCAGGCTGATACTATTAGTGGACATCTCCTTTGAGAAGTGGTATAGTAGTAGGAAGTACCTCTTACTGAGTAGCCAGAACCAACTTGTGTTCTCCCAAACTGTTGAATTTGCAAGGGTTGGAAATATCCAAGAATGAGAAATATCCATTTCTTAGGAGTGTTGTGAGGTGACCTGGTTTTAGGGAAACATACCCATGCATCCATATCTACATGCCCCTGTCTACACAAAAGAGAAGAGCTGGGCAGAATGGTGTAGAACTGGGAGGAGGATGAAACATACAGCACTAATGCCACAATCACCATACAAGGTGGGGAGCCCCCAGGTGAGACAGGGTGACTCCTGGGCCTCTCAGTTTCCCTTGCTTCTTCCCAATACTGGCTTTTTCACATGATGATGCCAAGCACATGTCTGCTGATTGACCCATACTCCACTACTGGTGTCTGCTTCCTGCTCACTATGGCCAGTCTCCTTCATCACCACTAGCCACAAACTAGCAATCTCTCTACTTCCTGGCACCTTCAAATAGGTCCCAGCATTGTAATCACTTGTCTCCTTTCCAGGAGACAATCCTTGTCCCTATGGTGGTGAGAGAGATAAAGAGAACTTTCCCACACTATGGACCATAGAACCTGTATGTTTTATCCACCTTCTATCTCTGAAGCATCTTAATATCAACAGCATACCTTTGCAGTCACATTCCTTTTCCCTTAGGACCTGTTGGAGTCAGAGGTCAGGGGATGCTGACATCCACAGTAAATTGTTCCCATTCCAGACAGTTCTAATCTAGTCTCTTTTCCCCTAACAAACGAACAGACAGTTTCCTCAAGGGCCTTCCTTCCCAGGAACATGCACCGTCTGGACAAATTGTCCTGGAATGGAGATTAGTGGACAAGACCTTAGGAGTACACATATTTTGCATAGAGGAGAAAGTAGGAAAGCAGCCCAGGGCACCCACGAATCAGAAGTTTGTCAAATCCCAGACTTGGATTGGAACATAATGTTAGCCACATGCACAAAACAATCTCTGCCAAAGACCACTCTGATACATGAGATGGGTGGCCCCATCACCAGCAAAGATTTGCATCTTTTTTTGGGTCTTTAGTCTCTGACTTTTTTGGTGGGATAAGAGTACAGCTATAGTGCGCTGGTTAGGCAGGGAAAGCTAAGTGTGGGGTGTGGCAAAGAGACATTGCCAGTGAACTGAAGGTGGGCCCATGGAATCATTGTACCTGAAACCTGTAGTTCTGTAGTTCTCTTTTGCACATACTTGGTCCCCTAAACCATTTCATCTTCTAGCAACTCCACTTCTCTCTGTACTTAGTCCTCTCTCTAGATTTGTCTAGCATTCTTTGGGGCTGTTTTCCCTGCCCCTCCCATTAGCACTAATCTAAAGTAAACCACTCTACTTGCCTTATCACCTAATTTCAGGCTGTAGTTAGGAAATAGTTCTGGAGTTAACTCTGGCCCTCTGGCCTGGAGCGGGACAGCACTAACAGTGTGGGATGGTTCTGCCTCAGTGGGCTACCTCTGCTTCTCTATTTGCTCCACTAGTTTTGATGGCTACTTGGTTATGTGGGTGTAGCCCTTAAAACTTTGAAAGGTACAGCTTTACACATATAAAGGCTTAATAGCATGAACATTCGCTCCCGAAGTATTTTTTAACCCAAAGGACACTCACATTTTTGTTTCTCCCATAACACTGAGCCTTGTGTATAGTAAATATATACATGTAAAAATCCATTCATGGATTTTTACACAACACAGAAAAATCTGTAGAAAATGTGCTCACTCTTCCATATCCAAGCTGGCTATATCTCTGTCCTTCAGGGTCCTAGGGTGCCCCAAGGGTTTGGGTTATGTCTCTTCTACTGTCAATGACTGGAGCCCTCATCCCTCTGTTCTTCTCATTGTTAGGTGCCAGTGACTAGCTTCCCAATTACATTTAGCCACTCAACATCACTTAGCTTTTACAAACAGATAATGATTTTGAAGATGTAACAAGAACAAAAGTATAAAAATTTACTTTCAACAGCTGGGGACACATTCTCTCTTATCATACTCAGTCTCTGAGGAGAGTCAGTTCACTCTTAGCTCAGTTTCTAGATAGCATGGGTTTCACCCAATTTACATATAAATGCAGCGTGATGGTCAGGTTAGTTCTCTTCTGAACTACTCCTGGGTAGGACACTTTACTCTTTGCTTTTCTGAACTTTGATGCTATTTCCGACTCTTTGTGACCCCATTTGAGGTTTTCTTGGCAAAAATACTGGAGTGGTTTGCCATTTCTTTCTCCAGCTCATTTTACAGATGAGGAACTGAGGCCAACAGGGTTAAGTGAGGTTAAGTGATTTGCCCAGGGTCACACAGCTAGCAAGTAAGGCAGATTTGAACTCACAAAGATGAGTCTTTCTGACTCTAGGCCCAGTGTTATAAAACATGGGTTATGGGAAGTGCAGATCCTTTCTTTCCTGCCTTTTTTTCCCCGACTCACAAGATTAGAGACTTCAATCCCTTCACCTAAAATGGAAAAGTACAAATATAGAGGCCAAGGTCAAAGGCTGCATGCTGTCTATGAGGAGAAAGTCTCAAGGTCTTTCCTCCCATGATATTGTGTCTCTTCGTCAGCGTAGTCAAACTACACACAGTGCAGCTGAAGAGAATGAGGGGAAAAGATGAGCCTGAGATGATTTAGGCCAGGGGTGGGGACCTGTGCCTCAAGGCCACATGTGGCCCTCTAGGTCCTCAAGTGTGGCCCTTTGACTAAATCCAAATTTCACAGAACAAATCCCCTTAATAAAAGGATTTGTTCTGTAAAACTTGAACTCAATCAAAGGGCTGTACTTGAGAACCTAGAGGACCACATGTGGCCTTGAGGTTGAAGGTTCCCTACCCCTGGTATAGGCCTTTTTGAATGCCTCTTCACCATACAACTAGCATGGAACCAGTTACAGAATGTCTATGCATGCTCCACAGCCTATCCAAGGTAATTCTTTTAAACATCATCATAACTCGCCTGGAAAGCAGGCTCTCCAGTTTCTCTCCATGGGGAATTTGAGTAAGCTTATCACACTAATACCCTCTGTGCATGCTCCAGTCCCCCATTACAGACCTAAAAATCTGTAAAAATCTCAGCAGCAAAATCTAATGGATTTTTTGACTTATCTCTTGAAGGGAGAATGGAAATCCCTTAGTCTAATTTACTCCATGTCAGACCAGGGGAAATATTTGAGAATGTATCACAGTACAAAGATCAATCAAAAAGGGAAATTCAGAAGAGAAATGAGAAATATGTCTATGTATGTAGGGTCAGTTCTAGGCAAAATTACAAAGTAGGCACAATTTGTCTTTGGCAACCTCCTGTTATTCCTTTGAGCACCCATCCTCACACTTAAACAGGTTAGGTAACAGCTAGAGAGTTGGCTATGGAGCCAGGTTCAAGTGCAATCTCTGACAAACCTTGACTATGTGACCATGGGAAAGTCAACTCCTCAGTACTCTAGACAACTCTAACTTGCAGAAGAGGTACTAACCTGCATTGGTAGAGAGAATTTCCCTTGGTAATTCTCTATACTAATTAAATGCAGTCCCCATTCCCCACCCTAAAACCCCATACCTCCAGGTGGCAAATTTCCATTGTATCAGCCTACCCGGGGTGGCTTTCCTTAGTACTGCTCCTTATTTCAAAATCACTTATCCCTTCCCTCAAAACTTCTAGTTTCTCAGTACCTTGATCTCAGCTATCTAGCTTTCACAAAGGAAAGTATCTGGTAAGTAAATTCACACTAAGGTGTGAATAATTAGGGATAGCATTTATATTGTACCAATTCTCCAGGGTAGTTGTGTTTTTATAAGCAGAAGCCTAGAGCAATATTTTAATCTGAATTAGTGAATGATTAATGGTAGAATTTTTGGCAGTGCAATCAGCTGGTAGGTGAAGAACCTATCAAATATCCCTCAATTCAGACCATGTAGTCAACCACCTCTACTTTGTACAGGTATGGTCATGAAGTGGTGTACTGAGCTTATATCTAAACAAAAAGAAGACAGGACCAACTGACCCATAAAAGATCAAAATAAAACTCGACGAACAGAATAAATCATCCATCAAAGATGCACTGGCAATCTCTTCTGATTTGAAACCTCAGCTCTCCACCTGCTTTCTTCCCATCTTACTGAAATCATTCTTGATTGTCCTTATTCCAGATGACATGTTGCAGTCTTTCCTACCTCTGTCCTCTTATCACCATGTCCTCTTTCCCTTGGACAGCACTTCCCAGGTGCCTCTGTGAGAGGTACCTGCATCTTATTTGCCAGCACCACACCTTCCAGGTACCCCTATGAGAGGAATTTCTAATTGGTGGCCTTTTTGTCTCAGTTATTGCGACAGTTTTGTGCTGTTTCCCCATGTGCTTCTTTGAAGACTGGAACATCCTTTAAACTCTACCATCCAGCAATACTGTTGTCTTTCTATTCCTCATTCATGACGCTCGATTTCCCAATTTGTTGGGCTGTCCCCCATGCATGGAATGCTCTTCCTTCTCCCCTCCAACTTCTGGTTTCCTTGGCTACCTTTGAGACTTTTGAGTCTCACCTTCTATAGGAGACAGTTCCTGGTTCTGGACCTAAAACCCTTAGTGCCTTCCCTCTGAGATTACCTTCATTTGCACTCCATATATCTTGTATCTACCATAATTTGCATGTTATCTCTCCCATTAGAATGCAAGTTTCTTGAAAGCAGAAATTGTCTTTTGCCTTTCTTTGTATTCCTAATGCTTAGCACAGTGCCTGGCACCTAGTAAGAGTTTAATAGATACTTGTTAACCATCTGACAGACTTGACTGACTGTGACCACCATGGAAGTTCTGTTCTTGGAATACCAGCCTTAAGACTTGTTCACTTGCTAAGCCAAAGTGGGGTTTGTATCTCTGCTCTCTGAAGGATCTGATCCTAAGCCTTAAGTCTATTTGAACTTTAGTTTCCTAGGGCACCAGCTCTGCTGCATGGAATTGGTCTAGGGGATCATTTAGTTAGTTTTCACCTCCCAATATTGTTTAAATCTTCTTTGATCAATGAATTCCAGCTCAGGTTATTATGAATCACAATCTTCCTTCCTCCTTGAGTTGAAAAAAAAGCCACCTTCAGTAATTAACTTTGTTGCCCATTGTTCAGAGCAAGAATACAAAAGGGAGATATAATGGGTAATTTCTCAAGGAAGCCAGGATTCAGCCCAAATCTACTGTATTCTCTTAATAAGTGGAGTTATGAGTCAGGGAAAGGAAAAGGTTCCAGCTTCCAAAGAGACTTCTGCATCTTCTGGGAAGAGTTTTCCGCCTGTCTGCTTCTGCCTCTCTATCATGGTTACAAGCTCTCTTCTTGTCCCTATTCAGGGAGCTTTTTTAAAAGTCCCACTGTACAAGAAGTTCTGCTTGTTAGTCATCATCCTGCCATAAGAATGCCTTCTTCTTTACTTGGAAGAAATAAAACTCCCAGGTCTTTAGCAACTTGGGCCTCCTCTTGGTAGCTATTGCAAATAGAATGTGTATTTGGAGGAAAGTTCCCCAGGTTTTGGGAGGAAATGCTTTATTGTCAATTTTTTATTATGCTATTTTATTAAATACCTTTTCTTTGAACTAATTATGTCCTTCGACTTGTTATTAAAGTTGAACACATTGGTGGGGGCTCATGAACTATAGTTTTTGAGATATAGACATACAGAGTACCTTGAGCCTGGGGTAACTGTCTCTGGGGAACCTGCCTTATAAGCTCAGTGATAGTCCAGGTGTGAGGTAATGAGAATACGTGCAAGAATGGTGATGGCATCAGAGGAGAGCAGGAAGTGGATAGAAAGGTGGAATGGATGGGACTTACTAACTGATTGGATATAGGAAAGGAGTGGTGGGAGAAGGTAGAGTAACTGGGAAGGTGGCAGTGCTCTGGACAGCTCTAGGGAAATTAAAAAGAGATGAGGGTTTTGGAGCAAAGACAAGAGTTCAGTTTTGCTCATATTGAGTTTAAGATGATGGAGGCAGCTGCTGGCACAGTGGATGGAGTATTAGACCTGGAATCAGGAAGTCTCAAGTTCAAATTCTGTCTCAGATACATACTAGCTTTGAGACCCTGGGCAAGTCACTTAACCTTTGTTTGCCTCAGTTTCCTCAACTGTGAAACAGAGATAATAATAACACCTACCTCAAAAGCTTGTTATGATTATCAAATGAGATAGTACTTGTAAAAAGTTTAGCACAGTTTCTGGCACATAGTAGGCCTTGTATAAATTCTCTTTTCTTTCTTCACTATAGGGCATTCAGTTCAAGATGTCCAATAGGCAGTTGGATATCAAGACTGGAGGTCATGAGAAGAATTAAAGTTGGATAAACAGATCTGAGAATACTTTGTATAAAGCTGCTCATTGAATCTGTGGGAGCTAACGAGATCATCAAATGAGGTAGGATTGAACGAGAAGCACAAGACTGAGCCTTGGCGGACATGAGCATTAGTAGGTTTGACCTGGATGAAGATCCAGCAAATGAGACCAAGAAGGAATGGTTAGACAGGTGGAAGGAGAACTAGTATTAAGCATTGTCATGAAAACCTAGAAGAACAGAGGATCAAGGTAAAGAAGTTTATCAATAGTGTCAAAGGTTACAGAGAGGTTAAGAAAGATGAAGCTTGAGAAAAGGCCATTAGGTTTGACAATTAAGAAAGAGATCATTAATAACTTTGGAGGGAGCAGTTTTAATTTAACTTACATTCTATTGGAGAAGATAATATGGAGATAACTGGAAAGTGGGAAAAACAATTAGGAGGAAGAGATGAGATTTTAAAAGAAGGAGGGAGGAGGCAGAAATTTATAAGGACAAGAATTTTTTTTTTTTTGCTCTGTAAAGTAGAGTAGTATATATTTAATAGTTTTGAAGGTGTGATACTTTGATAAAAAAAAGTAGCAAAGCCTCAAACACAATGATAGCAATAATCATAGAATGATAGAATATTAGATTTGGATCTGACCTTTGGGTCAAATGAAGAAACCATGGCCTAGGTGACTTGCCCTACCTGTCTCAAAAGATTGTTGTTAGGAAAGCTCTTTATAAAACATAAATGGCAATGAAATGTGAATCAGAGATTACTATCTGGAAAGGCAGCATGTCATGATGAATAGAGAGTCAACTTTGGCATCAGAAAGTCTTGGGTTCAAGCCTCTAACTCTTTGTGACCCCATTTGGGGTTTTCATGGGAAAGATACTTCAGTGGTTCACCATTTCCTTCTCAAGCTCATTTTACAGATAAGGAAACTGAGGCAAGCAGGATTAAATGACTTACCCAGGGTCACACAGCTAGTAAGTGTCTGAGGCTGCATTTGAACTCAAGTCTTCCTGACTCCAGGCCCAGCATTCTATCCACTTCACCACCTTGCTACACCCTAATTCTGTACCATTTAAAATTAAAATTAAATTAAATTAAAAATTTTTTTCAGACTTGGTCTCCCTATTTCTTCCAAGTTTAGAAGTATATTAACCACTCACAATTTTATCACAATATGGATCAGTTTGGAAACTTTAACCTGTGTAAAGGGAATTATTATTTTCATATTAATCAATATAATACATAAAATGAATACATTAATAATTTAGATTTTTCAGGAAACACTGTCTTGGGAGTCAGAGACTTACAACACAGCTTAAAATGATCGATCAAACCTTTGACAATGCTCTCACAATCACTACATTCCTGCGCCTGTGTATGTTAAGTGAAGAGAATCAAAGATTGTAGATTCCCATCACAGTACTCTGATTCTGTACCCCACTAAGCAACAACCCCTATATACTTGAAACAATACTGTTCCCACAGGACTCCAGTACACCTGTATTGTGGGCTTGTGGGCTTGTTGTGGGAAACCACTCAGGCCCTAGAAATAATTGTTTGTAATCCACCTTTCCCCACTCCTTCCCCACTTGTGATTTATGTATAAGCTCTGTCTTTACGCCACCCTAAGGAGTATACCCCACTCTGAAACTGATTAATTAAACCACTACTTGATTACTGGCACTCCTGTCTCTAGGCCTGCTTTGTGCAGCTCTGAGTATTCCCAGGTTAGAGATTGTCCCAGTAAAATTCTGTTAACACCTGCTCTGTTTTTCAACCTTGGTTGGTTTGTCTCTCCTTAGGCAACCTGGTGGTTCTTTCCAGGTTTCTTTCATAATGCTGCCAGACTTAATGTGGACATCTAATTGCTTTTAGCCCTACTGAAACTCAGAACTCCCAAACTCAAGTGATTCACCAGCTGCAACCCACCTATCAGCAAAAACTATACCTGCTGGATACAACATTTAATAAAGATATTGACTCTAAGTTCAAGAGTAGACAATACTATGATATGACCATCAAAACACCTAATGTATGTAACCTGAGGTTGCATCAATAAAAATATGATGTTCAAATCAGAGAGGCAATAATTCTGATGGTTATAGCACATCTAGAGTACTTTTTAGGCCCAGACTCTAATAGGACCATTGATAAATTAGAAGATATCTAGAGGGAAGCAATATAGATAGTGAATGGTCTAGAAACTATGCCATAAGAGCAACAGTTGAAGGAAATAATGATGTTGAACCAGAAGAAGGGAAGATTACAAGAGGATATGATAGCTATCCAAGTATTTGAAGAGCCATTGAGTGGAAGAGAGTAAACTTTTTTCCGTGTAGTTCATAGATAACTGGTAGAATTTTTAGGACTAAAAGGATTCTTGAAGGTCACCTCTTTGCATCTGTTGGTGATCTCATCAGGATTCAATTTTATGTAGAGTGCTACCAAATCTACATATCCAGCTCTCATCTCTCTCCTGAACTCTATTTTTGCATTTTCAAAGGCTTGCTGGAATCTTTACTTGGGTATACTATAAGCATTTTAAACTCAATATACCCCAAATTAAACTAATTTTATTTCCCCTAAACCCACCCCACTTCCTTCTAACTTCCCTATTTTTGTTGAGGGCACCACCAATTTTCCAGTCATCCAGGTTTATAACTTTGAAGTCCTTCACAAATCATTCCTCTTAACACTTACTTCAATTAGTTATCAAGTCTACCTTTTCTCCCGTCCATTCTCCTCTCTCTACTCATACTCAATCCTCATTACCTATGACTTGGCCAAGTGCAATAGCCTCTTAACTAATCTCTGGCCTCCCTCTTTTTAATCTAGCTTCCTTTCATACAGCTGACATATTGATATTCTGTAAGTATAGTTCTGAATAAATCAATTCCCTGTTCCAAAAACTTCAGTGGCTCTCTATAAAATACAAACTTCTCTGTTTGGCATTTAAAGTTCTTTACAATTTGGCTTCAGTCTATTTTTCCAGGTTGATTATAGATTATTCTCTTTTCAGGTCTGTGCTGGAACCAGTTCCAATCAGCAAGAGTCTATTGTTAAATTTTCAGTGTGAATTTTTTTTTTGCCTTGAAAACTGGTAAACACTGCAGATCAGGGCTTGATTTATTGTTTTATTGATTGTCTAAACTTAAGAAAGTGATGGAGAAAATGCTAGCAATGCAGATTAAACTTAAAAGAGTGCATTTTTTTTGTTGTTGCATTTTTGGGGGGAGAACCAGTTGTTAAACATTTACCAGCACATTTGCCATCAGTGTGCTTGCTGCAACCACCATACAAACTGACTCACTTGCCATTCCTTACATATAACATTCCTTTTCCCATCCATGTGCCTTTTGCCCAGCCTATGTCTTATACCTTGAATGCTCTGCTTCTTAGAACCCCTTACTCCTTGAAGGTTCAGCTAAGTGCTACCTACTTCAGGAGGCCTTTCCTGATTGCTTATGTGTTGTAACTCCTTCCTACAACCTATTATAGTTGTATACCGTATATCCTAAATTTACTTTTCTGTGAACATGTTGTCTCCTCCAGGTAGAATATAATCTCCTCATAGTGACTAGTTCTATTTTCACTTTTTTATTTGTATCTCTTGCACCGAGCATAATGCCTGGTGCTTAATAAATGCTTATTGATTTATTGAATTGTCAACTACCCCCCCTTTTTTTTCCAGATGAGGAAACTGAGGTGCAGAGAAGTTAAATCATTGACTAACTTCACACAGCTAATAAATGAAGACTGGAATTTGAACTCTATGGATGAAATGGAAAATTGAAAACAAAAACAAAAATAACAATTTCTATTTTCAGAACATCTAAGTAGTACAAGGACTTCAGTGATTATTTTATCAATCTTTACTTTGTGTAATCTGGTAGATGTTATTGCTGCCAGCCCGGTTGCAATTTCTCTGGGCCTCAGTTTCTTCATCTGTAAAATGAGAGTGCCAGAGTGGATAATTTCGAAGGTTCCTTATACGTCTAGATCTATATTCCCATGGTCCTCTTTGGAAAAATTTAGAAGTATCCCTGTCTTGAGGAAAAAGAGACGGACAGTGTGGTTACAGAAAGTCTCTTTGATTCTACAGATTTAATCTGAAGGTCCTTAAGCTTTGTGAGGAAAGCGAAAGAGTGTCTTCTAAGGCCAGTGGCTGTACCTGTTCTACCTACCAGTAGTTGCCAGTAATGTCTCCCCTTGAGGACAATATTCAATCCAATCTAGTACATAACACTCCGCCCCGTACTCCTCCAGCAACACTCTCCAGCCTGCCTACCTGATGCAAGAACCCCTACAGAAGAGTGCTTGGGAGGGAGGGCGAAACGCAGAGATCTTGAAGAAGGGCGAGGAAAGATGGGGGAGGCGGAGGACGCAGAGGCTTGCAGCAGTGTTTTTCTCGGCAGCATCCTCCCGGCTACCCGCTCCTTAAAGGTAGACAACTCACCGCCCAGGCTGCTGCGGGGCGAGCGAACCCAGACAGAGGTGGAGAGGAGAACGGGCTGGGAAGGAGGGAAAAAGAAGGCGCATTGGGGGCCGAAGGAAAGAGGGAGGAGACAGAGGCGGAGAGAAGGAGGTGACTCCTGGCCAGTGACGCCTGGAGAGAGGCACAGAATTGGAAGCCAGACTGGCTTCGCTGTTGACGTTGCAGGCGCTCCTGTGGCCAGTCCAGGGTTTGAGCGCGGCTGCTGTGGGGATTCTTGCACGGGAATCGGTCCCTCCTTCCCTCCTCCTCTTCTTCCACCTCCTTTCCTGAATCTCCCTCAAGAAACAAAACACCTCTGCTGGTTTCTTCCCTCTCCAGAGCCAAGGCAGCAGGCTCGCTATGGCTTCAGGTCCCCCTGGTGCAGCCGCCGCCGCCGCTGCTGCTGCTGCTGACTCAACACAATTGGAAGGTGTGGGGGGTGAAGCGTAGACAGGGAGAGGAGGGCGGACCGAAGCAGCCCCCGGATTAATATTGGTTGGGAAGTAGAAGATGCCAGGACACCGGAGGGCGAGCAAGCCTGCTACTGAAGTAGGCGGTGGCGGAGGCAGCCTAGAGAACAGTCGCTAACGAGAGAAGTGCATCTCTGTCCTCTCTCTTTCTCTCCGTCTCTCTCTTCTTTAGGCCGTGGTGGTGTAGGGAAGAGGCGAATCCTACGCTAAGTGGCGGCGGCAGAGGCATCGGCGGCGGCAGCAGCGGCAGCAGCAGCAACAACAGCCTGGAGCTGAATGCTGCAAGCACCGGATGACTCCAGCTGCTTCCTTTCTCGGTGCAATCAGCATCGTTCACAGCCACTGCTGGAGGGAAGTGTCGGTGCGTGGAGAGAGGCATCACTGTCTGAGTGAAATTGCTTGGAAAGCTCTCTCCCTCCCTCCCTTCCCCAACCTGGAGGCAAGAGCTTGGCGTCTGGCCGCCGCACTGGTGGTAAGTTGACATGGGGCTGCAGTATGCGTCTGGCGCTGTGAATGATCGTGGTTGTGCACCCATGGTTGTGTCTGCTTCTATGCAGAGTTGCTCTCGGGTGCTCGCCGATGGTCTGCACCTCAGAGAGAGCCGAAAGCAGGTACAGGAGAAGGATGAAGAGGCGTCTTTGTTTGTCCCTGCTGTTAGAGTCAGGTCACTGGTTTGACATTTCTGTTCACAGGAGCCCAGAACTAGCGTGAGAGAGGTTGTGTACCTATTTTGCTGGTTTTGTTATGCCATTGGCCCAGATCTGTGTTAGGAGCTTTGGGAGCAGGGGCTGTCTCACTTAGCGTTTGGAAGGTGTTAACATTCCTGGCTAGGGCCTGAAGGGACCTGGAACTGCAGATTTAGAGGAGACATTTCCTGCAATGTGCAGCCGCAGCTGTCTAGTTCCTCCATCCCTCGCCTCTTCCAGAGCTGGATGGTCTCCCCTTATTAATACCTCCTAGGAGACTTTGTGACTTTTTTCCGCTCCTCTCTTCCCCTCAATCCTTCCCACCCCTTCCTAAGAAAAGATTCTTTCAAAAACATTTTCCCTTCCCCCTGTCTTTTCATGTTTCATTGCCTTTGTAGTAAATATAGGGACATTACTGATGGGGCTTTAAAAAGGGTTAAATCAACATTAAACTTTTAGAAGATGACAAATAATTACTGGTAGGCAGGCAAGTAGTGAGGGGAAGCAACAGAGGAAGGCAACTTCTTACTGGTATGTAACCTGGTACATAGTTTCAGTTGAAGAATTCTGCTGTTTGCTTTCATTGCCTTACACTGATGCAAATATTGTGTCCAGAATTCCTAGTTACAAGCGTCTTACCATTGGTTGAAGCTTATTTTTCTCGAGTAACTTCCTTTGATTTCTGTGCCTTTAAGTGTCCAGATTGGATTAATTAATGAAAGCTGCACCAGACCTTTGTGAAATTTCACATATTCATTTTATTTGTCTTGGAAATATGGCCATTTCTCTCTCTCTCTAATATTCCTGTCATTCCCTCAAGGATTTATTTCTCCTGTTGCCTAGAGAGAAATTTTTTCTCTTCTCCTGATTTCTCTAGTCTCCTTTCAACAGATGGCCTTACAAGAGAAGAGATTACCTTTGAAACAATTTTAAAAATCGTTTTAATTTTGAAACACACGTACATTCACACCAGGAGGGTTCTTATGACTTTAGAGTTAGTCAAACCAGGGGCCTGTTCTAGATGGGAACATTAGTTGTGTGAAAATTTGGAGCTTGGTTAATCTGTGGGATCATCAGAAGCTGCGTGCAAGGCTTGTTTATAAATGAAATTGAGACAGATGTCTTTTCTTGTACGCCTAGGGATGGCTATGTATAAGGAGTCATTGTATTAGTGAGAAATTTCCACTTAACTGTTAAGAAAAAATAAAGCAACTGTTTGGCCTCCCAAAGGAGACACTGTATCTTTAACACCTTATAGCCTATCAAATTAATTTCTTTACCCTTTTATCATTTTAAAACCCATCATTAAGCTACTTGCTTTTCTTTTCCTATTGTTTCAGGACTAGTACATATGTCTCCAAAGGCACTGACTCCTTTTATCTAAAAGAGGTGGAACATTTAAAATGCATACATAGGTCATGTGTATTTATATGCAACACATATGTGGATAGAGAAATATTTTTCTGCATTTGAATTTTTTATACCATTTTGGGGAAAAACACACCCATATCTTATATTCTATTTTAAATACCCACAACTTGGAAGAATTAACTCAGAGCTGGAAGGGATCTTAGAGGGCCCCTAGTTCAATGTTTTCCAAACTATGTTGTGGTAAAACCTGGTACTCTACATTGATGTGAAAAAAAGGTGTTGTGAGAAAATTTCGTTTGCTATTAGCCTTTCTTCCAACTGCTCATTTTTTTTTTTTGGTGGTGATGGTGGGAAGGTCAGGACATGTGGTTTCAGCAGTGTAGGGAACTCTCTCCATCCATGCAGATCAGCAACTCATCTGTAACTTCTAGACTCAGTGTTTCCAGGGACACCAAGAGGGTTAGTAACTCTCTTTGGTTACATAGCTAAAAGGTGAAAGAAAGGACTGGGTATTATGAGGCCAGACATGTATGAAAAATACTTATTGCCTGCAGTGAAATTTTGTTGTGGAAATAGACTCAGTTTCCTCTTTGCTCCAAGATTTCCCCTGACCACTTTTTTATCCCCAAGGCCATTACTTAGGGGTTGTGGTAATATATTTCAAGCCCCAAATGTTGTGTGGCCAATTTACTTTATGGAAAGCTGCCCTAGTTTAGTATTTCCCTTGGATGTTCACATAAATATTGATTGACTTTTCTATGACAGAGTTTTTACCCAGTCATCCAGAAATACTGTTAGGCTGTATCACAAGCTTATAAAAACTTGGACAACATTATCTTTAGGAATGACTGTGTGTGTGTGTGTGTGTGTGTGTGTGTGTGTGTGTATAATATGAAGGCATGGGCATCTTTAGATGTGTGACCTTGGACAAGTAACTATTGGGAGAAAAACACTTAGTAAATTGTGAAAGATTATGTAAATGTAAGAGATTTGTGGTTATTGTCACCAAAATGTCTTTCTCTAGACCTTACTTTAAAGATTACTTGCTGCGGAGTTAGAGAACTGGTTTCAAAGCCCACTTCTTCTATTTACTTTCTGTGTCACCTTGGGTAAGTTATTTAACCTCTCTGTGCCTCAGTTTCCTCATCTGTAAAATGAAAGGATTGGACTACATTGTCTTTTAGATCCTGCATAGCCTCTCTAACATTGAGAGGTTCAAAAGAACATGCCAACATTCTCTTTCTAATCCCCTTCCTTGCCTAGGTTGCAGAGAGCATTTGTGTGTCATGTCATGACAAGTAGATTACAAAATTGATAGTCCCAATTTAGAAAGTGCTTTTGATAATAACTCCTCTTGTGAACTGGTAGGGAAAATATTATTGCAAAGTAACTGCCCGGTGTGCACAGATCTAAATTTAACCGGGAGCATGAGCAACGTCTGACCCCTCAGAGCAAGGGGGAAGGATTTTTTTTAAAGTATTAACTATGTTTAACTCAGGCTGGATGCCATTGGGTTAAAAACCATACCTGTTCGTTCTTTTAAATTTTAAAATCCTCCTTTACACCACCTACCTCAGCAAAAGGCAAAGAGAAACTGATGCTGTTATTTTTATTTCAGTCCAACTGTGATAGCTTTTGACTTTTTCTTTTGTCATCTGCCCAGAATAAATGCTTCTGCAAAGAGCTTCTGCCTGATTTCAAGGCATGCCAGGACACTCGCTTCTGCAAGGTTGACAGCTAGGAAAGAAAGAACTTGCAGAATCGATTTTACTTGGTAGTTAGGTTTGTGGATGATATTTGTTTCCCCCTTCCTCCATCTTCAAAGTGTCCTCATGAGAGTGTGCCTTCAAGAGAGGGGCGACTTTCTCAGTGAGGCTTGCTTGGACTCTAGGCCAGAATGATCCATTCTGCTGCCAGCTTTCCTGAGAAGAAATGGAACTAGTTTGCTATCATTCATTTGAGAGGGAATGGTAATGTTGAATAAAGAACCTTCCAAGTCAGGTAAGATAGTTCTGGCTTATGAGGAGAAAGGGACCAAATATGGAACTTGATTTGAAGCTCATGAAAGAGCTAGGAACTGGAACTAGTAGAGAGAGAAGCCAAAGCATGGTGAAAATTAAGTAGAAGATCCTTTTTGAAGTATGTAGTTTGGAAATTTAAATTATTTCATCTTAATTTTTTTTAATATTTTGACTTCAGCATCAAATCAATCCTTGTGTTAAATCACAAGACAAGTCAGAAATAAAGTAAAATACAGAAATACTGATTATTGGGGAAAACAAGATTCTTCTGTGAGAGCTTGAGCTCCTTGAGGTCTGTCATTTCTCTGTCCCTTTCGTGTTACTCTCTTCACAGTAGGTACTCAGTAAGTATTCTTTGAGCTTAATTCTATTTGAGATCTAATCATAGGTATGTATAACAGGAGGCTGGTGACAATGTCTTCACCGTCAGACAAAAGCCCTAGCATTCCCTTTACTTGTTCCTTTGGCGCGTTGTCCTGACCCTGAGAGGGACTGGAGCCAGAGCAGGCCAACAATGTAGCCTCCTTCTGCTCCAAAGGGACAGGGAAGATAAAATCCATGTGAGAAGGGGTGGAGAAGAGAAAAGAATAAGAATTTATTAAGTGTTTACTATATACCATGCTAGAAACACACTTGAAAGCATACATCTGGGGCTACCCATGCCAACATGAAGAATGGGTACATAGCATTCTTGGCAGGAAGGTAGCAGGGCTGCTGCTGTTGCTTCAACAAGAAGCTATATATGCTGGGAACCAAGAGAGACACCCATAGGAATCATGAAGGCAGAGTGCTAGGCTATGTAGGACAAGGTTGTGTGACTGAGCCGAGTACCAGAAGCATGCAGCAGTCTCGGGGTTTGTTGAAACTGTTCAAGCTGCTGAGGCCCAGGCTGATGATTTTTCATGCTTCTCCTCTCCCTTCTATTTTGTTTCTCTTCCCATGAAAGGTGCTATCCTTGTTCCCCAAATCTCCATTTCTTAAGAGTTTTCTTTCTGTTTCTCTTTTTGATTCTAAAACTTGTTTTTCTAAGATAAATGTAGTTAAATTGGGTTCATTTTAAGTACAATACTAGAGACGGGCATCTTGGAGGGGAAGAATGAGAGAGAGAGAGAGAGAGAGAGAGAGAGAGAGAGAGAGAGAGAGAGAAAGAGAAAGAGAGAAGGAAGGGCAGGGGGATGGGGAGAGAGATTTTACAACAGTCACGTACAGGGTTAAGCTTTAATAGGTTAAAACTGCACTGAGACATTTAGGACACCCTATATATTTGTCAGTGCAGATTCCCTGGCTGGGGCTCTGACCTATAGAAGAGAAAATTATTGATTCATTTTTATGATTTCCAAGAGCAAGGAGGGAAATATGGAGCTGGACCTTTCTAGAGAAAATGAGTTAGGAGTTTGGGTTAGGGGGAGGCTGTGATGAATTGGGCCTAGTATGAGAGGTGGTGTCTTGGCCATTTTCTTTACTTATTGTCTTCTCATGCCAGATTGAAAAAAAAACCATCCCTCCAGAGGGACAGAGATGAGGGGACTAGAGATGAAGTCATACCTTATGAGGAGCTAATAGACACTGTAGTACAGTAGAAAGACTGCTGGCTGTGGAATCCAGAGTTCAAATCCTGTCTTTACATGTATGAGCGATCCCATTCAATCCTATCTTCTCCAGCAGTTTTCCTCCTTCTATCACTTATCTTCAATCTCTCTCTCTGCTGGGGGCTTCCCTACTGCCTATAAACATGACCACGTCTTCTCCATGCACAAAACACTCTCACTTGATATTTCTTCTTCCTTTTGTGACTTATATCTTTTTGAAGGCTATCTATAATCAACGCTGTCATTTATTTTCTTCTCATTCTCTTCTTAACTCTATGTAGTTTGGCTTCTGAACTCATTCAACTGAAACTTCTTTTTTCCAAAGTCACCAAAGATCTCTTAATTGTCAAATCTGATGTCCTTTTCTTAATCCTCATTCTTCTTCAACTCTATGTAGCCTTTAACAACTTTATTGAAAGTCAACAAGTTTTTTTTTTTGTTTGTTTTTTTGACACTGTATTCCACTGGTTCTTCTCCTATCTATGGGTCCATTCCTTAGTGATCTTTTCTAGATCTCCCTCTAGGTCATACCCACAAAGCATGGTTTGTCCCCCGAGGTTCTGTCCTAAGACTTCTTCCTTTCTGTCTCTCAATGGTTTCACTTGGTGATCTTATCAGTTCCCATGGATTCAATTATTAACTCTATGCAAATGATTCTCAGATTTATTTGTACAGTCCTAACCTCTCTCCTGACCTCCAGTCTGGCATCTCTACCTGTCTTTTGGACATCTTAAATTGGTTATTTTGTAAAGATTTTAAAGTCAACACATCCAAATGGAACTCATTCTCCCCCACCCCCCCAAACAAAGCTCTTCCTTCTAACTTCTCTATTACTCTGGAGGTTACCACTATCCTCCTAGTTACTCAGGCTTACAACCTAGGTGGCATCCTTGACTCCTCACTCTCACCCTGTGTCCAATCAATTTCCAAGTCCTGTCCATTCTAGCTTTGTAACATCTCCCTTTTATGTCCTCCTTCTCTCCTTTGACATTGCCAACGCCCTTGTGCAAACCCTCATCAACTCATGTCTAGACTGCAATAATCTGCTGGTTGATCTCCTTGCCTCAAGTCTCTTTATAAAAATCTGTCCTCTACTCAGCTATAAAACTGATCTTCCTAAACTACTAGTCTAACCATGTTACTTGCTCAGTCAATCAACATCAGTGGCTCCCTCTCACATTTAAGATCAAGTATAAAGCTCTCCTGTTGGCTTTTAAAACCCTCCATGACTTTGCCCCTTCCTACCTTTTCAGTCTTCCTACACCTTACACTTCAACAAATACTGTGAGATTCAATGACACTAACCTCCTTGCTGTTGCTTGCATATGAATTTCCATCTTACTATGAGCATTTCCCCCCATTCCTGGTGTTCTCTCCTTCCTGATCTCTGACTCCTGGCTTCTTTCAAGTCTCAGCTTAAGTCCTGCCTTCTGCAAGAAGCCTTTCCCAGTCTTCCTGTATCTTAGTGCCTTCCTTCCTTCTGAGATTGTCTCCATCTTACTACATACATATTACATATATATACATATATACGTAACATACATATGTTATACATCTTGTTTGTACATAGCTGTTTGCAGGTTGTGTCTCCCATTAGACTGTGAGTGCCTTGAAGGACAGGGACTGTCTTTTGCCTTTCTTTAAATCCCCAATACTTAACATAGTTGACTGATCGACTCACCACATATGTGATCTTAGACAAGTGAGTGACCTCTATGAGTCTCAGTTTCCTCATCTGTCAAAAGAAAGGGTTGGACTAGATGGCTTCAAAGAGGTCCCTTCCAGTTTTAACTCTATGATCACATGACCCTACAAACTTTGATCACATGACCCTACAAAAGGTACCACTTGTGGTAAAAGAAGGATGTTTTGGGAGGAACTGACTAGTTCTCCTCACTCGCAACACATCATCTCTGTAATACTTATAAATACGAAATAAGTTGAGCCTACTCTTCCTCAACCCAATGAAAGAATGTTAAAACTGTGAACTCTAATACCATTATACTTTAGGTACTATTAACCCATCTGTAAGCATTAGTACATGCCTAATTTGGGGGGCATCTATAAGAAACAGAGAAGGGAAAACCCTTTTCCAGTTTTTATGGGAGTCTATCTTTAATTTCCCTGGGCAGACACTTACTAATGGTGTGACCCTGGGTAAGTCACTTAACTCTGTTTGCCTCAGTTTCCTCATCTGTAAAATGACCTGGAGAAGGAAGTGGCAAATCACTCCAGTATCTTTGTCAAGAAAACCCTAAATATGGTCATAAAGAGTCAGATACAACTGAAAAACAACTGAACTGAATCTTTAATTTGTTGGTAGCTTCTTGTGCATTGGTCTAGTGATATCTGTGGATAGTATGACAGTCAGGAATGGCTGCTGGTAAATGTGGGTGGTATGAGTACACATTCAATAACTGGGTGAAAATTTTGGTGGATTCAGTTTAACTAAAAACAAGCTCTCAGGGGACCTTCTCCCCATATAGACATATCCTGAGAACTACCTTAGCTTGCCTGTCTATGAGATGCATGGGAATTCTTGCATTTATGTTTGATAGGTCTACTAGTTGTTTTAATGTCTGACATTTGCCAAGAGAGTCCAGAATCCTCCTAATTTTTAAGCTGTCTGGGCCATTTGTGCGGTGGCAGAGCCCTTGGTCTCTGTATTCATTGCTCTCATCAGATCTTGGCCTCTACCACCAAGAGTAGTCTTTGATCTTGGCTTCTATCCATAATTGAAGGCATGAAAGCATGAAAGGGATCTGCCTGGTCTGCTCTGTCTCCACTGGGTGGATTTCTTCTCAGAGACTTATGTCGCACAGGTTGCTTCAGGGACGTTATGATATTCTCTAAGAAAATCTGAATATTTGGTGCTCATGGCCTAAACTTGTGAAACAAAACCATACTTCTTAGCCAAAGCTTCACTGAATGTGGACTATGTGCCAATTTGTAATAATGCCTCTGCAGGTTGCCCAGTCCATGTAATGATTAATTATGGATATAACCTTTTTATGTCACTCCACTAAGATCATCAGAAGCTTGGTCAGTATAACCAAACGAAAAGAAATGCATGTGTTGTTTGTAAGAGATCTACTGAATTAAGTATTTTTCCCACAAAGGTGGTGCACTATTTGCCTGTTTTTTTAATGGAACCTTGGGAAATACAGCAGCAGGTATATTACTGACCAAATTTATTAGCTCTTATGTAAGGGAAATCCCTTGTACAGTATTCTTACCTGTTCCAGATAACTTTGATCTTTTCTGTGTCAAGGATCACACTGTTCTTCTTTATGTACTCCATGTGCTCCATTCACTTTTCCCATTCCTTTCCCCAATCTTTTCCTCCCCTCCTCCATGCATGGAGCACATTCTCCATCTCCATCTATTGAAATCCTCTTTTTTCTAGTTTCAGGTCAGGTGTCACCTCTTCCAGGAAGCTATCTCTCCTATTAAAAGTGATCCATCCTTCCTCATATTTTCCTAGAGTACTTGGGTCTCTCTTTTGTCCCTGTCACATACAACTGTGTATCATACTTACTGGTGTACAAGTCATATGTCCCTAGTAGACTAAGTTTCTTGAGGTAATTTTTCATTTTTGTATCTCCAGTTCCTAGTATAATGCCTGGCATATAATAAACATTCATTGAAATCACTTGGTACAGCGGATAGAGTGCTGGGCCTGGAGTCAGGAAGACCAGAATTTGAATTCAGCCTCATACACTTACCAGCTGTCTAACCTTGGGCAAGTCACTTATTGTTTGCTTCGGTTTCTTCATCTGTAAAATGGGGATAAAAATAGCACTCTACCTCCCAGGTGAGGATCAAATAATATAATTGTAAAGTGCTTAGCACAGTGCTTGGCACATAGTAATCACCTATATAAATGTTAGCTATTATCAGTATGGATACTCCTTTCAGTAACTCCTCATATTGTGGAGTGTAGATGACTTTCACTTTGTGGCCACCATTCTGCTCTCAAGCTTCTTGCATGAGGACCTTTCCTCTGGTACCAGACATGCAATCAGAGCAACGATAGAACCATCAAGCTAGGGAGGGGGTAATTATCTAATCCAGGGGTTGGCAAACTATGGCCCATGGGAGAAATCCAGCCTGCTCTGTTTTTGTACGGTCTGCCCCCTGTTTTTGTATTGTCTGCCCTGTTTTTTATGACCTGTGAGGTTTTTTTTTTTTTAAGTAAAAACCCTTCCATTAGCTCATAGGCAAAGGCAGTTAGGTGGCTCAGTAGATAAATTGCTGGGTCAGCTTGGAGTCAGGAAGACTCATCTTCCTGAATTCAAATCTGACCTCAGACATAGCTATGTGACCCTGGGCAAGTCACTTAACCCTCAGTTTCCTCATCTATAAAATGAGTTGGAGAAGAAAATGGCAAACCATTCCAGTATCTTTACCAAGAAAGCCCACACAGGGTCACAAAGAGTCAGATGTGACTGAACAACAACAACAATGAGCTCACAGGCTGTACAAAACAGGTGGCTGGCTGGATTTGGTCGGGGGGCCAATTTGCTTACCCCTGGTCTACTCCTTATCTATAAAATGAAGTAGTCAGAGTTCTCAAAGCAAATGAAATAATTTTTCACACCAAAGAAATGAAATAATTTTCAAAGGTCACACAGAAGAAACAGAGACTAAATGGTGGGAAAAAAAATAATTCGAGACTACAGCTGAAGGCTAGTGAACCAATAAGAAAAGTGAGTTTGTGTGACTCTCCTTTTTCTACCAGTATCTGTTTTCCCTACTGTGAGGCTTGGCAATGCCAGGCATTGGTGTCAAAGATGGCGTCCAGCATAATGATTTAAGGCAGCAGTTCTCAAAGTGTGGTCCATGGAGTCATATAGCGAAAACTGTCTTCATTTCTAGTATGACAAATATTGATAGAGAAAACCCACATAACCAAAAGTTCTTTGGTATTCTCATAATTTTTTAAGGGTATAAAGACCAGTAAGTTTGAGAACCACTGATTTAAGGTATCTTGGTCAGTCAGTCAGTGAAATTTCTGGTGAGGTGTGAACTCTTTTCCCTATAGGAGAGGCACTGGCCACACCTAAGGAGCTCAGTCCTAAAAAGTGCAGCTCACATTATTTAGCCTCCTTCTAGGGGTGAGAGGGAGGGAGGGAGGGAGTGAAATGGAGACCAGTATTTTGCCATTTACCTGAATTGCTTCTGTACTCATGCAAGGCTGCAGAGTTTCCTTCTGTCCACGTTGGTGTCGTCTCTCATTAGACTGATCCTGAGCCTTACTTATCTTTGAACTCACTCTGTACTTTTGCTAACACAGAACTGTGTGCATATTATCAGCATTTACTATTTTTGGAGCATGTTGGTAGCAACGTTTACAGGATCTATCCTTAGGTTTCTCCAAGAGCACTATAGGAATCTCAACCTTGTCCTTCTCTGTGACGTTGTTAGATAGTAGGGTTCAGTCCATTCCATTATATGGACAAGTCAGCATCTTCATTAAAAAATTCAGTTCAACAACCGAACTGTAGCATATCACCTACAGTGTGTATGGATGGAAGACACAACTGTGCAGAGCTTTGTGCTGAGGAAGATAGCTGGGAAAGATGCAAAGTTCAGATAAGAAATGGTCCTGGTCCTTTTGGAGTTTGCAGAGTAGTTGGAATTAGGGTAGGGGATATTTTATTTATGTAGATAACAATATTACAAAATAATAGAATATAATACATGATGAACAGTCATACAATTAAAGTTCTCTATGTATGATTAGGGAGGGCTAAGGTCATTACTGACTGGAAAGGATTTCTGGATAAGGTGGCATTTGAGTTTGGCTTTTAAAGATAAATAAGGATTTAACAGATGGAGAGGAGTTTATCTTCTGTATCTTCTCTTCCCTTTCCCTATCTCCCTTCCCCCCCTCCCTCCACTCTGTGGCTTGAAGTTGCTAAGACATAATATAGATCAGATAAGCACTTACAAGTGGGGTGATGTTGGAAGTGTGACTGTGTGGTACAGAAATGGGTTACTTTTAATCAATCAACTAAACAAGAAACAGTCATTAAGCACCTACTGTCTGTCAGGCACTGTGCTAAGTACAGAGGATACAAAAAGAGGCAAAAGAGAGTACCTGCCCTCAAGGACTTTACAAATCGAATAGAATATTTTACAATCTTCAAGTTGGGTTAAGGGTAGAACCAGACAAAGGACTGTTTGTGAGTAGTAGTATTTTGAGTATAGAAGGTTTGGTGTTTGTTTTTTGAAGTTGTGTTGTTTCTTCTATCCAACTATCCAGTTTGGGAATTACACGTACAGACACTTGGCTCAATATTATGAACAGAAAAGTCAGTCTGCATGAAACCCATAACACCTCTAAATGTGGCCCAAACCAGATTAAATGTAAATAGAAAATATTTAAGAAAATAAATAAAATACAATAAAACACAGATAATATTACATTATAAAACTAAGTCAATAAGTGGCCTGCAGATATCCTTATACACGTATTTGGGGCCTCTTTTTCTATTTGAGTTTGACACCACTGATACATTAGACACTGACCACAGAGGACTCTGTTGAAGTTTGGTGTCAAGTCTTTGATAGTGCTTGGGCATTTACTACTCAGGAGGATAATACATCTGGATTTATGAAACCCTTTAAAAAGACATTCTGGAAAATTTAGGCACCCTGGCAGATCAGTAAATGGGTGGCGGTGGTAGTGATAGTATTAGTCAGGTGTGCTATTGATCCCCTCTCAAATCATACCACTTGAATGTATGACTCCTCTACTTCTGTGTAAAGCTGGCCTGTTTCATCAAAATTCATAGCATTTCAACCTGAAAATTTGAAAGAGGCCAGTTTGGGATAATTTAAGTGACTAAGAGGTGAGGAAATAGGGTCAACAAGGTTAGACTCCATTTCTTCATTCCTTAGTTTGGCAGTGAACAGATGAAGAGATATAGGGTGATGGCTTGAGTGAATAAGATGGTCATGCCCCAAGGAAGGGTTTTCCTTCTTCCCTCTTTTTTTTCTTTCTTTTCCTCCTTTCCCCCTCATTCCTCCCTTTCTCCCTTCCTTCCCTTTCTTTCTTCCCTTCCTTCCTTTCTTCTTCCTTCTTTCCTTTCTCCATCCCTTCCTCCCTTCCTTTCAGAATGGAGAAAGTCACAGTGGTATATTGACCATATGGTATATAGGTATAAATGATTTTAGAAAGACTAATGTAAAGATTCCTGAAAATAATTATTATAGGGTTCCCCTAAAAGTCTAGGCACAGATTCCTTGCAAATAACTGGATATCCAAGCAGTAACTGACTAAAAAGTTAATTAGGTTGTTTCAAGGTACAATTCTGACCTTTTGAGATTGGTATCAACTAGTGCAACCACATTTCTTAGTACTACTGTTAGGGAACAGGATCCTGGGTAGTAGGTACCATGGGACTGATTGCTGGACTCTTTTTCATTAAACAAACATTTATTAACGGCAAAATATATGTATAGGCCAGAACCATATGTGTAACTCATTGTGTGAAGTGCTGGAGACAGACAAAGACAAATAAGCCCACAGTCCGCATCTAGGAGGGTATGGTATAGTTGCAGTCATGTGATGTACATAAGCAACTGTAATATATAAGTGTATAAGTACATGAGGAAAATAAAAAATGGAAAATGCTAGGAGTTCTGATGAAGAAAAACATCATAGGTTTATAAGATTTATCAGTGACAAAGACTAGAAATTATCTGCTTCAACTCTTTCATCTTAAAAATAGGGAAATGAAGGCCCACAGAGGTGAACTGATTTGCCCAAGCTCAATATTGGGAAGGTAATGGAGGAGGTGGCATTTTAGATGGGACTTGAAAGATGAGTAGGATTCCTACAGGCTGAGATTTGGGAAAGAGGGCGTTCTAGGTCTGGTGAAAGTGACAACTGGGGATAGGTAAAATGTGTTCAGGGAATGACAAATAGCCCACTTTGGTCTAGAAAGTATGCAAGAGAGAATAGTCACGTAGGAAGTCTGGCAAGGGAGTTGGGAAGCAGCTGAGGAGGGTTTTATGACTTTGCAATGCCTCTGTCTTAACAACCTATGGAGTCAACCACGGCAGATACTTTTTGTTGGTATAGACTGGTATCCTGCTCAATGGGGAGAGGCAGCTTGAGTTTTAGTATAGCTTTAGGCATTTCTTAGAAATGAATAGCATAGTAGAACAATTTTTATAATAACAACATTATAAACACCTTTGAAGCATTAGGAACTCTGGTCAACACAATGACAAACTACAAATACAGAATACTCATGATGGAACCTGCTCCCCATTTCCTAGTAGAAAAGTGGTGGACTCAGAGTATAGAGACACATACGCATAATATGTATATGTACATATGTGTATATATATGCCTATTACATATACATGTGTATTTTATATATAGTCAGTGAAGGAATTTGTTTTGTTTGGCAGGTTCATAATATATTTTGTTTTTCTCGCTTTTTCAATGTAGGAGGGAGATGGGAGGAAGAGAATGCAGACCTGAAAATAAAATAAAATAAAATAAAACTGAATTTTAAAAAGGAAATAACTAGTATAGTTAAAAACAAAAACAGGAGTTCCACAAAAGGACACCATCCTGTTCTCCATGCCCCTCATCAACAATATTTGGAACTGATTTAGGGTAAATGATATTTTAAAATCCTAATTTATCTACAGAAAATTGAAAAAAAGAGCTAACCAATTACCATCTATGATCACACGGAGAAATTAGGTTGAAAAAATGGGATGGGACATAGGTCCATGTGAATTTTAATGGGAGAGAGGGGGAAATGATGTAATTTGAAAACATCTGAGTGATGTCCAAGTCTGTATGTCCCATTGACACGCGCGCATGTGTGTGTGTGTGTGTGTGTGTGTGTGTGTGTGTGTGTGTATTTAGGTATATAAAACTAAAGTAAACCAAAGTGGTCATATTTACCTAGGACCCAATTCTAGATAATGATGATTCATCTTATTTTCTGACAGTGTAGTATATTGTGGAAAGAGTACTAGACTAGAAATGAAGAAGCCTGGGTTCTGGTTTGGACCTTTTGCCTATTTATTGTGTAGCCTTCGGCAGTTCAATTAAGTACTCTGAGTCTGTTTCCTCATCTGGGGTTTAGAGTATGTGATCATAAGGGAGTTTCATAACCTGTTTTGCCTTATCCTGGAACGTGAAGGATGGACTGAGTCATACCACAGGTATAGGAAGAACTGCTAGTGGTTGAATTTCACAGGCCATTCCTATGGAATCATGGGATTAGAACCCTTAAGCTAGAAGAAACCTTGAGAACTTGTTTAAACAGTCTTAATGTTTTCAGGTAGAGACCACATTTATACCATTCTGACTAAGAAGAAAGAGAAAGGAGATGCAAGCCCACCCTAAGGCAACCCTTCTAAATGTTTAATGATTTTCTAATTTAGTCAGTTATATAATTATTCAAACTTAAACTTTAATGATTCAATATAAAACTATTTCTAATTTTTCTGTTGGTAGCAGGAATAATAAGATCAATGATTAAGAGCCGGAAGGGACATTTGAAATCATCCAATTCAAATATTTCACTTTACAGATGAGGAAACTGAGCCCCAGAGAGGCCAAGTGACTTGCCAAAGTCATAGAGGTATTAAGTGGTAGAACAATTCAGAACTCTTCCCACTGTAGATGCTTTCTAGAGTGCCTTGATCTTATTCTTGGTATAATAACTCTTCTTTATGTAATTCAGTTCAATAAAGCTTTATTCATCCAGTTTCAACAAACACTAAGTAACTATTGTGTGTAGATCACTGCCCAAAGTGGCCTTTAATTTCATAGATCTTATGGTAGCTGGATTGATGAGCATTACCAAATCCTGGGTGATGAAATAAGAAGCAAGTTAATTGCTTGGACTTAACTAGAAATGAGAGGTGTTTAGGCCCTTGGAGGAATAGATTGTAAATAAAATTGGTCCTGGAAAGTCACAATCAAAAGGCAGTGTGATAGAAGGAAGGAAAATGGGATTTGGATTCAAAAGACTTAGATTCAAATTCTGACTATGTTTCTCTTTGCTCATGTGTCCCTGGCTAAGTAAGTCATTTTGTCTCTCAAGATACTGGTTGCTAGATAATTTTAATGGCCCTTGTGGCTCTAAATTGCATGCTCCTGAGTTTCATCCCTATTTCATAATAACTTGTGTAAGTTGGTGTATTTGAATCCCTTGTACTAGAGATAGAGGGCTGATTAAAGTGGAACATGGCAGAAAAACTTAGTTGTTATGGCGGGCCACCAATTACACATGAGTCAGTAATGTCATTAATGCTGATTTTGAACAGAGTAGTGAGCATGTATAAATAAAATTGTAGCATGAGGTAATTTCTGTCATACTCAGCACTGGCCAGGTGCTTACTAGAGCACCAAGTCTAATTTATGTTTCTACAACTTCAAGGATATAGGAAAATTGGACAGGGTTCAGCAGAATGCACCAAATGATGGAATAAACCTTACAAAAACATTTTCAAAGATTATTTACCTAAGAATACAGAGAGCTTAAAGCCACTGAACACCGATGTTGTGGTTTAAGATTATTTCTCATTCTATCCTTTAGGGGTCAATTTAGGGGGCTTCTGGTTAAAGTAGAATCATAAAATCTTGGACTTGGAAGAGGTCGTGAGGTCTGACCTTCTCACCACAGGAGTTCTTTCCATAAAATCCCTGACAGATGCTCATTCAGTCACTAGAAAACAGTTTGGTTTTTTTTCCCTTCATCCAGAACTCTGTTGATGAGTGAGACATACCTATCCAGTGTATAAACTATTGAAGCCTTTCTGATTTACCTTAAGTACTCTGTTTGAGCCATGCTCAGTCATAGAATCATTTACTAAATTCTGCATGCAAAGCTTTAAGTTGTAGAATAGTTCCTGATCTTCATTGATAGAGCAAGTTTCCTCATAAACAATTCCCTAAGCTGATGAAATCACAGGTTTACCCCTTCACCCACAATATGCAAAGCCCAGTGTTAAGTAATAGGTGAGAAATAAAGGTAATTATAACAATTACTATCTCTAGGAGCTCATAATCTATTTAGTGAGTGGGTGGGGAGGAGGAGGAGAATATGACACAAATTTGACTAACCCCACTACCTCATCCCATCCCACCATTGTGGTATAATGGAAAGAGAACTAGATTTTTAGACAGAAGACCTGGGTTTGAATCCTGGCTCTGCCACTCACATGTTTTGTAACCTTGAGCAGTAACTTAAGCTTATGAGCCTCAGTTTCCTTTTTTGAAATGAGGTTAATAATACCTGTCCTGTCTATTTCTATTTCTACTTGTTGTGAGAATCACATAAGGAAACTTTTATAAAGCAAAAGATGACACCCAAATTTATGAACACCAGTGAGTGGATGAATGGTATTGCTATTGACAGGAAAGAGGAAAGTAGGAATGAGTCAGTTTTGAGGGCACAAGAAGTTCTATTTTGAACATGTTAAGTCTGAGATGCTGCCAGGATAGCCAAGAGAAGATGTCTCAGAGGTAGATGGAAATGTGTTTCAATCTTGGGTGAGAGGGTGGGACTGGAATATATATATTTGAGAACCTAGCTAATAGAAGTATAAGGTAAAACTCACAAAATCATAGTCTCCAAACAATTATTTGACTGACCACTTTGTGGTCACATTGTGACTCATTTTGTGAGTTTTAATCTCTCTGACTCTGAAATCAGTTCTCTGAGTAATCTGAGGTATTACAATGCCCTGCAGCCTTCATCATTTCTCTGTTCTCAAATACGTCTAAGTTTTGTAGTCAGTCCTTCTAACAACCTGTTTGTCACATTTTATCTGAAAACTGTAACTTCATACTGAATTTTTTTCATAAATGTTTTTTGCCTTTTTCTAAAGCCAAGCTGTTCACATATGGAAGAGATAATATCTTGCATCTATACCAAGTTGATTTAATTCTTTTTTCTCATATAATCATTAGTTTTTCTGCCCCTTTTAACAACCAAACTGCTCACATAAGGGCAATTCCTTACATTGGTATTAGTTGAAACTGTGGACATAGATGAGATTGCCAAGGAATAAAGTACAGGAGGGGGAAAAATTGTGGTCAAGGACAAAATCTTGGTCAACTCCCACCTATAAAGGACCCAGAGATGAGCGGTAAGGGAATTATGAAAATCAAGGAAATGTGGTATCATGGAACCTTAACCAATTGTATAGTTCCACTTCTTTCCTTGTGACAGGGGTGAAAGAATAGAGAATAAGTGAAGCTGTTGAGAGCTTTAGAGGTATGGAGGCAAAAAAGGTGAGCGGGAGCCTCATTCTTCTCAATGAAGAAAGTTATCTGCTTTAAGTGCGTGAGGGTGGGTGGGTTGGGGAGGTTTAAGGACTTGAAGAGAAAGGGAAAGGTTTGAAGCAGTTGCTGCACAAAAAGAGATCGGTGGTCCTTTATTCTCCTCATATAGATTCCTTAACAGCAATGAAGCCCCAGCCGTGATCATATAGGCAGCGTACATTTTAACGAATGAAATCAGTTCCATTTTGAGACTTTTTCCAGCAATGCTTAGCAGCTTGGTAGCAGGATTAGATAAATCAGATGGAGGATACCCAGGGTTTTTTTTTAATTAATTTTTTATATTGAATTTAAACACCAAAGATATTATTTCTATATACATAGCCAAATGCAAAAAAAGAGGATTCTGTATGAAACTGTCAGTCTCCATTTCATGCTGCTTGCCTTTTGAGTTTACCCAGATTTTAATACAAGCAGGTAAGCAAAGGAGAAAAGTCAAAGAGGCAAAGAATTCTAGGGCAGAGGCTAAGAGATCGTTGAAGCGGCTGATCGTGGGTGCAAAACTAGGTAAAGAGGCAAAGGAAGCAAAGGAAGGAGGAGAGAGGCGATGGAAGACTAGGGGTTGAGAGACTGGAGGTCGTGAAGGGAGTGAAGAGCAGGTTTACTGTGAGTGAGAGAATAAAAGCAGAGGGAAATTTTGGAAGTTGTGGTGAAGAAAGTAGAATGTTGGTATTGGGGGATTGGAGGTGGAAATTTTAGGCCTTTGGGGGAGAGAGGGAGGGTATTGGGAAATTCATCAACCCAAGAATACATTGCATTTATTCCCAACTCCTTACTTTTATTCATCATGCACAGTGAGCAGCCCTTGGAGACGGAAGACTTGGGTTTATAGATCTAGAACCGGAAGGGACCTCAGATTCCATCTAGTACCTCCTTTTACACTCAGAGAAACAGAGGGAAGTTGAATGACTTGTCCAAAGTCACACAGGTAGGATCAGAGGTGGGATTCAAACCTAGCTCTACTGCCTGCAAAACCACCATTCTTTCTACTGCCCCACTGTGTCTCTCACTCACCTTGAATTCCTTTCCCTTTGTCATTTAAGGTCTAGCTCTAATTTCAATTCCTTCATGGAACTTTCCCTGACTTTTATGGTCTTCCCTGATTTCCTCCTCTGCTGATCTCCTCCTGTAATGCAACTGTGAGCATCAATCCTATTCTGCTTTACCTTGTGCACCAGATGTTTTGTTGGTTACTTTTATCCCTCCAACTAATTTGCAAGCCTCTTGGAGGTAGAGACCTCTTCTGTGTAGCCTTACATTACCTAGCTCAGTGTGAGCATAAAGTAGCGTGATAAATTGATTGATTTTGCTGAGAAAGGCATTTGCATGGCTGTGTTTCAGATATTAAATGCTAGGCTGTCAAATAGAGATATATCAATAGCTGAATATTCATGATTTCATCAGTTTTGGAACCCTGACTGTAAATTAGTCTTAGAGGGTTCTCTGAGATTCACGATGCTTTGCTCCTGGTCACACACTGCCCTCGGGGCAAACAGAGATGTCACTGTAGTATTATAGTGTTTAAGAACTAACAGGTCAGAGAAACTAACTGGGCTTTGAGGCGATCATGTGCCAAGCTTTATTCTTATACCTTCAACTGCCTATGGGAGTAGAGACTCCTGCATGTTCTACTGGCCTCTTGAACTCAACAAATACAAAGCAGAACTTATCTTACCACTTCTAATTGCTGCCTGATTTCAAAATTTTGCCCTCAACACCACAGTGAAGCCAATCTTCCATGTTGTAAGCCTTTTGACTCTTCCCTCTCCTTTACGTTTCTCATCCAACTTGTCAAGTCTGGTTGATTTTTGCACTGAAAAGTCTTGTATCCTTGCTTTCTTCTTCATTCCCATCACCCTAATACAAGGCATCATTGTCAATTGCATGGACTATTGCAATGCCTCCCCCCCAATAGGTCTGTTTCCATGTTTTTCTGTCTCCAAACCTTCCATCACACCACTCTTAGTCGAATTTTCTTATGCATAGTACTGGTCATAGGATTGTAAGATTTAGAGCTTGAAGGGAACTTAGAGGAGGAGCTTGATAAATGCTTATTGGTCATTGATTGAGTAGAGAAAAGTTTGCTCTAACCTTCTCATTTTATAGATGAGAAAAGGTAAGTAACTTGCCCAAGGTCACACAGGTAGAAAGTGGCATAGCCAGTATTTGAACTCAGGTCCTCTTCCTCAAAATCCAGGATTCTACATCCTACTGCCTCAATCATTCTGTCTGGATCAGAATGTTTCCTACTGCCCAACAAGGAAAGTTCAGACCCTTTTGCTGTGCCCTCTACTATTTTAAGGCCCTCTATAATCTGGTACCACCATGTCTTTCCCTTCTTCCTACCAAGGAGTCTAAACTCTAGTCAAACTGGATGACTTATTCCCTGTACCTGCCCCACACTTTACCATTTCTGTGCCTTCATCAAATGAGATTTTTGTAAAAATGCTTAGATGGCTTCCAAGTTAGGTTTCAAGTCCTGTCTTTGACAGCCTGTTTGTGTGACCCTCATCAAGTCACTTAATCTCTTAACGGCTCCAGGTGATTCTCTAAAGTTATAAAACACAGAATGTGTGCTGATCCAAATCAATAGAGTGAATTTCCTTTCTTGGAATTCCTTATGACAATGAAATCACAGGTCTGATCCCCAAAAAGGGATCTTAGAGGTCTCATTTTATAAACAAGGAGGCTCAGGGGACTGCGGCCCAGGAATGTGACCTGTTAGAGTGGTAGTATAGGTAGCAGTAGCTTGGTGGTTTAGTGAATAGCATGCCAGGTTTGGGTCGGGAAGATCTGAGTTCAAATCTGGCCTCTGACACTATGTTACCTTGGACAAGTCACTTACCTTCTGTCTGCCTCAGTTTTCTTATTTGTAAAGTGGGAATAATAACAGTACTTACCTATTGTGAGGATTGTTGTGAGGATCAAATGGATAATAATTATAAAATACTTAACATAGTGCCAGGCACTAGTAAACACTGTACAAATGCTGCCTTTTATTATTGTTGCTATTCAGCAGAGGTGGCATTCAAACTCGGGCCTTCTGACTCCAAATCTAGAACTCCTTCCTCTACACAACATTGCTCCATCACAATTGATAATGCAACCAGGAGAGAGTTGGTTGTAAAATAGTAAATTGCTCTTTTTATCCCCACCTCTAAAATAGTCTTTAAGTATCTGAATATAGGACTTTTGTTTAATTGAAATTTACCCGTCAAATTATATTTCTTTATTTTTTAAGAAACAAAAATGGTTTTAACATTTCACCATTTGAAAGTGCAAATCACAATTGTTTTTGAAAGGTTCACTGCAACGTATGAATACAACATAAATTTCAGTATCTCAAATTATGTCCTTCTATCTTTTTTTTCCTGTTATTCTTCTTGATCCCTAAAGCATTTGCCATGTTAACTGTTTTCCCCTTTCTGAAACCATCTTCTCCCATGGCTACTGTGATGGTGTTTTTCCCATGGTTCTCCTCCGGCCTCTCTGACCACTCTTTCCTATTTCCTTGGTTAGCTTCCTAATCTCTTCCTCCCTGTCCAACATGGGTTCTGTCCTTAACCCTCTTCTCTACCAATAATCATTCTCAGTGAATTTGACCACTCCCAAAACTTCACTATGCAAATGGATCCTAAATACTTTTCTATTTTCAACTTCTTTTATACCCTTAGTCCTATTTTTTTCTGACTACTGGATTCTCCCAACTGAACATCCTAATGACACTTAGCAATGATTTCCTAATTTTATCTCCAAAACATCCCTCTTCCACTAACTTCCTGGTATTTCTTTTGATGATACCACCATTCTCCCAGTTACTAAAGCTTCTTAACTCAAGGTTATCTTTGACTCTCCCCTCTCCCTCCTTCCCTCTACCCCAATCAGTTATCAAATTCTATCCATTTTATCTATGTAATGTATTTTATACCTATCCCCTCTTTACATTACATTTTGAATATTGTGAAAGTGGTGAGAGAAGAGTGAGTCAATATGCCTTCCCTAGGTTTCCTGATTTTTTTGCATCTTCTTTTAAAGGATACCCATTATCTGATTTAAAATTATATTTAGAGATATTACATTGACTTTAATTTTCCTTCCTGAATTTTAAAATGTCCACATACTGCTACTGTTTTTGTTGTCTTCTACTTTTACAAAGTGCTTACTAAAGTGAATATACTTCATGTGTAATAAAGTTTCACTCATTTATCTCTTAATTCTTTGCTATACAACTCTTTTCTTCTAAGTATAGTATTCAAGCACTTCCCAGACATTACCTCACTTATTTCCCATCCTGAAAGATTCTTTCTTCAATTTTCAAATGAGATCAGAGGTCATGTCCAGGGTCAGAAAATGAGATAATATTGAAGTGTTAAATAGAATTGAAGACTCTTAATAATCAGTTTGTACTCTAGACAATCTAATTTTTTCAATACTTTGAAACAAGCAGGAGGAAGACAGGAATACACGTGAATGAACAAAAATCATGAACTATTAAAAAATTCTATCTTTGGTAAGAAAATGTTGTGGATTTTACATACTGGGCGAGAGACAAATATAAAGAAAAAGAGTAGGCTGATGTTCAAAGAAATGAGACTCAAGGTCAGTTACTTGGAAATCCATTTTTCACACTGCCGAAACGATTTTCCATGCATATCTGACCACATCATTCCTTTACTCAATAAACTCCAGTAGCTCCCTATTGCCTCTAGGATCAAATATCAGCTTCTTCTCAATTTCCTTACAAAGTCCTTCACATTTTGGCCCCAAGCTATCTTACTCTCCTTCACACATAGTATGTTCCAGATGACTTGTTTTCCTACTATTCATCACTCATGGTATTGCATTTCCCACCCCTGTCCCTTTGTACTGTCCTTCCGGGCTAGGAATGTATTCTCTCCCCACCTCTGCCTGATGGGATCCTTCACTTCCTTCAAGACTCGGTTCTAACACTACTCTACCTTCTAAATAAAGTTTTTCTTGGTTTCCCTAACTACTAATGCACTCTGTCCCTAGGTACCTTATATTTAATAATATTGATTCTTACATCCAGTCATATTCTTAAATATCTGTATACGCTTATATATGTACATGTCTGATTGCTTCATTTTTTTGTGTCTGTATTCCCACTGCCTAACAAACATGGTGAGTGCAGGACCAAGACATTTGTGGATATAGTATAGTTAACTTAAGTTCCTTTTACCTGAAATGTTTATGATGATCTAAGAAATTGGCTCAAAAATTATTAAAATTGTAGCTAGAAAAAAACCCTAGGGAATAGGTAGGTCCATTGCCTAATTTTATAAATGGGGAAACTAAGGCCCAGAGAGATGAAGTGACTGGCTTAAAGTAATGCAGGAATGATGTTCACTAATTCTCATCTATTAACATGTCAGAGTGCTGACTAAACACTTGAAAAAAATAGCAAAACATGAATAGTTCCAGTGTCTGTCCTTGAAGTAAGAAATAGAGCTACATAAAGTGTTATTATTGGCCTTAGGCCTAAAGAACGAATCGAGAATGCAACAACCATAGCATGCATATATTTTTCATTGTCTATGATTGTTCATCTTCCCCAGAGTTCTACTTCCTCTAGTCACTTGATTTTGGAGAACTTAGGTAGAAATATTACGTATTTGGTCTTAACATTCTCAATGCCAAAGCGAAGGTAATAATAGTACCTTCCTCCTAGGGTTGTGAGAAGCAAATGAGATAATATTTGTAAAGTGCTTAGCACAGTGCCTAGCATATACTAGGCATCATATAAATGATAGTTATTATTATTATCATGCATTTTTAAGGAATACTGGGTTAAGAGTCAGGGCTCTGTGACTAACTTTGGGCAAAGAAACAATCTCTCTGAGACTCAATTTCCTTGTTGAAACACAACTTTTGGGAAAGAAACTTCGGATTGCTAACCCTTGCCTTTGATTAATTTGGAGCTCCATTCTGACCTTTTGGGGTAATTAGAAGAGGAGTAAAGATTCCCTTCAGGGTAGAATTAAGGTATGTTAAAAGTTTCATTTTCTTCTTGTCCAGAGTCTCATAGATTGATGTTTATTCCTCAGGGGCTACCTTCCAGACAAGGTACTCCATTATTCTGGGATGCTTGGATAATAAACAGGAACTAAGTAGGCATTAAGGACTGAGGGGAAGGAACCTTGGTTGTGGAAAGGTAACTATGCCTGGTAAATTGTAATACAGATCTATTTAAATGCTGGAAGCCTGGGGGCATTCTTGGCTCTCCTGGGACTGTCTTCCTATGGTAAGCCTGACACAAGGAAGATATACTCTAATGTAGGCACTCTGTGGTAATGGATGCTGGTCTGCTTATTGTAACACCAGTGCTATTTATTTATGGGAAATGGGATCTGTTTTACCCTTGATTAATCATCACTGGGAAACAACATTTCTTTTCTGGGGGTGCTTCTTCCCTCATTATCTTGGCATGAGGTGACAGGGTTTCACCTGATTGGAAACTGAGCTTCACTGGAGATCGGAACACCTGTTATTTATTTGAGCAGACAGAACTCCCTCCTGTTTACACCCTCAGATTCCTTGTATTTGGAGTGACCAACCAGGGAAGCTAAAACCGCCCCCCTACTTTGGCTTTTTTCTTGGTCATCCCTGGAACTTGGAGAGTGTGCAGGCACCCCGATCAGCTAGTTAGTTCTCTTTGTCCTCTGTCGCCACCCCTTCTCCTCCCATGTTGTAGCAGGCATAATCCTTGCTCACACTCCCCTTTCCCCCGTCATTCAGTCATACATCTGTAGAAGTGTAAAAATCCTTTCCCTTCCTGTATCTCTCTGTATTTTCATCCCTATTTACCTCAAAATGATTTGAGGAGGGGAAAGAAAGAAGATTTGGAAGAGCCACTTTGGAGACCATGATAGTCTGCTGGGAAGAATAAAATGATTGCCATGCAGCAGTGATGGCAGTCTTCTTCAGTCCTGCTCCTCCACTGCCATGTATCCTCTGGGAACCTCCTCCCCCAGTTTTGTTATTTTGCTAACATACTTCCCTGAGTCCTAGATCTCTCCGTGTTATTTCTGGATCCTTGTAGGAAAGGCTAGCCTTTCCTGTACTGGATGCTGCTTCTTTTCTTATGCCTCCCATGGACTGGGAGGAAGGATAGATATACTCCTTGATCCACACTACTACTCCTAAGCTACCCAGATGCTACCACCACTCAGGAACATCTCCTTAATCCACTCTTTTAACTAATTTGGTCTAGATCCTTTGGTCTTTATCCTTCTTTCTCAAGGAATTCAGTACTTGGTTCTCAGTCTTCCTTTCAACCCCTCTTCTCCCCCCCACTCCCTTATACTTAGAGACTTTAATATACATGTCAATATCCCACTGAATACTCTTGACCTTCCAGTATGTCCATCAGTTTCTTCGACTCTCATCACCTAAGACACCCACAGGGACATTCATTCACAATCAAATAATGTAGAGTGCTGCTAGAGGAAAGCCAGTCCCCTACAAATTTATATTATCTGATCTCAATCAGACCATCACTGCTGCATGTGATCCCTTTTTTATTTTTCCCTTATTGTCTCTCTACTACATTCTCTTTAATTGAGATTCCAAACAATCTCTTCTCTCCTTGACCCTCCATACCATTCTCTTCCCACTCTGTCTCAGCAATGACAATACCTGCTACTTTACTGAAAAAATCAAGGCCATTTAACATTATTTTTCTCCTTTCCTATTCCATGCCTCAAAATGCTGCTACATAATCATCCATTCTCTCCTCTTTTGCTCTAGTCTCTGTGTAGGAGATGCCAAGGAGATGCCCCTCTATTCGTACGTTTGCTCTCATCCCTTCCCATCTCTTCTGGGAACCTATGCCCTTGATTATTCTCTAGCTTTTTCTCATCTTCAATCTCTCCATATCAATTGGCTCCTTTTCTTGTTTCCTACAAATACACTTAGGTTCCATCTATCCTTAAAATATACTTACTCGACTATGCCATTTCCTCAAGCTATCATTCTACATCTCTTCTCCCATTCAAAGCCAAACTCTTTGAAATGATTGCCGAACCTTGTTGCCTCCATTTCCTCACATCTCACTGGCTCAATCTGACTTAAGACTCTCTCACTTGACTGAATCTGCTCACTTCAAAGTTAACCAATCATTTTTAACTGTTAAATCCAGTGGTCTTTTCTCAGTTTTCATTCCACATGATCTCTCTGCATCATCTTAAACTGTTACAGACCCCATCTTGCTGGATATTCTCTTCTTCCCATGCTTCAGTGACACTTCTTTCCTAGCATTCCTCTTACTTGTCTATACCTTCCCCTCAGCTCCCTTTCCTAGATCATCCATTTCTTTATCATTAAATGGGGGTGTCAAAGCTCTTTACTGGGCCCTCTTCTCATCTTTTTCAGTGATCTTATCAGTTCTCATAGGTTCAGTTATCATCTGTACACAGGTGACCCCAAGAAGTATAATATTTCCAGCCCTAATCTCTCTTCTAAACTCCATTCCCATATTATCAACCACTGGATATCTATTCCTGAATGCTGAGTTGAAAACTCAAACTCAGCATATCCAGTCCCTCCTCCAAATTTCCCTATTTCTATTGATGTCTCCATCATTTTTCTGGTCTTTCAAGTTTGAAGTCTCAGAGACATCTTTGACTCTTCCTTGTTCCTAACCTCCCATATTCATTAACTTACCAAGTCTTGTTAGCTCTACCTTCTTGATATATTTCACATTGATGCCCTTCTCATCAACATAGCCACTGCTGTTCTTTAGGCCCTCACTACATCTATCCTGTACTATTGCAGTAGCCTCCTGATTGATGTCTAATCTCTCCCCCTTTCACTTCATCCTTCAATTAGCAGTCAAATTAATATTCCCAAATAATTGATCTAACCATGTAATTGGGGGCAGCTAGGTGGCAGTAGATAGTGTACTGGGCTTGGAATCAGGAAGACTCATGTTCCTGAGTTCAAATCCAGCTCCAGAAACTCACGAGCTGTGTGATCCTGGGCTAGTCACTTCACCCTGTTTGCCTCAGTTTCTTCATCTGTAAAATGAACTAGAGAAGGAAACGGCAAACCACTCCAGTATCTTTGCCAAGAAAACCCCAAAATGAGGACATGGAGAGTCGGACATGACTGAAAAATGACTGAACAACATTAACAAAAAAATCATATAATTTCACTGCTCAAAAGTCTTTAGTACCTTCCTTCTTGCATCTAGGATAAAATGGAAACTTCTCAGCCTAGAATTTAAAGACTTCCAGGATCTATCACCTCCCTTTCTAGAATTAATTTATATTACTCCCCTTACCATAATTTGTGGTTCAGCCAAACTGGCCCACTTACTGTTCTCCAAACTGGATATGTCATCCGCCATCCTCCTTGTTTTTGCCTCAGGCTCTCCCCCACATCTGGTGTATACGCCCTTCTTAACACCTTGGAATCTCCTGATTCCTTCAGTTCTCTGATCATGTACCATTCCTTTCCCGAAGCCCCTCCCTGCCACAGTTGTCTTTAATCTGGCTCTCCTGAAATTATTTTTTACTTACCCACCTGTGGACCAGTTGTGGCATCCTCATGAGAGCAAGTATGTCAAGGTCAGGGACTTTTTGATTTTTATCTTTGTGTCTTCTGTGTCTAGAACAATGCTTCACACAGCATAGGTGCTTAAATACTTAGTCATTCAAATGTGTAAAATGAAAAAAACTAGGGCTGGAAGGCAATTTAGTTTTTTCTTCTTTCATTCCTATTTTTATTAGTAACAGCCAACATGTGAATAATATTTATCTTTTCAAGGTACTTTCCCATCTGTTCTTATCTTTACACATGATAATTCTGTGAGGTATGTAGAAGTTGTTTAAGAGGAGAAGAAACTGTGGTTCAGTGGGGTTAAGTAACCTGCTATTTACTGCCAGAACCCATATTAGATGACTGTCTCTCCTGATTTGTAGGTCCTTATTTTTTCATGAAGTCATACTCTTTCATGAACAAAGTGTGGCAGAGAATAAGATATAACAATTAAAAAAAAATGGAGTAGAAAAGTAATGAAAAAGAACAAAAGGGAAATATATGAGGGAATAAGAACCAGGATTACTAAACTCGGTCTTTTAAAAGACCAATGCCACTAAAGACCAATAGATGACATTTCTAGGAGCTGGTGTCAAGATGGGGATATGATTGTTGAATCTCAGTTTTCATTTCTTTTATATATTGTATTTTGTATTTGCTATTGTATTTTGGGCTTCTTGTTCTTTTAATTAATTTTAGGTTTCTCTTTTGCCTCTGCTGAGTAAGGATGGAAATAGATGAGATTAAGTGAGTACTCTTGAGGTGTTTTTATTTTTAAGTTTGACAGCCTTGTCTAAGTCTTTTATAGGCATGATTACTCTAAGATGGAAAGAAAATATCTCTGAGTTCTAGCTATGCATTTGTGGACCCCTCTGATTTTTTTCTCCTACCATACAAAATTTGACTTGGAAGACTAGAGAGAGAGTTCATTCTAAGCAACATCTTGATTCAAACATCTAGAAAAATATTAAAGAAAATATTTAGGAATTGATGTAACTTCCTGAATTACTAGGTCTCAAAAATTAGTGTAATACCTTAATGCATTAAACCTGTGTGGTATAAGACTGATAGAATCATGTGGTGTATTAGAAAGAGCACAGGTCTTAGAGACAGGAGAGATCTGAGTTGGAATTCTTCATCTAGCACTTAGTAGCTGTCTGACTATGGACAAGTCATTTAGCTTCAGTTTATCATTTGCAAAATGAAGATAATAATATCATCTATCTGACAAGGGGTGTTGTAAAGAACAAATAACAGATAATATTTAAGGCACTTTGAAACTCAGGTGCTATATAAAAACTGGCTATTATATTTCCTGAGTTAAGACATAAAATACTTTCATACCTTTCTTAATGTGTAAAAATCTTATTATAATGGTTATTGTCTGATTTCTCATGGCAGGAGGGCTAAAACTTCTAGAGTGCAGTTTTAGCAAGCCTTCACCTCCCTGAGCCTTAGTTTCATTATCTGTAAAGTGATGAGGATGGCCAAGACATTCTCCAAGGCATAACAATTTGGATCAACCATGTAAATCTACACCATGAAGTTTAGATAATTAACTGGAGTAGCATACCCTGGAATTGCCATGTGTCCATTAACACCTCATAAGGGCATAATCTAAGGTTCTTACTTGGTACTGCCAAAACATGAATTTTTGTCTCATGACATCGCAGAGGGTACTTTTCTGAAATGATAATGTTTTAAATAAGAGCTATGTTCTTAGAGAGCTAAAATTTGAACTATAAAAGCTTAAAATTGATTTTCTCAGACTTGAAACTATTATAGATAGCAGGCTGCATTGGGTAGGGTTACTTGGCTCTGCTAAGAGACTGGAGTTATGGAAATCTAAAATCCCAAGTTTTTGGAGGGATCCCTGAGATTTGTAACTGGTGGACTGCCATTGAAAAAGGGGAAATTTCATCTGAATGAGGTTGTGTATACGAGACAAAAAATAAACATAAATGTCCACCCCCCAAAATATCATGGGATCAAACTTAGAAGATTGTTAGTCCAACCTCTCATTTTTGAGGACCCAGAGAGGTTATTTGTTTATAGAAAATGAATGGGTGATGGGAAGAAACTCTTAATAGAAGCTCTAAAATGGTACTGATTTTTAAAAATAAAACATCTTTTTGGCATACTTTTCTTTAAAAAATTATAAACTCAACTTTCTATTAAAAATAAAATCAAAGACATATGGAATGAAAAAGAGAATAAAATACCTTTTTTTTTTTTTTGGCAATTGGGGTTAAGTGACTTGCCCAGGGTTACACAGCTAGTAAGTGTCAAGTGTTTGGTCTGAGGCCAGATTTGAACTCAGGTCCTCCTGACTTCAGGACTGGTGCTCTATCCACTGCACCGCCTTGCTGCCCCAAAATACTTTTCTTATGGCAAGAATGACTTTTGCTCAAAATTCAAATCATTGTTAACTATTCTATTTAATTATCAATAGGTTGTGCCATAAATGATTTTTTTTTTAAATTGTGGCATTAACTATACAGTTCCTCAAACTGTTTTTTTTCTACATATGTTATTTCATATGCAGAAGGCACAATTGAGTTTTTTAAAATAAGTATCCTATAGTATGATTTCATCTGGAAACTTTAAAAACATTTTTTTCTTTTTAAAATGTGTTACTGCTAAGAGAAATTTATTCAGACAAAATATTCTTACCACATTGTTTTGGTATGAGGAAGATTTTTAAATCCCCCTATAATGGTCAATGATCTTCCATGGAACTAATGAGGAATAGGTTATAAAACGTCTTTTTGAATCTTTATTTATTTTTTATTTAAAAAAATTTTTTTGAATCTTTAAAATATGACTGACATCTACCTATATGAGTTTTGAGAGTGGATCAAAGTCTAGATTATCTCAAAATGTTTTCTAGTGCTGTGATTCTTTGAATATAATACTTTATTTGTATTTCACTGAATAGGTGTAATATGAAATTTGAATTTTGAGAGATAGTGGGCAGAGAGCAAAGCCAATGATAAAAACAGAAGATAGGAAATGGAACTTCTTTAGGGCAGATGATGACTTTTAGTTTTATTAGTTTTCTTAGTTACCTGTTTCCCTTCTCAAAATGCCATCTAGAATTTGTGTCATTTGCTTTTTTCAGGGATATATTGCCTTGGGTGAGGAAAACTTAGAAAACATTTCAGGGGTATGGTTGTGCTCATTTTGATTTTACCGACATTTCACGTTGCATGTTGCTGTCTTGGTTTTAGAGATAAAATTTGTCCCTGCTAGATGATTGTTTTGGGAGTTCTTATATTAATCCTTTTTTTAAAACATCTTTTACTAGTCAATGCAGTTGTAGCTAAATTATATGCCATAATGGAAGGGAGCCATGGTGGAGTATGTATCCAAAATGGAGTAATAAAAAAATTATCCTTGTGTAGTTCTGTAATTAAATGAGAATATATTGTGTAATAGGTTTATCTGTCTAATTGTGTTTTGCTTAGTCTAATAATTAAACTAGTTTTCATTCCTTAGGCACACTGAGCATAGGAGACAGTAAGAGGGTTGAGATTGTGTTGGGTTGAGATTATATAATAATTTGTAATCTGGGTAATAGTTGAAGAAAAGTAAAGTGAAGAGCATGTAGATCTCTGTAGAAGGAAGTATCCAGTTCTTGGTGTTCACAGTCCTTGATTTGGGAATATTGAGGTTTTCCCACTTCTACTGCCAAGGTTCCAGGAGATATATCTCTTCTTCCCCATCCTGGCACTTAGAATTTTACTAACAATAATGTTAAAATGGTAGTCAGAGGCAGTTAGAGAAGGGTATTGTGAGAAAGGTGTTTTAGGATTTAAGGAACATTTTAGGTTGAGCACATTTTGTGGCCCGGCCTGGAAATCTAATCTCTCCTGTATCTAACATTGTTTCTGCAGGAAAACATGTCTTCTCAACACTGCTATTTTTTGACAAGCTGAAGAGCACTCATTCAGTGGGAAACATTTAGAATATATTCTTTTTCTCCATAAAAAACGGTGAGGATAGATTAACCTTTTCCAGAGGAGAATCTACTTGTAATTTATGACAGGTCTTAAGATCACTGGTGTGAGTTAAGAGTTTTCTCTCTCTCTCTGTCTGTCTCTGTCTCTCCATATATATACATACATACATACATACATACATACATATATATATCCTTCTCTGTTTCTGTGTTTGTCTCTAGCTCTTTCTTGGTCTCTCTTGTTTTTGTAGGGGAAGGGAGTGGTGGTTACCTAAGTTAGAAGCATGGGGAGGAGATTGTACTTGCTAAACCTGCAATTAACCAAGTTGATCTTCAAAAATCTAATGAATGAGGAGTCTAACAGTAATTCATCCACAAATCCATTCAATAGACTAGTAATCTCTCTATAGGGAAATGGTTACCTGGGTTGTTTATGGTTTCACAGAAAAAGTCAAAAGGAATGGAATGAGACTTGAACTTTTATCTATTCTATAATGTATTCTCTTTTTATGCTTCTTTTTGGGGTCATTTAAGTCATTCTACTTTTTTTCCTTTCCTTTAAAAAATGTAGTTAAGTTCCAGAATTGCATGAGAGGCAGTATGATGTAGGGAAAAGAGGAGGGAACAAGCTTTTGTTAGACACCTGCAACGTGCCAGGCCCTTATCTTTTAGTGTAGTGGAAAGAATAGTGATTTTGGCCTCAGAGGACCTGATCTTGAATCCCTATTCTTTTATTTACTACCTATGTGACTTTGGGTGAATTATTTTACTTTCTTAGGCCCTAGTAGTCTCATCTTAAAAGTGAAGGGCTTAGAATCAATTATGAGTTCTTACCAGAGGTCTTTGGATAGATTTCAGGGAGTTCATAAAGTTGGATGGGAAAAAAATACATCTTTATTTTCACTAACCTCTTGTATTAGGGACTGTAATATCATTGTCTGGCTAGTTTAGTTTGTTAGCGCATTCTCCAAGTCTAAGAGATGGTCTCAATCTGCTTTGTACCTATTGCATGACCAGAGACTGAAGCTCTGGCCAACTCCAGTTGTTGTCCAGTCATTTCAGTCATGTCCAATTCTCTGTGACCTCATTTTGGGATTTTTTTTTGGCAAAGATCCTAGAGTGTTTTGCCATTTCCTTCTCCAGGCCATTTTACAGATGAGGAAACTGAGGCAAACAGTTAAGTGACTTGCCCAGGGTCACACAGTAACCTAGTAAGCATCTGAGGTCACATTTGTGCTCCTGGCCCAGTACTCTATCTACTATGCCACCTAACTGCCTAACCAGTATTTGCCTTCGGACTTGTATGGATCAGGACCAGTCTCATTGCTATGACTGCAATGATGCAAAGCACAGCCCCTATGGAAGGAGAAGACAGTGTGGTAGAATGAGAAAAGAGTGTTGGTTCTAAGAGTGAGATTCAAATCCCACTTCAGATGCTTCCTACCTGTATGACCCTGAGTGTGTCACTTGACCTCTCTGGGCTTCACTTTAATTTTAAATAAGAGTAAATGGGGAGGGGATGTATTAAGTGGCTTCTGAGATCCCTTCCAGTTCTGGGTCTGGGATCAGTCAGAAGGTCATCTGGTCCTACCTCCCATACCATCCTCTTAACAGCATTCCCTCATAGATGGTCAACTAGCCTCTACCTGACTACTTCCAGTAATGGAGAACTTGCTATATCAAAAAGCATATCTCTTCCATTTTTGGAATCTTTATGTACTGATTTCAAATTCAACTCCTTGAAGTTTTTCTCACATTGGTCCTGTGCTTCTGGAGACAAATTGAATGTCAAATCCAGCTTTCATATTATATCCTCTCAACTATTTGAAGATGATTACTTTCTTCTTTTCTTCTCTTGAAGAAACATTCCCTGTTCCTTCATCCATTCTTCATATAAGCAGGTTAAGTGGTTTCTAGAACCTTTATTATCCAGGTCACTCTTTGAATATGTGCTAGTGTATCAGTGTTCCACTTGAAATATGGAGCCCAGGCTTGAACATAAGACTTTGAAGTTAGCCTGTACAATAAGACTATTATCTTTCTTGTATTAGATAATATAATTATATGGTAGAAGCCTAAGATTGAATTAGCTTTGGTAGTCACCTTATAATGTTGTCTTGCATTGGGCTTGTTGTCATTATTGTTGAGTCATGTCTGGCTCTTTGTGATCTTATTTGGGGTTTTCTTGGCAAAGATACTGAAATGGTTTACCATTTCCTTTTTCAGCTCATTTTAGTGATGAGGAAACCAAGGCAAACAGGGTTAAGTGATTTGCAGAGAGTCACACAGCTAGTAAGTGTTTGAGACTAGAGTTGACCTCAGGTCTTCCTGACTCCAGGCCTGGTACTCTATCTACTGTGCTACTTAGCTGTCCATACTGAGCTTGGATTTAATTAAAAACACTAAGTTGTTGGGCCTCCCCACTCCCACCCTCCCTACCCCAAGTTCTCTAGAAATCTCTTTCAAATTAGGTCTCCTCTATTCCATAGTCATGCAGTTGATTTCCTTAACCCCAATATAGCATTTTACATTTCCCTGTTAAGTTTTATTTTGTAAGTTTTGCTCTATTTTTCCATTCTGTTGAGGAATTCTGAATCCTATATCAGTTAAGTGACTTGCCCAGGGTCACACAGTAACCTAGTAAGCATCTGAGGTCACATTTGTGCTCCTGGCCCAGTACTCTATCTACTATGCCACCTAACTGCCTAACCAGTATTTGCCTTCGGACTTGTATGGATCAGGACCAGTCTCATTGCTATGACTGCAATGATGCAAAGCACAACCCCTATAGAAGGAGAAGACAGTGTGGTAGAATGAGAAAAGAGTGTTGGTTCTAAAGTCAGAAGAGTGAGATTCAAATCCCACTTCAGATGCTTCCTACCTGTATGACCCTGTTATGTACTGTATTAGTTATCCTTCCCAGCTTTGTGTCTTCTGATAATTTGATAACCATATGTTCATCTAAGTAATTTAATAAAAATATTGAACAGTATAGCTATCTGTGAGATGTTGGAGTAAATGATACTCTCTTTGGGACTAATTTTCTTCATCTGTAATAACAGGATAGTGGGACTAGTAATAAATGTTTATTGACTGAATGACTAGATGAACTTTGAGGTCCCTTCAGCTCTAAATCTGTGCTCCTAAGATGGGATCATTAGTTTGCAGAACCATTTGGTGTATGTCATTAGAAGCCTTCTCACTTTACCTCCATTCATTAATCAATGTTTTTGGACATGCTAATTCAAGCAAATATAACTCCTGCCAACGAAGGAATCATCTGAGCCATATTACTATATCTTGTTCATAGGATGTTGTGAGAGATGTTGCCTTATTAAAATTCAGAAACACTATGCACATAAGATTCCCTTTATTTGCTACTCTAGTCACAATATCAAAAATGCTTGCTGAATTTAAAGTGGGGTTAATTTGGCATGACTTAATAATCTTTTATATACCATTATTGATCACTACTTCCTTTTAAAGTTCCTTCTCCCTCAGAAATTCCATGATTTTATGTATTTACAAACAATCTGTCTAATAATTTGCCCTAGAAATTTGTCAGGGATAAACTGTTAGGTCACTAGTTTTTAGGAATTTGCTTTTTGTCCTTACTCTTTCTCATCCCACATATCCAAATAGTAGTTAAATCTTGTTAATTCTCACTATACAAAAATGTCTTGCACCTGTCTTCTCTCTGTATATACTGCCATGATCTCAGTGCGGATCCTCATCTATTTGCACCTGGACTACTGCAATAGACTGGTACAAACTCTCTGCCTAAAGATTCTCTCCTCTCTATGGGGCAGCTAGGTGGTGCAGTGGATAGAGCACCAGCCCTGGAGTCAGGAGGACCTGAGTTCAAATCCGGCCTCAGGCACATAATGCTTCCTAGTTGTGTGACCATGGGTAAGTCACTTAACCCCAATTGCCTCAGTAAAAAAAAAAAAAAAAAGATTCTCTCCTCTCTGATCCATCATCCATATTGCTGCAAAATTGATTTTCCTAAGGCACAGATATGAATATGTCACTCCTCTGCACAATAAACTCCAGTGGTTTCCTTATTACTGCTAAGATAAACTACAAACTCTTCTTTTTGACATTTCCTAACTTTGAAAAAACTTTTTTTTCACTCTTCATAACTTGACTCTTACTTGGGATGTAATTTGTCAGGGCCTGGAGATTTGAACTCATTAAAAACAACTAGGTGGTGGGTTTTTTTTTCTTTTGATTACAACATAAAATCTTCTCTTTCCTTGGGATTTAATTTCTCATAAACTATGTTTATTCTACTTTTTCCAGTGTGAGGATCATTTTTGTTCCTAGAGGAAGGACACAAAATAGAAGTTGAGTAGTTTTGCTTAATCTCTCTCATCAATTAACATTAGACCATCTGCCCAAGCAGTGGGCCAATCCACTTCCTTGTTATCCTTGCACCAAACATAGCTACAAAAGCCCTTTTTATTGTCCTTAACATTTAGCACAAGCCTCAGCTTATTCTGGGCTTTAGCCTTCCCAACACTGGTCTTACAGATTCGTGCCTTGCATTAGTATTTGTTCTTAGTCCTCCTTTCATCTTCTAAAATTTCTCCTCATTGTAGATATTTTTGTACAGCCACATTAGATGCCACCTTCACCAGTTTTTTTCTTTACTATAATCATTTGTGACCAAATCGTCAGATTTTAACTTCTTTATTTTAGCTCAAATGTATTAAGGAAGAGGGCCATCAGTATGGTGAGGGGATTGAAAGCTATCCCATGGAAGATCTCTAGAAGTAACTTGGGATCTTTAGCCTAGAGAATAGCAAATTTAAGGATAAAGAATATAGTCTTCGTTTGAAAGGTCATCTCATAGAAGATGGTTTAGATTTGTCCTAGAAATCAGAGCTAAAACTAATGAGTAGAAATTATAGGGAGGTAGATTTTGGGGTAAAATGATGAAAAACTTCCTAATGATTAGAGGCATCCCAAAACGGAGTGGACTACTTTGTGGGCTATTAAGTTTCTTTTTACTGTAGATCTCTTAAGACTAGATGACGATCAGTTTGGTTTGGCTAAGTGTTGATATCTGAACTTCCTTTCAACTTTGAAATTCTATGATTTTGGTTTTGCTAAACACTGCCTGTGCTTGTAGGTGTGGTGCAATTGGTGTGAGGAGAAACACTGTAGCTTGCTTGAGCTGTTTCACTGAGACTACCTCCTCCTGGCTCCACCTAATGTTTATGGGGACATTATCAATCAATAATCAAGGAACTTTTATTAAGCACTTACAATGTGATAGACACTGTACTAAGCTCTAGGAAAACAAAGGAAAAGTAGTCTCTGTCCTCAAGGAGCTAACTTCTAATGTAGAAGACAACATGTAAAAAAAGAGGCATAGATAACATACTTAGAGAGTAGATACAAGGTAATCTTAGAGGGGGAGATCTGCAGAAGGTGACGTTTGAGCCATCTTGAAGGAAACCTGGGATTCCAAGAGGTAAAAAAGAGAAAGCATTCCACGCATGGAAGACAGTTGACACAAAGACACAGAGATTGGAGATGTAATTTTGTTTTTTGATCCTAGAGACTAATAGGGAACTACTAATAGGGAGGAAGATCATGTGACATGGTCAGATCTACACTTCAAGAAAATCATTTTGGCAGCTGTATGGAGAGTGGATTAGAGAGGGGAGAGACGAGTCATATATACCCAATAGTATACTATTGCAATAGTTCGGACGAATCCAAATATCAGATTTGGAAAAATTCCAATGTAGCACAGGAATAGCATCCACCTTCAACTCTTCTTTCTGGTCTAAGGCTAACTTTTTTACCTCCCTTGCACCTAATCTGGTGGTTTGAGGTGGTTCACCAAAGGAGCAACTTTGCTACTACAATTCTCTCTCAGAGTTGGAGACCTAACTCTAGTGCTGGAGAACTCTATGTCTACTGCTCACTACTGTTACTCTTGAGTCCTTGCCAATGTACTTCTCACACAGTGAAAAGAGTTCAAAACTGTACTAGAAAACTAAGGGCTATCTGTAGTTTCCCTGCAATATCCTGTTTATTATACGTTTTTTTAAGCATCGCCAACTGAGATAGAGTTTTAAAAGATTTTCCAGATTATCAAGAAGAATAATTTTTGGAAACTGTTTCGATGACAGGACCAGGTAAGATGCTGGCCAAGGACAGAAGGCAGAGTATTCTAAGTTGTTAGTATTATTTCCCCACTTTATGTGCCATTTATATTAAAGCAGTCTTCATGAAGTTTGCTTTCTCCTTCACTCCATTTCACAGTAGTAGCAATTTAAGCATAGGGCTTTTTTCATATCAGACTACACTTTTGTTAATAATAATAGATATTATTTACATAGTATTTTAAAGTTTGTTCAGTGTTTTACACATTATCTTATTTGATCCTCATAACAATCCTATGAAGTAAGTTCCATTTTTGTCTCCATTTTGCTGACGAAATAACTGAGTCAGAGAAATTAAGCGCTCTCTCCACTGTGCCACCTAGTTGCTGTCTTGTTGGTTTGTATCTGACCTCTCCTGTGGTATTTATCACCATCTTGTGATTCCATCATTAGTTTCTAGGAGCTAGATATCATACATTTAGCTTATAAATGCCCTCTCCATTGGCTTCATGACATAGTACCAGGGAGGAGTCTTGCTATATTGGCCTCATGAAACTCATGTTTAGGTTTCAGTGATCTCATGTTGTCCTGGAATTGATGTCATGGGTGTGTGTGGCACTTTACATACCTGGTATTCCTGGACATCTGAGTATTTCAGCTTGCTATGAAGTGATTATACATTCTTTCCAGAATCCAAGTGAAGAAAAAAGCCTCTCTGAGGTATTTAAGAGACTGGACTAGGGATAGTACCTGTGCTGATATGGCCCAGGACTTTCAGTTCCTGGGGTTACTGGGGACCCAAGTTAGAGTGCACCTTGGTTAAAACCAGCATTGACTTCACTATCTCTTACTGTGATACAACTGCAGGGTGGTATGCTTGGTATCCACTTGGTATCCACTTTTAACAGATTCTAGAGACCTTTTCTGTGCTTTTTGTTACTTCCTTAAAATGAATCTTTTGGTTTCTGCCAGCAAATAGTTTCTGTAGCTAATGTAGTATTTGGCTCTCAAAGGTGTGACGCTTTGAGGGTTTAGAGGAGAAGTACAGAAAGATAAGAGGATTCTATATACCACACACATTTTGTCTCTAGAGGTTGTACTAATATTTCGACCTGAATCAGAAAAGATGCAGCATATAAGCAAAGTAATGATGTAAATTAATAGTGACAAAATCATTAGGGCCATTAATGAGATACAGATGTTGGGAGCATTAGAAACCGTGGTGAACAGGGAGAACTATAGGACCTTTTTGGTATCAGAGATGCTTTTTCAGGAAAATCATAATCCTGGTGGAAATTTTTTTGGTTAAACTCAAGAATAGGTACATGATGGCTAATTATGAGAATAAAGCCAAATTCAGATATTTGTTGTTTTTGCTTCACTAAGTGGTTCATTTGGTATGATCTTTGCTCTGGGTACCTGCTGATTTCTGATGTGAAAACCCTGAGAAAAATCATCACCTCAGCTCAGACTAAATGTCAACAAATTGATCATATGGCTCAAAGTTGTTGTGTTTACCCCTCAAAATCTTTTGAGTTTATATAATTATCTGTAAACAGTAGTTCACAATTTTAAGCAAAATACTTTCCTCACTAATGCCTACCTCTAGGCTTGAAGACTTCAATTTTACTACTTGTTATGGTACCTCATTGGTTTTGAATTTTATTTTAAAGTGAATTATCACTTAAAGATATTGAGAAACAAAAACTGAGTTTAATATGGTGATGCCAGGGATCATTTTGTTTTAAAAACATTTAAGCATTCAGCCCTTTGGCTCAGTAGAAAAAAAATGAACCAGTATAGCAATTGTTCTTTTAGTTTGTTGCTGTATATCCTTTTTTAAAAAAGAGTCGGGCATTTGAGGGTGGGAGAAGAAACAATCCTGAAAAAAATCAGGATTATTGACTGAAGAGCTAATGGTCAGTGAAGTGGAAATAATGGCTTATCATTGTAAATATGTACTTTGGGATTTGTGGGTTTTATGTTATTGATGTGAAATAGTGTAATGGCACATTAGTCAATTGTGTGAGAACTGCTTAATTTGAGGATCATTGATCTTCTTGCATGTCTGGCTCGACAGGCAAGCATGTACCTGCATGTAGTATTGACAACCTGGGAATTTTTCTACAACTGAAGTTTAAGTAATTGTCAAAGAGCACTGCACTGGGAATTGGAAGATCTGAGTTCAAGGCTTGCCACTTATTGATTGCGCGACCTCAGGCAACTCACTTTGTCTCTTTAGCCTTCACTTTCTATATCAAATGAATCAGGGGGACTGCTGCTCTATAATAGGACTTCAGGGTTACTTCATAGTTAGCCCTGACATTTGGTTCCTAAGGTTTTCATTTCAGAGCCTTATCACTCCGAAGCCTCTCTTCTCAAAGAAGATCTGTTACCAAGCACTATACAGAGATTATATAGGGCAGGGGGAATGGGATAATGTTGAATAATGACTAATATTAAGAATAAATTATACATTTTAATGTTATTATTTAATTCTGGCACTAAGTACCAGCAGAAGGACTTTAGTGATATTCTTCTTATATTCCACCTTACCTTGTATTTTATCTTATCTTGGTCTTCATGTTAGCTTTGGCCTAATTTCTTTATTTTGAATTGGTTGGCCAGGTTGTTCCATTGTTCACAGTTGTCATGGTGATGATACACAAGGTGTTAGAAAAAAAAGAAGATAAATACTTAGATGTTTACATCTGTGGAAGATTGACAGCACAGTGTTGTCATTCTCTTGAAAGTTTAGGATAGTGGGAGGAGTAGAGGTCAGGGGAGGAATGCAGAAGGGAAGGGGGATGTTAGGAGGCACAGGGTATGTTGCTTTACAGTATGCCTGATAGCTGATCAGCAACTTTTACTCAGTCCTAGAACCTCTTCCAGCTGGAGCAGGCAGTCTGTCTATAATCTATACTACTGGGCTGTCTTCCAGGAAACATAGTATCTGCTTTATGACCAGAAGAACTTAATTAATGATGGTAGAATAATAAATTGCTTAAGTTTGTCCAATTCCCTCTTTCTGGAAAAGAACCAAAGTCTCTGTGTACTTATTAATGACTTGCCAAAATTATTGCTAACACAAAGTCTAAATCTGATGGTGGAAAAAGCAGTCGTGGTGCTCTTGGGCATTGCCAAGAAGAGGTGGATGTGGGGACCCTATGCAAATCATAAGTAAATCATTTTATTATAAGACTTTGGAAGTGAAAAGGGCTGAATATATTGTCAAATGTATTCCATAATAGTGATTTTTCAGATTTTTTCACTGGATGACATTTCTCCCAGCCCCTTCTCACCCAGAAACATCTCATTGCCCTGCCAGCTCTCTTCTCTCATTGGTGAATTCCAATTTCAGTTGCTTGGGGGAGGGCTCTCGACAGACTCAGGCTGGCCATACTTCATTCCCCGCCCAGCTGTATTTCTGACTCTCCCAGACTTAACCACTGTGCCTCCAAGGGAGAACTGTGCTCTTCTTAACTTTTCAGCTCACTTTTATGTGTTTTCCTCCTTTAGAATTTAACTCCTTGAGGTCAAAGACTGTTTTTCTTTTTGCATATGTATCTCCAGTTCTTTGCACAGTGTGTGACCTGTATAAGTACTTGATAGATGCTTTTACCTTTCCCTTGAAATTTATGAACTTCTACCTGCACTGAGAATTTCTTTTCAGCCTCTCTTTCTTGTCATGTCCCACTTTTATTCCCACTCTGACTTCTTTATCAATATCTTTTACCAGCAATGCTAGTCACTGATTTTATATACTGTTTTATATACTGTTTTAAAGTTTTCTATGCATATATTATTTTGGTGTTTATAATAGACATAGGAACTGAGCAAAAGTTTATCTTTATACTACGCCTGAAGAAAAAATTTTAAACTAATTAATGTTATGAACAATATAGAAAGATTTAAAAATGTGAAAATATTCATTGCATGTGAACAATTGTTCATTAATAATTTATAAACTATTCTTATCTATTCATTATAACAGTTCCCCCAAGGATCTCTATTAGGCAGCACTTAAGACTAGCTTGAGTATATTATTTATACTGAGTCCAAACCTTCCTCTCATTCTTTAAGTTGTAAGCTTATGTTCTCTGTTTCATAGTAATCATTTAATGAGAGTCCAAACCTTCCTCTCATTCTTCAAGTTGTAAGCTTATGTTCTCTGTTTCATAGTAATCATATAATGAGTTACTCTTTGTAAAACACTTGCACAATGCCTGGCACATAGTAGGCACTTAATAAATGTGTGCTTACTCCCTCTCTCTTCCTCTCCCAAGCTCTATATGTTGGGGAGAGAGCAGGGAGATATAAAGGTATAAAAGAAGTTTGTTTGCCCTGAGGAGATAATAATAACAGATACAAACTAGTTGATCATATTCTACTCAGTGTTGTTATATAAATTCCAAGAATGAATGGTATAGACAGTAGTTGATATAAGGGCTTAGAGGAAGAAGAGGTCACTGTGGGCTTCAGAAGTTTGGAATCCTTTTAAGGGGAAGTAGGACTTGAGCCCTGTAGGATTTTGATGGGGGCGGGCGGTTGGTATTTAGCCAGAGGGAACATGTGCAAGATCATAGGGAAACTTGCCTTGGCTAGATCAAAAGACTTAAGTTAGGGAGATAATTGTAGGAGGTAAGGTCAGGTCAGCCAAGTGGAATCATATTGCAATGGAAAGAGCTAGATTTGGAATCAGAAGACTAGATACAAACCCAAGCTTTGTGACTCATTACATGGTGTGGTCACTTAATTTCTCTTGGCCTCAGTTGCCTCATTTGTAAAATGATGGGATTAAATAAAATGATCTCTAAGGTTTCTTCTAGCTCTAAATCCTATGATCTTATGATGGATTTGAATGTTGAAACTATCCTATGATAGCTCAGATGGCTTCTTGAATGGGTAATGACGTGATGAAAATGGCATTTAAGGAAATGAATTAGTATGTGGGGTGAAATGGATTTGGGAAAACTATTAGGGACATGAGTTAGAAGGTTACTAAAGTAATCCAGGTTTGAAGTGATGATGATGGTGACACTAGGAATGAAAAGAAATGGATGGGCACAAGCCACTTTAAGAAAGTAATTTTAGGACTTAGTTCAGAGGGGAATGAGTCAAAAATGACTAAGATTTTGAATCTGGATGACTAAGAGAATGAATGGTAGTGTCAGTGACAGAGAGAGGGCAGTTGGGAGGGGGAATCTGGTTTTGAGGAATATGTGGGAAATAGTTTGTTGGAGTAAGTACAGTTTGAGGTTATAGGACAAACAAATGGAAGAGGCTATGAAGCAGTTGTAAGAACAAGGAAAGATCCTTGGAGATATGCTGATTGTTTCTAAGAAAAGAGGGGTCATTGTAGGGGTTTGGCATGACTGCATGGAAAAGAGAAGGTTAAGGGCAGACATGATTCAAATCTTCAGATGTTTGAAGGACTGTCATTTAGAAAGGGGTGAAATTTGAATTTATTCTCTCTTGCTCCAGAAGTGATAACAAGGGTATATTTCAAGGAGGTAAGGTTTTTTTTTTTTTTCAGAGAATGAAAGAGAACTTTCTATCAATGAGTCATTCAACAATGGAATTTGACTTCCTTGTGAAGTAATAAGTTCCCTATGATTGAAGGTATTCAATTAGAGGCTGAATAACCTTCTGTTGTGGATGTGATAGATTCTTATATTGAATTGGAAGTTGAACTGTGGCTCCTAAAGTTCCTTCTTACACTGAGTCTATTCAAGTTTGAAATGAGAGGTCAGGTCTGTAGATTTATATTTGGGCGTTCTTTGCTATTTTTATAGAGATGACAGTTTGATCACATGTTGACTGAAATATGTAGACAACATAAGATGCCATTGTTCTTGCTATTCATTAAAAGACATCATTTGAGTTGGTAGAACAAAACTCATCTCTTTTACAATAAGATGTCTCATCCATATATCAAGATAATTCAGGATTTCTTAGAAGATGTAATGACAAAGCAGCAGGGTGGCACAGTGGATAGAGTGCTGAACCTGGAGTCAGGAAGACCCTGAGTTCAAATCCAGACTCAGACACTTACTAACTGTGTGACCCTATGAAAGTCACTTAATTTCTCTTTGGGGCAGCTAGGTAGCACAGTGGATAGAGCACCGGCCCTGGAGTCAGGAGGACCTGAGTTCAAATCTGGCCGCAGACACATAACACTCACTAGCTGTGTGACCCTAGGCAAGTCACTTAACCCCAACTGCCTCACAAAAAAAAGATGTAATAACAGAAATACTTGGTTCAATGACCCTCTGATAATTAACATCAGATGAGGCATTAGGTGGGAAGATGTTTGCTCACCAGAAATATTCATCATTATGATTGAGATCAAGCCCCTGTGAATGTTGAGTCCTCCAGGTGTTACTGTTTGTGTCCCAAGGCATTGCAGAGCCTCCTGGAAGACAAGTAAGTACTCAAAAGGAGTTTGGCTTATGCATCACATAAGAAATACCAAATGAGTAAAGACTGTTTATTGCCTGAATTTCAACATGTATTTGGATGGTCACCTTATAGAGCATGTCCAACAAACTGTATAGCTGGTACATTTGATACAGATAGATAAGAAGCTGGAGTGACTGATGTGGACTGAAAAGGAGGAGAGGAGTAGGCTAGATTACTTACCAGAAATTGCAAAAACACTTTTTATTGACTCCCCTCCCCCCCACTGTCTCATAACCACAAAGACTCATCTTTTCAGTACTAACCTTTTACCATTGCTACATGGCAGTGGGATCTGGAACACCACTGCCTCCAAAGAATTAATGGTGGACATCAGAAGGCAATGGATTACATGGTGGATATAAGCTGGTTAAAACACATAACCAATGAGGAACTCCAGAGAGGAACCGGAGTAAAGGATGTTGTCAAAAAATGGTATAACAGAAAAAGAATATGGGCTGGTCATATGGCCACTATAAAGGATGACTTAGCTAGTGTGCTCTGCTGGTATTCTTGCAATGTTAGGAAAAGGGTAGAAAGACCAGAGTAATTCATGTTGAATATACCTTTGTGGCAAACTTTTGAGAGGACAAGGACAAGAGTTACATGGGATGGGAAATACGGATGGGTTACGATATGCATTGTTGGAGAAAACTTGATTCAGTAAAATTACAAATCCACTTGAGTATTAGATAGCTGAAGCCATAAGTGTAGTTTTTCAACAGGGAGAGTATGGAGTGAGAACTCAGAAGGTGTTTAGTCTCAGAGAATACCAAGAGTTAGTAGATAGGAAGAAGACTAGAAAACATCAAAGAAGACAAAGAAGGAGCAGGAGTGGAAGGAGGAAATGAAATCAGGGATGGTGTAGGTTATGAAAATCAAGGGAACATAGTTATTCCAGAAGGAAAGGGTGATCAGCAGTGTTAAATGGCAAAAAAAGGAAAAAAAAAGAATGAGGACTGAGAAAACACCATGGGATTTGGCAAAAAAAGGAAGTCACTGGTAATCTTAGGATAGCTTCATTACCATAGGGATGGAATCAAACCAAATACGACTAGGGAGAGAGAATGGAGGGCATACTCATTACCTTCTGAGACAGCATATTTGACTTTTAGATAGCTCTCAATGTAAGAATTTTTTTTTAAATCAAGTCAGGATGTCTTTTTGCAGCTTCTACCTTTTGCTCCCAGTTCTGTCCTTTGAGGCCAAGTAGAACAAGTTTTACCATATATTTAAAAACAATAAAACTGCATTTCTTTCAAAAATACCACATAATAATTTGGATGTCTAATCTGAACAGACTGTCTCTCAAATTAATGAGTTTTTTTAAAAACCAGGTATCTGTTGTAAAAAAAAAAATTATTTTATTGTTGATCCTTTGAAAAAAATCCTTAGGCCGTTAGGTGACTAACAGCTAAATGGTTCTGCTGTGGTAAATCTTCTGCTGTGAGTCTATTTTAAGTAATCCAAGAAATTTAAAGGTCATGTGTCATAGTTTGGGGTAAAGCCTTAGAAAAAAACCAGAAACAAACCTTGTTCTAGGTAGAGTTGACAAAGATTGGGTTTTGTATCATATGGCATTTGGAGTGGACTGGATTTGGAGTGGTTCAGAATAACTACCTTTTCTACCATTCATCAATTCTAGTCCACCTCAAAAAGGTTAGCACTAGTTAGAAGAGTGATATTTAATTACTGATTTTTTTCCTGGGCTATTTTCTTTCCTTTGGAGTATTTTGGTTCTGATCATCATTGTGTTTATTCCTACGAGTTGGTGGGTGTGTCTCTCTTAAGTAGCTTTCATAGTATAACATTTTTCTTGTCCCTAGGGCATTGCATTTCTTTGGCTCTGTCTAATATGTGTTCAGCTTATAGTACTGTTTATGTGTTCTGTTGTGTTGGAGATGGAGGAAGTTGCACTAATTTTCAGTTCAACTAATTTCCAGGTTGACCTTGAAGGCATGAAGTTTTGTTTTGTTTTGTTTAGTTTTTTGGGCAAAAGAACAAACAATTGGATTTCACCCAGATTGGTGTCTGAAGGTATAGGTTCGACTTTTGTTTCTCATGTGTATTAACTGAAAAGGCATGTGGAACAAAGACTCATATCAGGAGGTTTCCCTCAACTGCTTTCTTAGTCACGTAACTTTTCTGATGGTTTGGCTGAGTTTCATTTATTTTCTGATCTTTCTTGCTCATAGATCAAGAACTGGAAGGGACCTCAGAGGCAATCTTTTCTAAACCCCATTGGGTTTTCCTGATTCCAACTTCAACACTCTCCCCTCTGATTGGAGGGTTGAAGGACAAAGTACCAAACTCTTCCCAATGCCTTCTTTTATAGAGGACAGAAACTGAACTCTCAGGTCACCCTAATTTGCATCTGCTGCTTTGCCTGGTTTCAACTCCACAGAACAACCCCTAGACCAGGTACCTCTGGGAGCCCCTGGCCCCCTTTTCCTGCCTCATTTTGTATGTTATCTCTCTCTTTAGATTCTAAGCTCCTTGAGGGACTTTCTTTTTAAAAAATTAATTGTATTTCTAGTGCTTAGCAAAATGCCCAGCACGTAGTAGGCGCTTACTAAATGTTTATTGGATTGGATTTGCCACCTAGCTACTTTAGCTTTTTGGTTTTTTAAACCTCCCTTACAGACACTACCACTAAAAAGATCCCAACCAAAAAAAAAATTTCAAGTCAAATTTCTGAATATTGTTACATTTTTATTACTAATCAAAGGAATTCTCATTTGTTTTTAGTACATTTACCTACTTATACTTAATTTATTAAAATTATTTGTTTCCCCCCTACATCCATGTGGTCAAATTCTTGCAACCTGCCAAGCCCTGCTTTTACTCTCATAAGCCAGATTTCCATAAGAATTCTTCTTTTTGTGTTTCATCTGCAAAATTTGATTAACATCCATCACCTTTTTCATAGGGTTTTTGTAAGGAAAATGCCTTTTAAGACTTAAAGAGCTTATATATTAACTAATTATATTATATATATAACTAATTATATCAACTAATTACTTGTTTATATATACATAAATTAATGAAATGAATACATATACCTGTGCATACAAATATATATTAATTATACATTCTTATACCAGGACCACTCCCTGTAGTCTCAGAAGGCTGGGGAAAAGAATGCTTTTAGGATCAGAAGGTGATAGACTTAGAACTGGAAGGGTCCCCTGAGAGGTTGCTTTACCCAACTCTCTCAATAGATGAGGAAACCAAGACCCAGGGATACCTATTCCCTTATATACAGAGGTATTGAGTTCCAGACCTTGGATTCACACTAAGGTCTTCTAATGCCAAATCCAGGGCTTTCCCCACTGTACCACTGCTTCCCTCCTAATAGGAAGCAACTTTTGTGCTGAAATTGGATACTTAGACAATGTGTCTCTGAGGAGCCCTTATTGGGAAAGCCCTTGCTATACTAAGACACATGCTAAAAAGATCAGAAAGGCAGACTCTACTGGTGAAGTGGACAGCATTATAATTCCAGCCTCAGCCTTGATTCCTAGCAGTTTTTCTTGTGGCTGATCTAAACTACCCCAGGACTAATCTAAACTATAGCATTTTGATGGTTCGAAAAAACAAGATTCGCCTCCTCAGAGGTCCAAGTTAGATGATGATAGGGCAAAAAGAGACGGTGGTTAGCATCAAGGCTCAGCTTAACAGCCTGTGTGGTAAGGACATTTTCCTTTAGACAAGAATTATTTATAGACTAATCAAATCTTAGAGTTGGAAATTGCATTAGAATGCCTTGAGTTCAACCTATGGTTTAATGGAGGAATTCCCCATACTATATTCTTGATGGGCATTCTTGCTGTTCCTTGCACACAGAACCTGTCTCTTGACACCTGGCATTTTCTTTGGCTGTTGTCCATGCCTGGAATGCTTTCTCTTCTCACCTTCACCTCTTGGCTTCTCTGGCTTCAGCTCAGGTCCCACCTTCTGCAGGAGGCTTTCCCCAGACCTAAAGGCCCCTCCTCCCCCCAATAATGCCTTCCCTCTGAGATTATCTTTCATTCTCATTCTCTCTCTATCTCTTTCTCTTTCTTCATATATGTAATACATACATATATACCTACATATATAATGTGTGTATACACACACAAAGAGATAATTATTTGCAGATTTTTTCCCCATTTATGATGCATTGTCTTTGAGAGTAGGGACTATTTTTGCTTTTCTTTGTATCCCTAGGACTTTTCACTGCGCCTGGCATATAATATATATGGGATTGGTGACTGATCACTGACTGACTAGAATATTTTTAATGAAGAATTATATCCCTTCTCTTCAATCCTGTTCTTTTTTTTTCCAACCAAAGACAAGGTTTATTAAAGATCCGCCATATTAGTCAGACTCTTAAGGAATCTGACCATCTGTGAACTATTGGCTAGATTGTAAAAATCTGAGCAGTGGCTAGATTATATGAATCTGAGCCCAATCCTGTTCTTTAAGTCTAAAAATTTTCACAGATCTCTCAACTGTTCCTCATGCAACATGATTTCCAAATCCCTGTCATCCTGGGCATCCTTCTCTGATTGACTTCCAGTTTGTCAATGGCCCTCTTAGTGTGAGTCCTATTCTGATACCTATAAACACTAAGCACTGACCCGGATGTGGGGTCTGGCCAGTGCCTAGCAGTATAGACAAAACTGTCACTATTTTTCTTATTCCCCTTATATGTCATGAGTCCATCTGCAGGCTATGTATGACTTTTTTTGTGAACCTTTTTATCCCTTGTAGCAGAATGAATGTGATTCTGTAGGGACTTTGAGATGAGCAAGCTGATCTAATATTTTATTGAACTATGAATCTTGTGGGATCATCAAATGACAATTTTCTGTTTGTAGGGCCTTCAAGGTGGTTATGGCTCCTGGAATTAAACATCATCTGTAAGAAAAGAAAGTGGGATTAAGGCTTGACTAGGTTATAAACTATTTAGCTATACCTTATAGGACAGCTTCAGAATTGAGTATTTTTTTTTTCAGCTCAGTCTTTGGCAAATGCACAAACATGAAATTTGAAACTGAACCTTCTCAGTAATCAAGCAAACTCCTTACTATAAAAAAATGATCTAAATAAACTTTCAAAGAAAATTCAGAGGCCACAATAATGTTACTTTATTTTCTCTACACACCTTTGTCCTACTTTGCAGAGATGTTTCTAGAAGGAAAGAGAAAATAGCATACTAAGCTATGATCCACTTTGAAGGAAAGACATTATATAAATGCAGGGTGTTACTGTTACTATATTTTTCTTTGCTTCTTTCTGGGAACTTGTATTCCTTCATTTTTGCGTATACATTTGCTATATCTCATAATAATGTGTTTGCTTTCATCTTATAGTAAACTAGTTTAAAACCTCAACTGGGGAATACTTTAGTTAAGTTTTTTATATGATAACAAAGAAAAATTGAACTAGTCTGATTGACAAAATGGGAATAAATGGCAGTGCTAAAGAATTAAATCTAAACTATTTGAAATTGTATCCCTAAAATGCTTTTCTATTTTATGATTAGAATTTCACTTGATGTGGTTTGAAAAATTTTTTTAACACATTTATGGACCTAATGTGCTTGCAGGTTTTTAAAAAAAGATAATCTGTCTAGAAAACAGCTACTACTTTTCTTCACTGAAGGTTACCTTTGTTATTCTTTGTCCTTTGAACTTCAAGGAAACATTACATCCCCTCATAGTTTAAAAAAATAAAGAACTCCATTAGGAAGCATTGGAGATGTAACTCTGCTTAAGATTGTAATTTGCTGAGAAAGGTGTGAATGTGAATTGGCAGGATAATTTTCCTCACCAGACTTCCCCCACTAGTGAAATCACAGGCTTAGGTTCAGTCCCTATCCCTAGCAAGTATATCATTTGCCTAACATTGGCTCTGTCACTGGATATACATATCTTTGTTGTAGGATTTATATTTGAGTTATTATGAAGAAATAGATTTGAACATAAACAACAGGTAATGAAATTTTGGAAGGATGTTTTACAGGCAGGAATCAGGAACTAGTTGGATGGAGATCAAGGTTAAAAATCAAAATCTGGATGCCTAAGTTCCAGAGTTTAACAAATACAAAGTCAGAATCCTGGAACCTCTGAAATAGAAGTAATGAATATCAGGGATCATCTGGTCCAACCTTTATGTGAACAGGAATCTCATTTATGGTATCCCTGACAAGTAGTGGTCCAGGCTCTGCTTCTAGATTTCTGGCAACAGAGAAATCATTACCATGGAAGTGGCCCATTTGCCTTTTGGTGTAGAGGATTGACCTCTTTTCCATTCAATTAGATAGATGGGTGTTGACTAAGTGCCAGTTATGTATAAAACTGCCTATTCTGTACAATTCCAAGGCATTCTGCTCTGCAAGAATGCAGAGCATTCTGCTCTGCAAGCAGTGGATGTCTATGTAAAGATAAAGTAAGATAGTCTCTATCTTTAAGATATATGAACAAATAATTATAATTTTTTTCCAAAATTCTGTGATTTCATAGGTTTAGTTCCTTCTACTGACACAGATGGCAGACCCTTTGCAATTTAGGAGATGATCTTCGTGAGTTCCATGAACAACTTGCCTCATAAGGGGCAATACCAGAAACAAATGAGAAAGGACCAATGGGCCCACTCAGCTTTGCAAGCCAGCACTAACTTATGAATCCAAAAAATGAAATAAATCAGGAAATGGCCTAATGAAAAATACAATATACCTGGATGCTTCTCATTTTACCTTTAAAAAATTATTTTTTTCTTGGGAAAATTGGGCAACTCAGAGCAAGTGTGCTTCAAGCAGAAGTTTGCATTCTAATTCATCTATAAACAATTCAAAAAAAAACCAAAACTTTTGTGAGTGATATTAGATTTAAATTTTTTTGATACATTTTACTGATGTCTTTTAATGAATCATCCCTTTGTTGAACAAAGCAATATAATTATGAAAAACACATGATTTGATGACTGCCTCTGACAATAGATGATTAAATGTATTTTTCTAGAAAAAAAGTTATTCTTTTCTGTGAATGAAAAATTATCTTAAGTCAAAGCATTTCCCTTTGAAAGACATAGCCTTAGGTTGGTATCAGGAGGATGTGAGATTTCTGAGGAAGAGTAGTGGTGCTGGTAAACAAAATCCGGGTCGACTTAATATTTGGCTGGATTGATGGAGGTTTAATTTGTTGAGTAATTTTTGACAATCATTTATAAGGATCTGCTACATAGAACACACAGGGTTGTGTATATTCCTAAATCAAAATGATTTAAAAGGATAAGATGACATAATAGTGACTCCATGTTTCCTTACCACAGTTTTGTATTTTGTATTTATTTAAAATAAAGGAAGACACAGCCCTTCCCCTCTGACTCCAGTATCTTTATGATGCATTCAGGAAATAAGCCAGCAGTTAGGCATGTTATTCATTCCCCAGTAAATCCAGTTTTTGTTCAACAGAATCTTTCTTTAAGATCTCTCTTACACCCCTGATTACTTAGTATCTCCTTTTGGAAAAAGGAGAAATGAGCTTGCTGCAGTCTATGAGTGTTCTATGGTCAGATGTCCCATCACGGTCTTATGATAATTGATCAATGTCTTGTTGGCACCTGATAAGCAACAAGTTGGATCATCCTGAAGCTAAAATGAAATAAAAGGACCCCAGAACTAAAATAACGTCAAGTGGTTTTTCAACAAAGATGCTCAATGGATACTTGTATTGAGGTGCCCTGGTTAAATGGGTCAGTGGAAGAGAGACCCCTCAACAGAAGCAACCACAACTTCAAGGTCTTCATCTGACAAAACTGTAATGAAATAAATTACACCATAAAGTAACAGAGAATCCATTTTGAGTAAGATGAAAATGCAACAAAGTAATCAGCTGGCAAAGGTGGCCAGATTTTGTCTTGTCATTTGCATGTTCAAAATGGTATGGATAGAGAATCCCTTGTATTCCCTTCAAAGGAACTACTTTTAATTGAAAGTAATCCCAGGAATGTGTTCGTACTAAGTGAAAATAGTCCTGATGGTAGGACGGACATGAAACTATTACTATGTAAGGAGAAAAATGAATGAGAATGAATGGATAGACAGAATCCTGATGGGGACTTAAGAATAAGGGGAAATTATGATGCTTTATATGGTAAAAATTAATTTATTTAAATGTAAGTAGTTACTAAGAAAGTTTAGGTGATTATATTGCTGTTCAATGTTAAGGTTTTAATAGAGAATGGGATAAGTAGTGTGAGTAAGCATTTATTAAGCACCTGCTATGTATCAGGCACTTTGCTAAGCACTGGACAGAGATTGGACCTGTGATTTTCTTAGCATAGGGAACTTCCTTGTGAAGAGACTTCTTCTGCAAATACAGGTCTGCACCATCTCTGCAACTAATAGTTTTAGACAGTTGTCTAGAGTATTGAGAGGTTAAGTGACAGACACATCCAGGGTCACAAAGCTAGTATGTGTTAGAGGCAGAACTTGAACCCAGGTCTTTCTGGCTCTGAGGCTCTATCTGCTCTATGTTGCAATATCTTTAGGTTTTTAATAAAACATTTAATTCAAAAAGAAAAAAGACTAAACTCATGATAAACTTGGGTACATAGAATTATTAGTATGGCTGCAATGCTATTGAGTGAGTCATTTCATGATCTTGGAATTAATTGGAAGCAGGTCTACTATATACCTCTCAGTAACATACACCTCTGATATAAGTATATTTACTTATTTGTATTACTATATATTATTATATTTGTATTTATTTATTCACATTTATAAAATATATACCTATAGTATAATCTGCTAATAATTATATACCTTATGGAACATAAAATAGAAATTAAAAAATATTTAATAAAGATGAAAAAGTATGGTTATATTGGGAGATAAGGTGATTGTAGGGAGTTTGAAATGTGACTCATCTTTCTACCCTCTTTTGGGTTGAGCACATTCACTAAGAGTCAGGCTATAGTCCCAAAGGAGGCTGGACCCTGTCTTTGGAGGATACTGTTCAAGACTCCAGGGAATAAATAAATCTAGTAAAATGCTTCAGGCTATCATGGGTAAATGTGGTTTGTTAAACTTGGAAAGGACTTTGCCAACATTACCCGGAATCATAAGAATTTCCATACTAGGCTAGGTCTAACCTAGTATTCTGTTTCCAACTATGATGAGGGCATGTTATGGATGGGCATTTAAAAAAATCTTCAGTTTAATTGATGTTTAGGAGCTTTTGATTCGGCTATTTACCCTTTGAGAGGTAACATTTTCATTTCCTACTTGTGAAGATAATTTAATTCAATTCAGCAATTGCTTATTAAATGTTTATTGCATGAGAGGCAACATGGTGCAGTAGATTGAAAGCAGGCCTCAGAGCCAGGAAAACTTGGATTCAAGTCCCACTTCTAACAGGCACTGGATGTGTGACCCTTGGTATGCTATCTAAACCCTCGATATGACAGACAATTCCCTAATGGTGCCCACCAGCTTTGGTCGAGGGAATTTCCTTACCAAGTGTACCAGTGAAATCACAAGGTCAGTGTACAAGGCACTGTCCTTTTGACAGTGCATAAACATCACTTTTGATAGAGAAAGATTACCTTGCTTTTTTTTTTTTTCTTAAGGGTTAGAGGTTAATCTGCACCATGTAAGCTGCTATTGTTGCTACCTCAGCATCTTCTGACCACATTCTGAAGTACCACTGGAAGCCCACACAGCAGACTTTAGCTATTCCTCTTGTGGCTTGCTGAAGGCCATTTTAAATGCTTGGGAGGTGGGATCTCTAGTTGTGGTTATAGGTTTTGGTCATTATCCAGTCCAACCACCTCATTTTTCATAATTGATGTCTAGAATGGTTAAGTGACTTGCCCAATGTCACTCAGTTGTTAAGTATCAGAGCTGAGATCTTATGTCCTTGGATTCTCAGAGCAGGGTTTTTTCTGCTACCCTGCACTGTCAGTCCCCAGGAAGTCAGGGCATGGGGCTAGAAATCCAGGTACTCAGGACATTTCAAATCAGCATTTCAAATTCAGGCAGGCTGCAGAGAGGGAGGCATGATCACAGACATGGGCCGACAGATTAAGTCACGGTCAGGGGTTATTATAAGAAATTATGGTAGATCTCCTGGGAACCTTTTCTTTAGAGCATGATATTAAGGAGGCCAATACCTTTATCAAGCTAACAGCTATGCAAATAAAACAGCTTGCTATTGTGCTAATATATCATCTACCCTTCAACCCAGACCTGCTACTATATAATTTAGTGCTATTTTTAGGATGTTAGAGAAACTGGGTAAAAGTATATAGATGCCTCTGGTCAAATCCAACACTCCTGTGGATCAGTACCAATATCTTGGTATGAGACATACACAAATTATTTAAATACGAGTAAGGAGAGTAACAATTAAAAGTACAGTTGCTGTAGCTCTCAGAATTGTTTCTATTTAATTCTGAGGGAAATTGGTAAAAATGTCCTTTAAATAGACTCTCTAAAGCCTTCTGAGAAAGTTTTAAAATATAGACTCTGTTGTAAAACTTCAGTTGGAAGCTAGTTGCCAGGATTTGGAATCAGTTTTCAATAAGGAATAATGTAAGTTCTCAAGTTAGCTTATAAAATTCTACTTAGCTGAGTAATAATAGTACCTCATGATAATTCATGTGTATGTAGCACCTTCAGGTTTACAAATTACTTTCCTCACAGCAGCCTTGTGAGGTGTAAGCATTACAGGAACCATTCTACTCATCTTATAGATGAGGAAAGTGAGTCTTAGAGTGTGACTTGCTCAGGGTCCCAGGGTATTGTAAATTTAATTATAAATGTTACATGGAGGACTAGAACCCATCTTTTTACTTCAAGGCTAATGTTTGGTGTTTTTAAGATGAAAATATGCTTAAGGTTCCCATTACCAACCTCTCCCAGCAGTGGAAAGAAGGAAGGAAGGAAACAAACATCTATTAAGCACCTATTGTGTGCCAGGCACTGTGTTAAGTGGTTTACAAGTACCTCATTTGATTCTCAACATAATCCTGGGAAATAGGTACTATTATTTATTTCTATTTCATAGATGGTAAAACTGAGGCAGAGGTTAAATGATTTGTCCGGGTTTACATAACTAATAATTTTGGGACTGGATTTGAATTTGGATTTTCCTGACTGCAAGCTCAGCACTCTATCTACTGCCTATCGGCTTTCACTACTTAACTGCCTACAGTGGTACAGATGATTTGAAATTCTCATTGTCTTCCAGGTTGGGCAACAGGAACCCAATGAATTTGAAGTACGGATGGTGGACTTATAGTCAGAAGTAGGAATTTCAGAAAGGGAGAGGAGTCATAGAGTTAGAGCTGGGAGGGACATCTAATCCAATGCCCTCATTTTACAGATGAGGAAAATAAGGCCTAGGAAGGTGGTGACTTGTCCATGGACTCATGAGTAGCATGCATCCAAAGTAGGATTTGAACCCAGCCCCTGACAGAGGGCAGTGATTCCATTGTACCTTGCTGCCTCTTGTGTTCCTAACATGAATAGCCAAAGGAGGATGGATTGAGATAAGGAAGCTGGAGTCCATTGCTGCTGACAGCTTCCTCCCTTCTTCCTGTTACCTCCAAAGAACATAGGTACACACTTGCTTACTTACCCATCTTAGGCAGTGTTGACACAGATAAAAAGAGAGAAGGGAGTAAAGGGCAATCTCAAGCGATGGTAGCAAGGAGAGATTGCTTGTTGTCTCTGGGCCCTTTGGCTAAGGCGACTGTTCCAGAATGGCCATTTCTATGCAGTGGACATAAGTATAGACAAGACTACCTGTATCAGGAATTTCCTTTTCTAACTACAGCATCAAACCACATACCCAGTCAATTTTTCTCTGGCTTCTCATAATCATAGGGTCATAGATTGAAAGCTAGAAGGGACAATAGGGGCCATTCGGTCCAATCCTCTAATCAAGGATGTGGGAATTGTGGGAATTCAGTGAACCACATAGACTCCATCTTGTGACTCAATTCTGGATCTAGCCCAGTTCCCTTTCTAATAAGTTATGGGCCAAATCCAATTTCTGTTTTGTGAGAAAACTTCATTCAGCTATGGGAATTGTGAGAAAACTTTATTGCATTCTTTGAACCTAGCCTTGTGTGTCTGGGAAGCTGGGGTACCTCTACTTACTTACTGCTTAGAGACCATTAACTAAGCACCTACATTATGCTGACCAGAAACCCAGTCAGATCCAAAGACTGATGCAAAGAGTTTTCTCACAGTTATACATCTCAAGCAACCCATATGTCTTATCTGAAAACTGGCCCTGTACCAGTGAATCAGTTGCTGTTTCCTTTCTTTTATTGAATACAGACATTTAGGGAGAGTGAGATATCTCTTTTTCTGATTTCAGGGAATTGTACTTACTTGCTCTTGTCCCTCCCAACTCTCAAAACTCAGTCATCCCCCTCCCAACTTGGAAAGCCCCTCATCTTTCCTCTAATTAGAAATCAAATTACCTAATTGTACCCTGGTTTGTATCCTGCTAATTGTTTGCTTTTAATGCATAAAATTGTCTCCCTATGTGTTGGGGGCCCAGCTCCAAAGCTAAGGAGGCCTGGTCCTTATTTGTTATGCTATTGGCATACCCTACTTAGTAAACAGATATGCTCAAAAGCTTGAACCTTCATTCATCTTTTACCCCCTACAAGAAAACTGAGGTGCAGATAAGGACTTGCCCAGCATCTACAACTTGTATTGGAGGCAGGATTTGAATGCTAGTTTTCCTTACTCCAAGTCCAGTACCCTCCCTACTACCACATGGCCTCTCAACTGAAGCAAGAGTTTCTATTTCGATACAAGGGACAGATGATTAAGGATTAGCAAGGACATTAACCAAAACTCATCCAATGTATGCTCTAAGAATAAGCACTACAAATGTTTTCACTTCAGTGTTTTCTTTAATATGCTATAAATATATTAATTTAATATAATATAATATGAAGTGACCAGCAATGGGAAAATGTAGATATTGTAAACAGTGGATATTAACAGAAAAAATTAAGGAAGACTTCAGAAGAGTCTTGACACATACTTGTGTAACATATGTAGATGCCCCTATGGAACTACCTTTATACTATGCTATACCAGCTTTAGTGGAGATGCCCATTATATTTTCAGTCACCATTGCTTTAGATTATTGAATAACAATAATGATAATACTTATATTTATATGATACTTTAAAGTTTATGAAGCACTTTCTTCTCAATGACTCTGAGGATTGGTAATGCAGTCACATGTACACCCATTTGCCGCTAGGGAAACTGAGAATCAGACAGGGGAAGTCACTTGTCTCAAATTACAGAGAGCCAGGATTACAAACTAAGCCTGACAATCTTTTCCCCATATGATTCTGCCTTTAAAAAATAATATCCTTTGGTTCTGTCTGGAAAGGCCTATGAGCTTCAGAAAGGACATATCAGATCCTACTTTCTACAGGAGACTTTTCCCAGTGCTTTCAGCTGTCAATGCCTTTTCCTCTCTGATTACTTCCTGTCCACCTTGTATATATCTTAGATCTACTTAGTTACTTACATGTTGTCTCTCCCACTAGAACGTAGGCCCATTGAGGGCAGGATGGTTTTCCCCCTTCTTTGTATCCCCTAGCATATCCCTTAGAACAATGTATGGCACTTATTAAGCACTTTAAAAAAGATTATTGACTGCCCACTTGCCTGACTGAACCTATCTCACTAATTCCTGAAGAAGAACTAATTATTTCTAGTTTACTCTATATAGGGATTGGCATAGAGAATTGCGTGTATTTTCTTAGGTGTTTTGAGATTGAGAAATGGTGTGATGAAGCGTGTCCAACATGTGGCATTTGGATTTGGCCTGTGGATGTTAGGTTTTGTTTTTATTTACCTCTTAAACAAATTTAAACCAACAATTATTTATTAATTTGAAAAACTAAATTTAGATACAAGTGCCTCTGTATTTATAGATTCAAGATTCTGTAGTTTTTGCTCACTCGTATGTCAAATATTTACTAACTATACTATACGTCCATGTAACTGTGCTATAAATCTAAGAGCTAGATATTTGTGGTACTAATGCTAACTATTATGTGTTAGATCTGGATGAAACCTTAGAGCTTATCGCCTGGTATTTCCTAACCATTAGTAATCAGCAAGTTTTTACCAGCCTTAAATAATTTTACTGCCAAAGGGCTTATTTACAACCTAGAGACTTATTTAAAAAAGATTCTCTTCCAGTGCAGGATAGTGGAAAAAGCACTGAATTTGGAGCCAGAAAACTATCAAGTTTGAATTCTATTTTGTATCTACTTTTATTGTTGTTCAGTCACGTCTGACTCTTCATGACCCCATTTGGGATTTTCTTGGCAAAGATACTGGAGTGGTTTACCATTTTGTTTTCCAGCTCATTTTATAGATGAGGAAACTAAGGCAAATAGGGTTGTGACTTGCCCAGGGTCACGCAGCTGTCAGTGTCTGAGACCAGATTTGAACTCAGGAAGATGAGTCTTCCTCATTCCAGGCCCAGCACTCTATTTATGGTGCTACCTTATTCTTTTTTCAATGATTTATATATTTTTAGTTTTCAACATTCACTTCCACAAGATTTTGAGTTCCAAATTTTCTCCCCATCTCATCCTTCTCCCCACCCCAAGATGGTGTGCATTCTGAATACCCCTTCCCCTAATCTGCCCTTCCTTCTATCTCTCCCCCTTCTTTTATCCCCTTCTTTTTCTATTTTCCTGTAGGACAGGATAAATTTATATACCCCATTGCCTGTATATCTTATTTCCCAGTTTCATGTGAAAACAATTTCTAACATTTGTTTTTAAAACTTTGGGTTCCAAATTTTCTCCCTTCCTCTCTCCCCACCTACCCTCACTGAGAAGGTTATACATGTGTAGTCATGCAAAACACTTCCGTAATAGTCATGTTGTGAAAAACTAACTATATTTCCATTCATCCTATCCCACCCTCTGTTTATTCTATTCTCTCCTTTGACCCTGTCCCTCCTCAGAAGTGTTTGCTTCTCATTACCCACTCCCCCAATCTGCCATCCCTTCTATCATCCCCCACCCCCTATCCCCTTTCCCCCTATTTTCCTGTAGGGTGAGATAGATTTCCATACCCAAATGAGTGTGTATGTTATTCCCTCCTTAAGCCAAATCTGATGACAACAAGATTCACTCATGCCCTCTCAGCTTCCCCCACTTCCCCTCCACTGTAAAAGCCTTTTCTTGTCTGTTTTATATGAGATAATTTACCCCATTCCACCTCTCCCTTTCTCCTTCTCCCAGTATAATCCTCTCTCACCCCTTAATTTTATTTTTTAGATATCATCCCTTCATCTTAAATTCAACCTGTGCCCTCTCTCTGTCTCTCTGTCTCTCTCCCTCTCTATTTTTCTCTCTATCTACCTATCTATCTACATATATTTTTCCCTCCAACTACCCTAATACTGACAAAGATCTCATGAGTTACAAATATCATCTTTCCATGCAGGAATGTAAACAGCTCAACCTTAATAAGTCTCTTATGATTTCTCTTTCCTGTTTACCTTTTCATGCTTCTCTTGAGTCTTGTATTTGAAAGTCAAATTTTCTATTCAGCTCTGGTCTTTTCATCAAGACTGCTTGAAAGTCCTCTATTTCACTGAATGTCGATTTTTTCCCCTGAAGGATTGTGTTCAGTTTTGCTGGGCAGGTGATTCTTGGGTACCACCTTACTCTTGAGCAAATGTTTACCTCTCTGGGCCCCAATTCTCTCACTTGTAAATCGATGGAAGACTTTCTTAAGTAGGGATTGGTAGTAGTAAGTGGAAGATTATATTCCACAACCTAGACCCTTTCTGTTTTGAAGATAGGTAACTATCAGATTCAGTGACTCATTTGATGGAGTTGAACCATAATAAAAAGAGGTGTTGTTAATTGTGGAAGAACAAAGCTTTGATAGGAGGAAAAAAAGATAAGAGCTTCATTCCTTCTTTTCCTTCTGAGGCAGAATTTCTCATACTCTTCCTCAAAATAGCTGCTTTATTTTTCTGTAAGGGGTAATGAATGAGGAGGTAGAACAAAGGAGAGTCATCACATGATAAGGGGCTGGAAGACAACATGTACATAACTTAAGTATGTAAAAGATACATACAAAGTAGATAGAAGGCACAGAAAAGAAGTTAAAAAAACAACTAGATTACTTTAAGTGAGAGATTTGAGTATCTGGGCACTCCTGAAGTCCAACTAGCTTTTGAAGGATCATATTTTTAAAAGGAAAAAATTTTCCCTTAAACCCACAATTGGTCTCATAGGCACTGTGTAGTCCAGTACAGTCTGTATTACTTGTATTATCTCTTGCCAGGAGTTCACTCTCCAGGGGGTCCTTCCGCCTAGTTTTAGAACTAGACTCTCATATCCTCCTTCATGTAAATAGGATGTGATACATAGCTAGTCAGTAGCATTCTTTGTGTGATCATTCCATTGAATAATCGCAGTGGTAAAAAAAAATAATGCACTTCCTTTTGGGTTTTTTTTTTTTATTCTTGGCTTTCAAATAATGCGTGCTAACTATGGAGGGTGTTTGAAATCTGGGTTCAGTTATGCATCATTCTTTTTACGGAAAGACAGATCAGTTTCACTGATACTTCCCATCTTGGGTCCTTCTGCCTCTAACTTCAATTCAATTCAATAAACATTTATTGTTTGCTATGTGCCAGGCACTGTGCTCAGCATTGGCAATAGGAAGAAGAAGAAGAAGAGGAAGAGGAAGAGGAGGAAGAAGAAAAGGAAGAAGGAAAGAAGTAGATGAAGAAGAAGAACAAAGTTCCTGCTTTGAAGAAGCTTGCAATCAAATGGGAAGAAACAACACACAAAAGGAAGCTGAAAAGGGTGCAGGGAAGGGGATAAATAGGTAGTACCCAGCATGGGGGCATGATCTACTGTGGAGGGGAAACCAAGTATATTTGCTGATGAAAAATCAGGAGCTACCTGGAAATGTCTGAGTCTTCCATAAAGGAAGGCATCGGGGTGAGTTTATTGCTCCACCCTGTAGCCTCCCAAGCCGAGGGGAAAGGCAGCTGAGGGGGTTAGAAGGTGTTGAGTATCAAAACTGAGTCAATATACATGATGAGATTCCAGGTGACCAACTTATCCTGAGAGAAACATGATGTTCCATGGAGTGGAAACCAAGCAAATCCACTGATTGAAAATGGAAAATTTTCCCCTGAGAAATGTATATTCTCATTTTTTTCACATTTCCTGTCTTTATACCTTTTCTAGGGTACCTATGAGCTCTTCCCTCTTTTGAAAACAGCAGTTTGCATTGAACTAAAAGCCTTTTCTCATTATCTAAATGTCCATTGCCTTGAACCTCGATGACTGAATTTCCCTTGGATCTATTCGCCTGCACCCAGAAACTGTAAGTCTCTCTTGGACAAGACAGAAAGGCTTTACTTTTTTTCTCCATTAACAATTCTGTATGAAACACACACACACGCACATACACATACAAATGCATCTGTACAGCTCTCACTCTCCTTTTCTCCAACAAATAAAGCTTATAAGAACATCTCTTATCTATTTTTTACTGAGTACCTATATATATATATATATACATACATATATATATATTTCTTTAAAGGACCTCTCATATATTTGGACTGATACAGAGCAACCCTTTTATACACATAGGCAGCCCTCCATCTATCTATGGATTGTACTCTAAATCTTCATTTGTCAGTTGATTACTGGGACATACTTTCCCACAGAAACAATGCTATAAATAGTGGTTCCTAGACCAACTCACAAAATTCCATTTAAGCTCCAGTATAACTGAACCATAGTAGTAATAATGCTAGCCAGAATTCTGGGTGTCAGAGAGATGAGGCCATATGATTCAAGAGAAAATTTCAAAAAAAATTTCCCCTCCTTTTTCTGTGGTAAGGTTGGCTTTGGAAAAAAATTTGAAATAGGTAAAGTTTAAGTTTGTCATTCCCCTTTTCTGTACCTGTCTACCAACTCTCCATATGCTTCTCACCGAGCTCCTAAGTGACCTCATGCATAGGAATGTAGATAGTGCCTCTACTTTAGAAAGTTGCACAGAGAAGGCTTGTGAGAGAAATAGCCTTCACCCTTTCCCAGGGCTGAAGGAGGCAGAACATCTGTCTCTGCTCTGTGTGTTGTTATGCTTTTGTATCTCTAGAGAAGTGTGAAGGTTTCTTTCTCTACCAAGGGATGGCCCATTAACCTACTAATCGTCTGTTATCTTCTTAGTTGAGGTACAGTGACTGGGACTCTTTCTCTATCCTTTCCCTTGTAGGGGAGAAGGGCCAATGGGGTGAGTGGGAGGGAGAAAACAACCAAGGATCAATGAAAAAGTGGATTGACCAGTGTTTCCTAGATAACCTTGAGACTGATAAATTAGAGTGGGGGTTGGGTGCTATATAAACCATGCCTGCCAAACCCATCTCTGGTTAGACTCAACTTACTGTAAACTTATCAGTTTATTTATTTTTGAAATTTCTTTTTTCTTAGCAGCAATACAGTACTATGAGCTCTCTGTAACAAGACCCTATCAGTGCATGACTGGCTGATTTATAATATTTTTCCTATGAAACTCACTGCTCCCTGCAACATTGTTTTGTCTTAGGTCAATCAATGGTGTTAGTCACAGGTTTGCCCTGAGTTCATTCTGGAAGCTGTGATGTATTGGAATCCCGCTATTATGTGTGCTTTATATTGTTCAGGTAGTTCCGGTGAAAATAGTTCATCTTCCTGACATGACTGTAGTAAGTAGTCCACATCTCTCAAAGTGGTGACAGGAATCATGTCACATCTACTTGGGTTCTGATCTTGATTTTATATCTATTCCATGGAGGTTTTTTGCAATCGTATCTGAGCAAAGTGGGCTCTACCTACAGAAGTAACTATTTTCTCTTTGGAGAAGGAGTTGAAAGAGATGATGATAAAAAACAGACCATAATAATCAAAACTGACATTTGTTTTTAGTTTAACCTTTAATATTTCTAGAACTCTCACTCAAGCAACAACAAAACAAGCAACCTTGTGAGTTGGGTGCTATAGGTGTTATTATCCCTGTTTTACAGATGAGAAAATTGGGCTCAGAGCGGCTAAGTCACTTGTTCCTGTCAGAATTTGAACGTAGGTCTTCCTTGACTCTCAGATCTAGTACTCTTCACATTATGCTATATGGTTGTATGTAGCAATGTAAATTTATTCTCTTTCCAATCATTTAGCAATTTGTTTAGCAGGATTATGTTGAATGAATAGGTAATTCATTAGAAATAAAGCATCCCACTTCTTGTTAATTTAGTGTTCAGCATTTTCAAAATCATATTTTATTTAAACATTAGAAGGTCAGATAGGATTGGGTTTGTCTCATACCAGAAGAAAGATGGCTGTTTCTAATGCTAAGAGGAGGAAAGAAAAGGCCCCAAATTGCCCAGTTTGTTGCAAGTAACGTTTCCTGCCCTCTGGAGCCGTTGTATTAGGATAAATACACAGCATCTTTTCTTTTTTCTTCTTCTTCTTTGTAACAATAAGGATTTATAAATCAAATGTCATTCAAAGCTAAAACAGACAGTCATGTTAAGCAGGTTCACCGTTTGCAGTACCAAACGTTGTCTAATCCCAGCTGGTGCTACTTTTAGCTATTTCAAAAATTCATATTCCAAAGTCTCAGCCCCCCTCCTGCGTCACAGCAACTGGCCTACATACACAGAACATGCAGAATTTCTTCTGAGATTTGGGGTGGTTGAAGAAAAATGCAATAGAAGAACATCTCTTGGGTTTTATTTCTATTTCTACTAATTTTCATGGATAAAATTTATGCCTCCATCATCCCTACACATGTATTATTTAAGGAGGAAAACGGTAGAATGAGGTCTGGCACATGTTTCACCCTTACTGCACTGAGGTCTCAGAGCATATTGTTACTAATAATTCATTTCCTATTCACTAATGATGTCTTGTGAATGGTACAGTGCCTGTGCCTGAAGCAATGAAGAAGGTACATAATTTAAGAACTAAGCAGAGTAAGGATTTCTCACTGCATAGGACTGGAGGCCACAGCACATACTGAAGATTCATTTATGGTCAAAATGAACTGTTCTGGTAGTCAGGAAATACATTTGTGAAGTATGAATATAAATAGCTTAATGTAAAAGATGTCAAAGGTTATACAGACCATCCTGAATGTGTCTGATCTCATTTAACTCAGGAAGAAAGATTGGGACAAGTCCCCCTAGAAACCCTGAAGCAGAGAATTGAGGGTTCCTTGTGGGTAGAGTTCTGTAATTTTTTATTTAGTGATCTGATAGCAAATGCATGAAGTAAAACTGACTCCTAGGAAAAGCAACCAGCAGGAAAAAAGAGTGCATTATTTTAAAATTTGGAATCTAAAAACAGCTAATTACTTACTGACAGTGTCAAGTGCAGTAGTTGTCTTAGATTGAAACTTTCATGGCTTTAGGACCTAAATTGATAGGCTATACTTTTGCACAAAGCTGATATTTTATTTAAGACACAACATTTGGTTTCTTGTTCTTAATGCAAAGCAAAAACTGAATCTGTTATACTGGTTTGATCTTATACGCATAATTAAATTCTAGGAACTTATGTTCCCATCATAGCTACTTTATTGCTGAAATGAATTGTGCCAGGAAAAATTCAAGCCTTGTTTGGCAGGATAGTGGCATAATTCCCTGTCTCTTCTCAAACATAGTGCTAATGGAAAACTGGAGTTAAATAAAGTCTACATGTTATTTTTCTGGTGTTGGCGTTACGGGAAATCTTCATCTGCATCTCCTGAGATGAAAGCCTAGGAGAGAATCTTCATTACAAATCATGACCATTAAAAAGGAAAAGAAGAGGCAGGGTAGAAGTAAGAAGCAGGGAACAACAGACAAGAAAAGGAAAGGATCAGCAGAACCTTTGAATAATCTTCAAAATAATTTTTTGTTAAGTTCATTTGCAGTAGGGAACTACTTAGGACTGGGATCCCCAGCTCTTCCCTCAATGGCAGGCTTATGTACCATCAGTTCTTATTTGGAAAGGACATCTAATAAATTATCTACCCATGCAGTGTCCCTGACAGATGGTCATGCAGCCTCTGCTTGAATACCAGAAGTATTTATTTGTACCGACTCAGATCAAACCAGCCCATTTCCCTACTGCCAACAAAAAATGAAACATGGCAGTTATTTTTTAATAATTGTTATGGTTAAGAGGAAATTAAAATCCACCACCAGGAGAGGATGGTGTAAAAGAACACCTAGCTGATTTAAGTGAATTCAAGGCTCAAGGCCCCAGATGAAATACATTCCAGAGTTCTGAAAGAATTTCCAGATGTTATCACTGAACCAGGGATAAAAGCAGGTGATGTTTGATAAATCATGAAAAATGAGAGACACCAGAAGACTATTGAAAAAGTTAAAGCACTAGTTTTCAGAAATAGTAACAAATGTAGATTTTGGAAACTATAGATCAGTCAGCTTGATTGCTGGAAAAGTTTAGAAATGATTATTAAATATATGACTTATGAACTTGGCACAAGAATAGTAGTTCAAGACAATGTATCTTGGAAAGATGATGGAAAAAGAAACACTTCATGTGATGCAAAATTCTACCTTGGTTGCCCTTTAGGAAAGAATTCCTGGTGTGAGGAAGTTCCTTAAAGATCCTACCATCCTCTCAATTGCCTCTTGGAAGTATACCTGTGACTTTCTGCTCTTAGAGATTTTGTAGTGGATAGAGAACTGTTTTTAGAGCCAGAAAGTCAAGACTTGTCTCTGACACATACTAGGCAAATCAGTTAAACTCTCGGTGTTCTAGGCAACTCTGTGAGCTGCAGAGAAAGTGCCAACCTACTTTGATAGAGGGGATTTTCTCTTCTTGGTGTTTCTTCCCAGAAATCATAGGCTTTTGTCCTCATCTTCATCCCTGACTGGTATCTGAGATGTTAATAGTAAGTTAATAATCTTTAAGTGACGTCCAGGAGACCATCTCTTCCCTTCTTCTCTGCCCACCTTTCTCCCCATTTCATCCTCTTGTGGCCACTTTGAGAGGTTCTGATATTAAACAATGGTAATAAAAACCCTGGCAATCTAACTAGGTACTTGACCTATGAGTTGTTTGCATTCTAACTTTTAAAGGAAAAGCAGCATTCAGACAACTGAGACTGAGCAAGAACATGTCCGTGAAAGAATTCTAGGCTTGATAGAACATGGGATTAACCTTTTCTGACAATTCTTTTTTTTCCCCTAGCAAAATTTCATCTTTATTTTCTTTAGGTAGTGAAGCCCTGGATGATGATTTTTAACTATTAAACTGGACAATGAATTCTCCAAGCACATCAAGTGATGAAAAACAGATCAAGCAAAATCTCAGCTTGATATGTTGATTAAGATTAAGTGAGTACTCCAGGAAACAGATATGAAAATCAGTAAGCATTTTGAGTGCTAGTGTGTATAATGTTTGTAAATGATGTTAATTTGGGAGAAAAGCTTAAAATGTATTATTTCACCTTACCTACTATGTTTTTGTCTTATCAACCAGGAATTTGTGTAATAAGTGTGTCACAGGTCTAAGGCAGACGAAAAGTAATTTTTAGTGTTAGTAAATTTCTTTAGAAGTCATCCCATCCAAAATTTCTGACAATTCTTATGACCATTACTTAGAGGAAAGGTTAAAATCCTGCCTCTGATGCTTACCACCTGTGTGATCTTGGCCAAGTCACATAACATCCCTGGGTCTCAGTTCCTTATGTATAAAATTAGGGGGTTCCACTAGATGGCTTCTATGGTCTAGTTCTAAATCTGCCATATACGATGGATTATGATCCATCAATGGAGTATCCTATGGTTTGATAAATCTCAACTGAGTTGTTCCAGTCTACCTTTTGTGGGAGAGCTATTCAGAGCTTTTGCTAAAGGAATGTTTGTAGGTTTAGGTGCTTCCAATGTGACACAAAGTGTCCCAAACTGGTTCAGATTTTGTTGTGGGGAGGGTGCGTGTACATGCTCCCCAAGAACTTGGACTGGAGCAATGAATCCAGACCAGTTAGGATAAGGAGAGTTAGAGATCTTAAAATTCTTTTCCTCATTAAAAATGATAGGAACACCTATCTCTGTTGTTTCTTCCTGACCTGACTTGGTGCTTCCCAAGCCAGGGGTATCCTTTCCACTGAGGCATATCTCAGTCCTTCTTATAAAACAAGTCTGCCTAACTTGTGGTTGAAAAAGATAAGCTTGATTGATGCCCAATCTATTGGTGATAGGACTGTTTTCTCTTCGCTAGGTCAGTCCTTCACAGAATCATAGAATTTAAGAGTTGGAAGGGACCTCAGAGGACATCTAGTCTAACTTAGGCCAAAAGGAATACCCACTGTAACATACCCAAGAAGTAGTTATCCAGCCTCTGCAAGCAGGAACCCACAAACTCTTGAGGTAGCAGTTCTACTGGTTGACAGACATGCAGTCCATTCCTAGTGCTGTGTTTAAAGCCTTTCCATTTTTTCTCACCAAAACCTACTCACAACTCAACATCGTATATGGCAGATAGGTTATGCAATGTATGGAATGCTAGACCTGCAGTCAGAGAGATCTAATTTCAAATTCTGCCTCAGTCACTTACCAGTTATGTGACCTTGGGCACATCACTTAACTATCTGCCTCAGTTTTCTCATTTTTAAAATGGGCATAATAATAGCATCTATCTCCCTGTGTCAGTGTAGGCATAAAATGAAATGATGTGTGGAAAGCGTACTGCATATCTTAAAGTGCTATGTAAATGCTAGCTATTTTTATTGTACAGTAATACGAATGGAGATGTAACAGAGTTTAGGGATGATGATATTGCTATAAGTAATCTATGTGGGTATCTGATATATGTAGTAATTAACCACAATACTAAGCATTACTCCTCCCCACTTCCTATTATTGGCTTTTTTCTGTAATAATCCTCTACCTAGGTTCTAAGACAGTTAAAGGATCTAATATTTCCTCATAACTTAATAGAAATGTATTAACAGAAAATAAAATTTCTCTAATTAATCAATTTGCTCTGAACCTGTACCCTAGTTTAAAAATAAATGAACTAATCCAATTTTCCCCTAAGCTGCTTCTTCTTCTTCTTCTTCTATCTCCTCCTCCTCTTCCTTCTTCCACCTTCCCTCCTTCCTCCTCCTCCTTCTCCCTCTCACCTTTTATTTCTCTCAGGAAGGCAGCTAAAGTCTCTTCTCTGGATGTTTTCTACACAAAATAATTAAACTCAGCTTTCTCAAAATGTCTCTTGAGACTCTTTCCATTGCAGTCAACTCTCTCTGTTTCATCAAGAGAGAATTTCTCTTAGTCCTCTCTTTCTATGCCTACAGAGCCTTTCTCCGGCCATAACAGTTAATTCTCTTTAGAACCGCAAACTCTAAGTCCTCAAGATCCTCTTCTCCCTCCCTTTTAAAGGATACAATGACTATCCAAAGTGTCTGTGAGAGAGGCTACTTCAGCTAGAGTCACAGAGGTGTACAACCCAGTTTTTGTTGTGAAGGGCATTAAATGTGGATCAAAATAACCCTTAATACTTTATTCTTTTATGTTGAAAAAAGTATTTCTTTACAGATGAAATTTATTGTCTTCAAGAAGCCTTCCTTAACATGTGTGGTTTTTATTTATGGTTATGATCCTCATGGCCATTTTATTACCCACTCACCCACCCCCCATTCCACTAATATTTTTCAATAAATGTGTTGTTTAGAGCCAAGAGATGATCTAATTCCTGAAAATCATGCTCTGCTAGCTCTCTGAAGTTATAACTTCCAGTGTAGATCACAGAAATAAATGATATATTAATTGGCATTCTTGAGTATTTCCTCAGCCTGGAGAAAGTCACATTCTCTAATCCATTTTGTCTTTTAAAATTTATTTCTACTAAAACCTAACTTGTTTTAGGTTTTGTGGCTTTATTTACTAATGATTTTGAACACAAGTTCAGGGGAGGGCAAAGTTTTTTTTTTTAATAGTATAGAAATATGATATTCTTCTTCTTCCTCTTCTTTTTTTTTTCTTGTTGCTTGTAACAGAGCTGGGTTTTTCCAGTTCTGTTTGCTTGGAATAGGCTTTACAGCACAATTGTGACTGTTTTGATTAAAAATGGGGAAAACAATGAGACAGTGAGGTATTGACTGTGACTTGGATGGACACAATAGGAGGGTGGTGTTTCTTCCTCTTTATTTTTTATTTTATGTTCTAGATGACAGAGCACAAGATTGTGACTCAGGATATTTAGGTTCCATTCTTGGTCACTCCACATACTTTTTGTATGACCCTGTTAAAAATGTCATTTTTTTTGATTATCTCTGGTTTGCCATCTGTAAAATGAAGCAGTGGGAGGGTTGATGAGTGCTTTCTACCTGAAACCATGGTAAGTAGAAGGATGTTGGTGGTAGTAGGATTGATAAAGGCAGTCAGTATACCTAAAATAATAATTTTTTTCTTATTATGAATTTTGAAGTTTTCACGTTATTTGGATACTGGCAATAACTCAGGGTTTCCTTGAAAAAAAAACCAAAATTAGCATTTTATCCTTTTTAAAGATATTACCATACATGTATTTGTGTTCCATTCCAAAACTGAGATTCTTGAAAAATTTACCGAGATGTGAAAATCTACTTCACTTCATTTTGGGATAATTCAGTTGAAATGTGGCATTCAGTTTTTAAAAATTTGTTATGTTCTTCTGGGAAACCTATGATCCTTAAGTTATCTCTGTATTTATTTTCTCTTCATTTAATTTTTTTTTGCTTTGGCTTATATAGATTTAATATATTACTACAACATTGTTGCCATTTTCTTTTTCTGTGACTTTTTTCTCTACTTTGATATTGATTTCATTCTGTTTCTCATTCTCTTTCTCATGGCTTCTACTTCTTTGGAGAGATTCTCCATCATTTCAGCTTTTTTTCTCCCTGATCTGCTATTTGTGTTTTCTTATTTCTACATTGAGAGCTCTAATTTCTGACCTAAATTCATAATTAATTTATCTTGCTATTATTTGTTTTATTATTATCTTATTAGCCTTTTGAAACATTTTAGACATTCTTGATATTGTTCCATGATCCCTGGGCAATAAATATTAGTTCATTTTCCTTCACATACTTGTTCAAAGTGTTTTGGTTTCTTTTTGTTTTGCTCAATCTCCCTTCTGTTTTTAGGATCTTCTCCTTTGGCTTATTTAACTGTGTGTTAGGTTTTTATACAGGTTTTCTCTTTTGATCTTCTGGTCTTCTGACTATTCTCTTACTCTGCTCTTTGGTCCGTCCTTTTCCATTGGAACTACTGGGTTGTCCCAAGCTATGGGACTTGGTGTCTTAGGAACCTCCCTTGAATAACCGTCAGAGGGAGAGGACTGTCCTCAGCTCCTTTTCTGGTCCTCTTTCCATCAGCCTTATTATGTGCTGCTTACCCTCCACTGTGTGGCTCTGAGTGCCCACCATTCATTATGGCATATTTTTAGCCCAATTGGATTCCTTTTTCCCTTTTGCTCTTCATTTTCATGAGACTACACGGAATTGGCACCTGCTGCTTCTTGTTGGTTGGTAGTAATTCATGGTGTTTGGGCAGGGTCACTACAGCCAAGAGTGATCCCTATGATTAGCATCCAAGTCACAAGCCTGCAAATTTGCTTGTGCTTACTGTGTCTGGGTACTAAATGAGCTCTAGTAGTAACTTTTTCCAGTGTTCATTGGAACACTTGGGGTTTTTAGCACGCACACACACACGTGTGTGTGTGTGTGTGTGTGTGTGTGTGTGTGTGTGTGTAGGGATTTCTATTTTCTTATCTTGTGGATCAGCTATAATTACTTAATTAATACTGGTATATAAAACTTTTTTTAAGTGAAGTTGAAGAGGTTTTCGGAAAGTGACTATTCTATTTTGCTTGAAATTTGAGTTGATAGAAATGGACAGTTAGATTTTTGCCATCATAAATTCTGGTGACATGGTTGAATGTTAACACCTTATATTAAAATAATGATTTTCATTTTTTTAAAAAAAATATTTTATTCTTTGAATTCTCTATAAATAAACAAAACACCCAACAGAACTCTTTCTTTGTTCAACTTTCATTTTTAACATTGTACATGCTAGATGGGAACTTGAGCATTGCCGTATGCTTTAGCTTGAATTTGCATGACTGTTTATAAGAGTTGAATATAAAATCACAGGGTTTAAAATTACTTTATTGGGTTTGCATTGGCAGGCAATGCACTGAAAGTGTTAAAACGACACTTAGAACTTTCTATTTACATTCATGGTTAAGTTCCTAAAATTCTTTAAGGGGGAAGAACACTTTCTATAATTAGTTGCTGTTGAAAGTTTATTTGCAGAAGTGAATCAGTAAGTCTGTGGTAGGGTTTTTCCTTTGTTTCCCTCATATGTGTGGCACTTAACATTTTTTTTGTGGGTACTTTTGTTTTTTACATCATCTACATTTATTTCCCAGTGTATCCCTCCTCCCCCTTCCTTAGAAGCATACCTTTTGACAAAGAAAAAACAATTAAAAAACACACTTCAGTAAAACTAGCCATCACATCAAAAAATAGTCTCCCATGTTCACAGCTGTCCACTTGGGCAAAAAACAAAAACAGGAGTTGTCTTCTTATATCTCTTCTCTGGGGTCACTTTTCTTTAAAACTAATAGTTTTTTAAAACTAATTATTAGACACAGTGACTTTAGTCCGGAGTGGTCTTCACAAAGGGAGAATTCACTCTTTGTACTGCTTACCATTCCCGGCTGCTGCAGATATTGTCAAGACGCATTTGTCATCGACAGGGCTGGAGGACTTCGGACTTGATTAGTAATTACAACACACGGACAGGTACATTAGTATACTCACTACATGTTTTTCTTTTCCCTTTGCTCGGAAAATGTCAAATCCCAATAAAACAAAAGCTTTCTAGGATACTGTGACTAGAAGTATGGTTGCTGTTGTTGTTCAGTTGTTTTTCAGTCACGTCCAACTCTTTGTGACCCCACTGGGATTTTCTTGGCGAAGATACTGTAGTGGTTTGTCATGTCCTCCAACTCATTTTAAAGATGAGGAAACTGAGGCAAGCAACATTATGTGACTTGCCCAGGTTCACACAGCTAGTAAGTGTCTGAGGCTAGATTTGAAATCAGGTCTTTCTTACTCTAGGCTCTATCTACCGCACTACCTAGCTGCCACTAGCATGGCATGGAGGGATAAAGCCAAGACTCAAAATCAGAAGATCTCAGTTTTAGCACTTATTAGCAATGTGACAACAAAGTTATTTGACCTATTAAGCCTCGTTTTCCTCATCTGCAAAATGAGGATAACAACACACATGTATTACTTACTTGACAGGGTCGTTGTGAAGACTGTACCTTCTAGGCCTGTAAAGCTCCATATACATGTGAGCTATTGTTGTGCTGTTACAGTTTAAATTACAGAAGCATGGCATCTGGGAATTGGAAGGGCCCTCAGTGGCCATCTAGTCTAACTTGTATTTGAAAGGATTCATTATTTCGGCATACCTGACTAATGGTCATCTAGGCTGTGCTTGAAGATTTCCAAGGTAGAAGATGAGCCCATCACATCCTAAGGTAGCTCTCCACTTTTGGACCACTCCAATTATTAGTTTTTCTTGACTCACAAGTCTAAATTGCCTCTTTGAAATGTCCACCAATTGCACCTGCTTCTATCCTTTGGAGACAAATTGGCAATTATTTAATATTAATGTTCCTTTAGTGAGACTAATCAGTCTATTTTAACACATATGCTCCTATTCATTATATTAAACATAATTGATTTTGCATTTTCTGTATAGTTCTGCCTAATTATGGTTAGTATAGCAATATTAAATTTTGAACTTAGTATTTGAGTTCAGGAAACTACATAAGAGCACAGTAGATAATTTAGTGATACCTTATTTTTCTAGCATTGCTTTGGGACAAGGAGTTCCCATATAAGTAAGCTTTTCAAATAACTAATGCTAATCCTTTTGGGTGTTGAATATTTAGCTTTTTTCAACTCTTTTTGATGGAAGTATTTTAAGAATGGAATGATAGAATATTTTAAAATCTTCATGGAAGAAAAGGAACATAATTTAAACTTCTCTTGGTGTCTCAAAGTCATCGTTAGTTGTTGCATTGTGCTATAATACAGTGATACCTTCAGGGCCTATATTGAAACGTGTAGGGGTGTTTGCTGCTACATTAAATGAACCCTTTGGTTGTATTGTTTAGTCTGACTCTATTTTTGACCTCTTTTTGGGATTTTCTTGACAAAGATACTGGAATAGTTTGCCCTTTCCTTCTCCAGCTCATTTTACATATGAGAAAACTGAGGCGAACAGGGTTAAGTGACTTAACCAGGGTCACACAGCTAGTAAGTGTCCAGTGTCTGATGCCAGATTTGAACTCAGGTCCTCCTGACTCCAAGGCCAGAGCTGTATCCAAGGCCAGAGCTCTATCCACTGCACCACCTAGCTGCCCCTGGATCACAGATTCTGTGACAACTATTTCAGCCAGTTCAGAGCTTTCTTTTGTAACAAGCCACTGGTCAATTAGGGTCCAGTCCTTAGAGCATTGGTGAACCTGCTTCTGGAAAAGCATGATTGCAGGACTTTCCCCTCTACATGTGCAGATATCCTCTGTTTCTTGTTGACTTATTATATGATGATGCAAAGCCTAATTGGCTTCTGAGCCATAATTGAGTGTGCATACTGAAGGCTGGAATAAACAAAACATGGTTTTTTTCTGGTGGTTTTTGAATAAGAAGAGCCTTCAGGTAGCAAAAGTAGTAGTAGTAGTAGTAGTAGTAGTAGTAGTAGTAGTAGTAGTATTAGTAGTAGTAGTAATAGTAATAGTAATAGTAGTAGTAGTTGTAGTAGCATCTTCTGGCCATAAAAGTCATGGTGCCTCTGTCTCTCTTCTTTCCAGATTCTTAGGTGAGAGAGACTAGGTTATAACCTTGTGAGAATTAAATGATGGAAAGGGGCCACCTGAGGTCCAGCAATTAGAGTCCATAGTGGAAATTGCCATTTGCCCCTGTAGCCAAGTCTGGTAAGGAGCCAGATCTGAGGAGTGACCTGGTTGTTCATTCTAGCAGTGGTTTGAGCTGGCCATCATGAACAATGTAATCTATAAGCAAAGGAGCAACTCTTTCTTCCTTTTAAGTTCTTACCATTCACTACCTTGCATTTCCTCAGTGGTTTTTCTTGGAAGGTCATCACAACCCTTTTGTCAGTCCCTGGATAATATTGCATTTGAACAGCCACAAAGAAGGAATTGTCTATAATCCTTTCTTAAACATCTTCAGAGGAGATTCCACGTCCCTCTTCTCTAGCATAGAGAATAATCCTCCCATCACTTGGAATTTCTTCCTAAATTCTTTTGAAAAGATTTTGCACATTTAAAAAGATTTCTAAGGCTAGATATTTGCAAAGTTGAAAGGATGCCTATGTTTGAAGAGGGGTTGCATATGAGGATTATTTTCCTGTTTGGAAAAGTGAGTCAATCCACCTTTGAAGTGACAATCTGGTCACTTGTGTACCTAGGAAGCGTGCCTAGGTCAGCATAATAATTAAAAAAGGTTACACATCTAGGCCTAGATTTGTCTGTCAGACTTTCAGATGTTGACATCATCTCTTTTTTTTAAGTAAGTCAAGGGTTTTTACCTAGGAAGAATAGCACAGAATCAGAGACTTTTAAGATCAGAAAGATACCAGAAAGTACTCTCGTTTTATAGAAAATCTGGGAATCAAGAAACTTGGTCTCTTGCACACACTTACTGTGCTACTTTTGGCAAATCATTTTATTCTTCTGAATCTCCATTTCTTCATCTGTATAATTAAGGAACAGCTAAGTGGCATATTAGACAGACTGAAAGACTTGGAGTTAGAAAGATTTGAGCTCTAATCCTGCCTCAGACAACTTTGGGCAAGTCGCTTACATTTTCTGTGGCTCAGTTTCCTCATTTGTAAAATGAGGGGGCTAGACTTGAAAGCGTCTAACATCCCTTTCAGCTTTAGATCTCTGATATTATGACTAGCCAAGTCTTCTCTGAAATTCTACTATTTTGTCTAACTTTGTCATTTCATAGATGATGAAACAGAGGCCTACAGAGGTAGGCCCAGAACCTAATAGATATATGAATTGTTGTTAAAATGTGACTGCACATCATTGTCCTTTTTCCAGTTCAATTTCTATCTTTTCTTTGACTATGTTAACATTAAACATTTCGCTGAATATGCTTTTTTCACACAGTTCCCAAATTGGTTTTTTTGGGTGTTTAACTACCCTTTCTTCTTTAAATACAGTTTCTCTCTTGAGCACTAACAACAAAGCAAACATATCAGAAATATTTTCTATCTATAAATGTACGTAGTGCTCTTCTTTCTCTCATAGCTCAAGCTGTAGTCTGGACTCTTATCTCCTCCGGAGTTGAAAGGTCAGGGTCCTCAATATTTCTTTGAATCAATCACCATTTCTTCAATTTGAGTGCAGTTTACTGTGAGGGACTGTCTGATGTTGGGTGCTGCCCGGTTAAGATTGTGGCAAGATTGGGGTAGGATCTGGGTATTTGGAAGTCGAGGCAGGGGCTGTGGTGGGTGGAGTTGTGGTGAACTGGGATGGGCTGGATACGGAGAAGCCCTGAGGCAGTAGGCAGTGCTATGTGAGTTAAGCTGGGGAAGGATCGGGGTGCAAGGAAGTAGCCAGAGCACGTGCTCCTGAGGCAGAGGGCTGTGCCACGTGGGAGTGGGACGGCAGAGGACGAGTTCCCTTTGCTTAGTCCCCTCCCTATTTGCAACGTCAACCCCAGATGCCTCCTTCCTATGTCCTTCCTGACTTCCTGGGTCACGTACCTTCCCTTTGTGTAGCACTGACCCCAGACGCCTCCTCCCGGTATCTGGGCCTGACTTCCTAGGTCACGTACTCTCCCTTTGTCTATGCACTAATCCCAGACGCCTCCTTCCTGTATCCGGTCCTAGCCTCCTGCGTCACTCCCTCTCCCTTGGTGCGCTAAACTCAGACAGCCCCTTCCGGTATCTGACCCTACAATCATTGACTAGTAGGCGGGCTGAGGAGGAGGGGCTAAGTAGGTACTTAAGGAAGGGTCGTGGTCGGATCACGCGCTCTCTTTGCTCCTGCTCTGTTGCTCTGGCCTTCCTGCTTGGCGTTGCTGTGATGGCCTCTTAATAAAGCTCCAGTGTTGGCATCTCCTGATGGGCTCGTCTCTGTGTGTGTATCCGGGTAGGCTCTAAATACTGGTAAGTATGACTCTGGCAGCCTGCTCCTTATAGGAGGAGAGTGCACAGTGCGGCCGGCACAAGGTCGGCGCGGCCGGCAGTTTACTTTGGAGTTTTAAGCTTTCGAAGGTGGGGAAAGTTTTTTGCTAACTTTCTTTCAAGCTACCAGAAGCTGCCCAAGATTATTTGTGGTCAGAATTGGACTTATAAACTGATTGAGATACTATTGTTGCAGCTGAGGGAATAACATGCTATTTTATCTTGAGTATTGTGATTTCTTTAGTTGGAAAGCTTCTTGGTATATGGCTATGTTGTTGCCCAGAGAGAAATAATTCATGGCTATCTTGAGGGTCTACCTCTACAGACAGACCTCATTTTGCCTAACAGTGCTCCTGAAAATTTGAGTTTAAACCTGATTTTGTAAATTGGATTATATTCAAAAAAGTTCCATTGGAACTCTTGCTCAAAGATCCCTGCAGTGGATTATTTTGTGATGTTAAGAATCCACTTATAATGTGAATAATTACTCCTTAACCTATCTGTTTTTCAAGTCTGGATTTGGCTTCTTAATGCCTCATGTATTAAGGCTTCCAGGGTCCTTGATAATCTAGTCTTATTCTACTTGGTTCCCAGCATTCTCTAATATTATCTCTACTCCCAGGGACATTTTCAGTGGAAGGTGAACAGACTGGCGTCAATCCTATGGTACATCAGCCTTCTCCCCTGTTCTTCCTCATTATGTAAATATTGATGAATCAGGTTAAAATGAATATCAAAGGGAATAGGAAACATACTTGGGGGAAAAAAAAGGGGATGATAAGGTAAAGTGAAGGTTTGTGAAGAGAAAGGGGAATAATCAATGGGCAAGATCTTGGAGAAGATAGGGCAGTATGGAATTAAGGATAAGAAGAAAAGATTGACCTCAGCAAGAAGAAAGGGCCATCTCTTCCACAGAATTCTCAGAGAAAAGAAAGAGATTATTGAAGGTGTATAGCAGCTTTGAGATGGAATAGGGAACTCATGACAAATGGCCTCAGTATCCTCGATGAAATAAAAGGTGAGATCTTCTCCATTGACTTCATTATCATTCTAGTTTGAGTACAAAGGGAACTGATACAAATATTTAAGAACAGCCATTTCCTAGTAGACAGGTGATCAAAAGATATGAACAGGTAGTTCTTAAGTGAAGAAATACATGCTCTCAACAACCATATAAAAATGTTCTACATCAGGAGTAGTAAGAGAATTGCGAATTAAAATAACTCTGAGGGGCAACTAGGTGGCACAGTGGATAAAGCATCTGCCCTGGAGTCAGGAGGACCTGAGTTCAAATCTGGCCTCAGACACATAACACTTACTAGTGTGTGACTCTGGGCAAGTCACTTAACCCCAATTGCCTTGCCAAGAAACACACACACACACACACACACCCCTCTGAGGTGACATAGTTAGTAAGTGTCTGAGGATGATTTTGAATACAGGTCTTGCTGACTCCAGGCCCAGCACTCCATCCACTGCACCCCCATCTATCTCAAATGAAGGATACCCCTCCAAAAATCTTTTTGGCTTATGTCCATACCCAGGGAAGCTGTTTCACTCTCCAAATAGGGCTCTTAGTTTTCCTGCAAGCTTTCAGGCTGATAAAATAATAAATATAAGATATATCTATATCCACCAAAAACATGGAAAATACCTGAACTTTTAGATAGTCAAGAAATATTTTAGATAGTCAAGAGAAATATTTTTTTCCTTCTAACAGGGATCCATGTATATGTATACATTTATAGTGTGTGGCCCAGGGTCTCTAGAGAGTAGAGCTCCCTACTGCCTGGATGTCTAGATTTGTGTGCAATGTATGGTTCACAGAACCAGTAAAGGAGGTGTGAGGATTTGTGCCTACACATCATGACTCTGTAATGTGCTGCTTCTCATGGTTCCATTCTATGCTAATTGTCTGGTTCTCTCTCTCTCTCTCTCTTCCTCTCTCTTCACCATTTATGTATGTATGTGTGTGTGTGTGTGTGTGCGTGTGATTTGGCTTTTAGATATATTACTCTCATTGAGACTCTATTTTCCTTGTCTCTTTCTATTGATCTTTCATTTCCATGGATTTTCTTTCCCTGCAATACTTCCTATCCCCATTGAACAACACACACACAGGAAAAAAGAAAGTAAAGGAAAGAAAGAAAAAGGAGCTCCCCTCAACAATATTAATAGTCAAGAGAAGCAAATTCCAGCATTGGCCATGTACATAGTATTTTTTTAAAAATTAGTATGTGGCAGGGTTTTCCCATGAGTCACAAGAAAATCCACTAAATACTGAAAAGTTTTACTTTGGGATACTTATTGAGAATAGCTCTTTGGTTCTAAAGGTCATGCTTTTTCATTGACTTGTGTGATAATAATGTATTTGGCAACAGAATATTTTGAAAAACAATTTGAACTCTTTGGGATACAGACCCACACAATACCACTACTATGTCTGTATCCCAAAAAAGATTAAAAAAAAGGAAAATAGCTATATGCACAAAAATATTCATAGCAGCTCTTTTTGTGGATGCAAGAATTAGAAATTGAGGAGATGCTCATCAGTTGGGGAATGGCTGAACAAGTTGTGGTATATGATTGTGATGGAATATAATTGTGCTATAAGAAATGATCAGGATGATGGTTTTTGAAAAATGTGGGAAGACCTCTATGAATTGATGCAGAAGGAAGCAATCAGAACCAGAAGATCATTGCACACAGTAAAAGCAATGTTGTAAAGATGATCAGCTGTGAAAGACTTAGCTACTCAGATCAGTAGTTAGTAAAATAAATAGTCCAAGACAGTCCCACAGGACTCATGATGAAAAATACTATTCACCTCCAGAGAACTGATGAACTGAGTGAAAATTGAACTATAATTGTTTTCATTTTCCTTATTTTTCTTTTTTTTTTTTACAGTATGGCTAATATGGAAATATGTTTTGCATAATTTCACATGTATAATTGATGTCATATTGCTTGATTTCTTAATGGATTGGGGGAGGGACTGGAGTGAAGGAGAGAATTTGGAAACCAAAATGTTTGTAAAGGATGCTAAAAATAAATAACAAATTATATGTGTGTATGTGTGTATATATATATATATATATATATATATATATATATAAATAAAAAATACTTTAAAAAAAAAAGAAAAAGAATTTGAAAGGATCATTGAACCATTTAAAGAATCTTGGTTTTTCTCCACTATAGATTACCCAATATAGATTACATTTTTAAAATGGAAATATTCTCATTTTTAGAATTTCTACATAAGAGATAGATACAATGCTCTACCATAGATAATTTTTTAAATTATATGAAAATTCTGTTTATTATAATTATTGTTGTCAAAGTGACCACAGGTATCATGAGTTAAGTAAGGTAGGTGGCTGTATTGCTGTCATTCACTCCCTTTCACCCTATATATTTTTAATATTCCAACGGAAAAGGCTTTTTTACAATTCAGCAAATACCAGTCTCAACCAGAGTAAGGATATCAAACAAATAAACAAAAAAGCAAGTATGCACAAGCCCATCTTGATTGGATCTTTGTTTTTGGAATGTTCAATACCAGATAGAGAACGAGTCTCCCGGTAGAGAGGTTAGAAGATTAGAAGGAAAGAGAAAGAGGAAGTACAAGAAATATAGGCAAAAAGGGCAATGTTTGGGAGGGATAGTATTGTTCAAATACAGTTTAGATAGCAATATCAGCTGCGCTGGGAAGTGCTTGTAACCTAGCTGTGGAAAGTGGCCTATGAGAAGCTTTGTTACTTTTGAAGCCTGCTTATATCCTGCCATCCTCTAAGGATGGCGCACAGAGCATTTGACTCCCTTTACCTTGAGCCCTATCAGAATGAATGCTGGTCTCTTATTTTTAAACAGATATGGAAAGTCATAAATCTTAGAACTTAATGGCAAGAAGATTTTTGTGGAAAAATTAGTCATTATGCAATGAGCATCTTTCATTCAGAAATCATAAGTATTTTCTAAGGGTGGGTATTCATATTCTTTAAAAAATAAGGAAGGTAAATCTCTGTTTCAGGGGGAAATCTAAATCAACATGTCAAATCAGTTGTAGAGCTGGAAATACAACACCAAAGTCTACTCCTATGTTATTCAATAGGCTCTAATTACGGAACAAAATAGGAACTTAGTATATGAAAAGAGCTTTCTGACAAGGAAGCTAGGTTTATTATAATGGTCATGCAACCAAATCACAAATTTAGAATGTCAGAAACCCTGGAAGAACAATGAAATTAAAATAGGTACTTGCAAGAAAACCACCAACTTCAGGAAATTCTCAGGATTCATAAAGTTGGGGGAAAGCCAGTTTGGGGCGGGTTAGATGAATATTAATGTACAGTGTGAAAAACATACAGCTTTTATTCAGGCTCATCTTCCCGTTTTATTGAAACACCAATATAGCTAAAGAATCAGAATGCGAAGGCATGAGTTTTTTCCTCTAAGCCTTCTCCAAACCTTGGGACTTAACTTTGCTAACAAGGTAATTTGGGAAATTTACTGGTCTACATTGGCTGCTGGGAGAGTTGGGGGTGGGATTATAAAATAAATGAACCTCTGTGTCTGGGGGTTTCACAGTAGGGAATTTAAATCCAGGATTAGAATGCAGAGAGAATTAACTCAAGATCTTATTGCCAAGGTAAGCCTCTTAAACTACCTAAATGACCCCGTTGCTTCCTTGTCTATTCTTACCCCAGGCTTTAGGTCCTCTTGCTGTGAAATAAATTGACACAAAGGGTCATTATTTACTTGTGTTTATTTGACCCAATTCAAACGCCAGCTGTGAGAGTGCAGTTGCTATGTTTGCCATTATCCTGAAGATAAAGGAAGGCAGCTTGCTGTGGTAGATAGGAAGACCTAGCTTCAGATCTAGCCTATGACCTATGACCTAGCTCCCATGACTATGGGAAAGTCAGTGCAGTGCCTGGCAAATAAATATTTATTAACTGACTGACAACTGCTTTGTGTGTATTTTGTTTTGCAAAACAAAGATGATGACAGTTGTGCTTACCTCAGAATTATCATCAAATTCACATGAGATAATGTACATAAAAGCATTTTATAAGTTTTAAAGTGTGCTTTGACCACCATCATATATTCGGATCCATCCACTTCTTGAACGATTGCTTGATTTGTTACTCATATAGCAGGGACCTTTCTTGTCATCCATGAGGACTCATTTAATTTACTGATGAGCTGGAACTCTGTGGATATGGAAGCAATCTCAGCCTTCTGGCTTCTTGAGCTCCATGAATCACCTCACACTTCTAAGCCAACAGGAAGGAGAGGCCTGAGGCTGGGGATTCTGCTTTAGTATATTCAGGCAGTCCATGCTCAGCAGCCAATTAAATGAGTCCTCATGGCCCACTGCAAGGGCTCATCTATCATGCATTCCTAAGAGAGTGCTACATTCATATATTTATTTGATTGTGAACTGCATGTCAGAGCCTAGATGCTCTTTGTATGTGAAGCTCTTTAGGGCTCTATTTAATATAGAAATAAATGTGGGGCGGTGCATCATTTCTTAGAAGAATTGAACTGATCCTTGCCTCTGCTTTGGCTCCACTGTACTTTTAGGAAGTGTAAAGAACCACCCCCCTCCCAAGTTCCTGTCCCACCAAGGAGTTTCTCTAACCTTCCCAAAATCTATATTTACCTTCCTACCCCTTCCCAAGTGTATATTTGAAGGAGTAGAAAGGGGTTGTGCTGAGTAGGTAAAAAGTTTCCAATTGGGAGGGAAGGATGCATTCAATCTAAGAGGACTAAATAATGCCCAACTTAATAAAAAAGAAATCAGTAATACAACTAGTTCCTCTCTTCCCCCTCCTCAATTAGCTAGTGTTTACTTTGTATTTATTTTGTTTTTACTTATATGTATTCTTATCCTTTCTCCCAGTGAATAAGCTCTTGAGGGTAGGGATGCTTTAGTTTTTTGTTTTTGTTTTTTATTTGTTTTTTGTATTTGCAGTGCTAGCATAGTGTCTGGCACACATTAGACACTTAAATTCTCGCTTGTCTGAAAAGAAGAAAAATATTTAAGTGACCTTGTAACAGGGGAAGTGTTAGGTATTAGATGCTTGATCCTTTGTTTCTGTCATAGCAGAGCTAGGATGTTTGGGTAAAGGAGAAGGGCATGCCCTTGCATGTAAAATGGCTTAGGAGACTCATAAATCCTTGATCTGGACTTTAGGGTAGAATTTTGTAGTTTGCGTGCTTTTTGGGACACCATCCCTGATAAAATTGAATTGAAAGCTATGATTGTATTGAAAACATAGAATATAGGAGATAAGAGAATTATGAAGGGAGGGAGAGCAGTCAACATTTGCACAAGTTGTAAACTGTACGGTGACAGCTTTGCTTCTACTTTCTTGGGCTAAAATCTTAGGAAGAAGATTTGCCCTGGTTTTCCCAGTGAGTGGGGAACAGTAGTATTTGCTCCCTGACCTCTCAAGAGGATTTTTTTTTAAAAAAATCAAGACTAATTGTAAAGCAGTAAGACTTTTTGGAAGAAAAGTGCTATTTAAATCTGAATAGTTAATTTGGTTATTTTAAGCTTTAGTGGGAGTTCACTGCCAAATAAAAAGGGAAAATGGGTGCAGCTTGGAATCAGTCTATAATAAGAATATGATCTGTTTGTATGACGATTGCCCAGAAAAATTTTTGCTGTTGCTTACTGTTAAGACATAAATATTGGGGAATTGCCATCATTATTCTATATGTAACTGTCTGGGGCAATGAATAATTCAAACCGTGTTTCAAATTGGTTTCAATACTACTGTGTAATGCAGTGATAAAAGTCATTGTCACTCCATCCTGACACTCCATCCTGGGGGCTTGCAATCTTGCTAGGGAGTCAAGACATAATAAAAAGATGAGAAAGAAAGAAAAATCAGAATAATATGAACTAAAAGAAATGCTAGCTAATTTTTCAGAAGTTTAAGAGAAATATTTTAAGCATTTCCCTGAGAATTGTAAGATTGTCAAAAGAACCCCTGAACCTGAAAAGTCCTATAACTAAGAATTTCTGAACCTGGGGCAAGAATTGAACCACACCCAGGCCAATGAGCACAAAAGGCACAAAAGCACAAAAGTTTGAAGAAGGTAGGGATGGAGACAGAGCCCTGAGGATAACATGATACAGCTGATGGGGAGGTTATTTAAACTTATCCCATATACTTTCACTACTCTGAATTATTCTTGATAGGTAGGTGCTCAGGTTAGCTGTTTTTTTTTTCATATTTGGAAATATGGAAATAAAATATGGAAATAAATGGAATAAATAAATGGAAAAAAATATATGGAAATAACCCAATTGCCCCTAGAGGTAGGGATAGAGTGGTAACTTTTTTTAAACAGATGCTTTCAGAGATAGGATAAATTAGGGCATGGAGGTGACTTACTCCCCAAACCCTCAACCCATCATGTTAGAACTGAAAGGGATCTTAGGCATCATCTAGTCAAACTCCTAAATTTTATGAAAGATCAGACTGAGGCTCCAGAGGGGTAAAGTGACTTGTCCAAGGTCACTTAGTATGCTTAGTAAGTATCAGAAAGAATTCTAGAAAGCCCAATTCTTTTGACTGTCAGTCAAATGCCCTTTTATCCACATTATTGAAATTTGGGATTCCATGGAGACATTGGTCAACCAAACCCTCGCAGAATGCAGTCCTTGGTCTCTTGATTCAGGATAATCATCAAAGCTGGGAAGTATACTTCTAGGTGCACCCCGGCCCCTAAACTCACCCCATGTACCCTCACTTCTCTAAAGCAGCTTAGGAATACAAAGCTTTGAGAGAGAGAAAAATATCATGGATGGGGAGGTGGGGCCAGAGGCATTCTCCAGGAAGCATGGTCATTCATCAGAGGGTCAGGCGCTGGATCCTCATCTTCTCTGGCTTCATCTGAAGTGAAGGCTGACCATAATGAGGTAGTAGAGAATACCTAAACCTGGTAAAGCATTTTCCTTTCCCTAATGAAGCCTAGTCTCTGCAGAAACCTGATGTTCTTAAAGTGTTTCCTCCATCTCCCTGCCTTTCCTAGGCTGCAAGACTCAGAAAAGTTTGAGAAGCAAAGGTGATCAAGTGTTTGGGGAGTTGATTTCACTAGGATGGGAGTAGGCAGAGGGGTCTCCATAAAGGCATGGTCCTCTAATATGAGTATAGGTACCATCTTCCTTTCTATTCTCCTTAGCCTCTTACTCTGAGGGTCTTCCTCTATGCAGGTCATTTATGGGTGGGACTCTGTTGCTAGTCATCAGGCAGAAAGATGTGCTTGGAGACAACCCTTGGGTCACTTCTAGTGAAACCCAAGGGACAAGTTCCTAAGAGCTAAGATTCCACCTACTTTTCAGTGCTTAGGCTCAGCCAGAGCTTGTCTAAGGAGTTCCTTAAGACAATCAAACTGTTCACTATCTGCTCTTCCCTACTGTAATGTAACTCTACCAGGTCCCAACAAGACCCTCACTTCTGCTCCATCACCAAGCCCTGACCTATCACCAGGTCAGTCCCTCCTTTTTTAGAGGAATATATTTGCTTACCAGTGGTCCTTGAACTCTTCCACTCTAGGAAAAATGTCTTACCCTTGGTCAGCTGTCTACCCTGGGACAAAGTTCTCATTATCACCCCTTAGCTACAGCTCTATCTTAGATTTGGAGTCAAAACTGAGGTTCAAATACTGTTTTTGCCACATACTACCTGCATGAATTTGGACCATTAATTTCACTTTTAAGTTTCGGTTTCCTTATCTCGAAAATGATATTGTTAGAATGAGTGGTCTTGAAGGTCCCTTCCAAGTGAGAAACCTAATGTTCTACAAATGCTGGAAACTGAAATGTGGTCTCCATTAGGAGGGAATTAGGTTTTATCCAATTCATTTTGTAGTAATTAGTTTGTCATAATTATCTAGTTCTTGGGAACAGAGCTCTAAAACTGAAACATGACTTCAGGGCCATCTAATCTATCATCTCATTTCAAAGATGAGCCCAGAAGCCAGGAAGATCTGTTGACAAAGGCCACAGAGATAGTTCTAAAATGCTGATTGATACATAGGACACTCCCTTATATAAGCTGCCATAAATGTTGGTCCAAAGGGAGTTGGTTCTATTCAGAGAAGATCTGATGTGAGGTTGCAGTGGTGTTTAATATTGAATTTTAGATTGCCTGTATTTTACTATAGTCTTGAATAGCCTGAAATGACCCAGTAATGTTAACTACTTCCACAGCAACAGCATGGGAGTAGAACTGTTCTGTTCAGAGCCTGAATGATATTGAATGTTCATATATTTGTGGAAATAGTGAATTTATAAATGGTTCCATGGCTGGAATGTTAGAAAACAAAACATGACCTAAACTGATGTCAGTAAGCAGGCAGTATATCAGCAGGGTTACTCTGTCCTACAGGGTGTTGGAAAGCACTAATGTTGAATTTTATCTAAAGTGGATTGTGATTTTTTTTTCCCTCTCCACTGTTTAATAATTTGCCTTTGAGTAAGCATCCCAGCACCAGTGAGCACATCCCCTCTCTAGACCGAACCTTGCAAAATTGGCTAGCTGATTAGGTGTTTGCTTCACATGTGGAATAGTTGTTTTCCTTTTTTTAGGAATATGAGAAGTGACTACTTCATTGACATCTCAGTTCACCCATCAGAAAGATCAGATTGAGAGGTTAAGTCTTCCAAGAATCACCTGCCCAATTCACACTTCCATGCATGCCTTGTGAAAGGGCAATTGAAATAAATGGATTTCTGGGGATTATCACTTATCTAATTATGATCTTACTAGAATCATTCATAAAACTGTTTCTCTGAATCTCTAACATGTCTGAACCAAGTCATGTCTGTGGTTTTTTTTTTTTTTCTTCAGTTTTTTTTCCTTGCCCTGTTCTCTTTTTGAAAGGTTTTGGGAGAATAATGTATCCATTTTCAGATAATACAAACATTATAAACATGCAAACTTTGGTTATTTGTGTCAGTAATAAGAGTTCATCAAGTAGTGATTCTGAAGTACTTGTAAAAGACAAGCTAAGGTCTCTCTGCTTCAAAGATATGAGAGTCAAGGTTAAGGCTGAAATACACTGTAATACATGTTCCATACAACTTATCTAAGCCTTTCCAGAGCATAATATTTTTGTCCCCAAAAATCCTCTAAACTTCTTGAATAAGAATATATTTGATGAGAAGAAGTGACATCTTGAATGAAAACTGGCTACAGAAACGGTAGTTTGGCTACCTCTTTTCCTTTTGGTGTGGCTGCTGGTGGATAGATTGCCTAGATTTTGAAAACACTAAACTTTGATAGGTGATTACTTAGTCCTTGGCAGAGTTATTTCTGCATGGCCCATGCCATATAGTTCTTTCTATTTAGCCTTATGTCGGTTGCTTATATAACCCTGGTGTCAAACCTGGAATGAAGATCTGGGTGAAATTTTCTGGGTGCCTCTCACAAAATTTCTCTGGCTCATGTCCCTAGCCAAAGAAACTTTTGGAACTTCATGTTCTGTTTTGTTTTTCTCTTAAAACATAAAAATAAATATATTTCAAATTCCTCCAAAATATACTGATGGCTTAATCTTGAGACCGTATTTTTATTTTAAATATCTTTAAGATGATATTTCTTACATCTGAATTTGTTGGGAATTATAATTTCGTGCCCCAAATTGGCATTTTCCTTTCTGACTTAGAGACTTAACCTTATTATTAAGTCCCTTGTTAGGTAGAAGTAAATCACTCAGTCATATTAAAATCAGGTTTGTTTTAATTTTAAAGAAAGAAATTATATTTAAGAAATTATATTTTTGATGAGTACAGCACATTCATTCTGAAGGTTTTGCTTTCCTCAGAAACTGGGGCCTCAAAATAATTTATAGATGTTATTCAGTTATTACCCTTATACTACAAATGCACTATTATTACTCTAATAAGATAGTTGTCTGGTGTAACAGTTTCTGAAAATGTATTATGCCCAGGGAATTGTGACTGTGCAATGTGATACATTTTATTACAGGCAAATCATATTAAATAGTCTTGGTAACTATTCTCATGGTCTCTAAGGGCTTTTGGGTCTTCAAAATTTTGTCCTGCCTCATCCACCTTAATTGTGACTCTGCCAAAGGTGACTGGAGAAAATTGATGCTGCTTACTATCACTTATGGCAAAAGCTTAAACTTCTGGTATAGCCATAACTAGGGTGGAGCAGTTGGGCCTTTAAGAGTTACCTATATAGTGAATCCTTAGCCTTGCTCTCTCAGAATGAGGCTGACCACATTACCTTCTCATGGTTAGAATAGCTTCTCAGAGGGCCCATGGTATCTCTTTTCCAATGTTATTAGATTAAGGCCCCATTCTGTTGTGTTCCTCTGACCTGCACCCCAGCCACTAATGATTAACTCCCTAGATACTTTTAACCAATTAGCACTGATTAACTTTTACAATAGTATATATACATCAAAGATCTAAAAACCACTGAAGTACAAACATTCCCTCTCCAATACCTGGGTGACACATTCTTCCCTATACTGCCTCAGGCTCTGGAAAGAGTGGGCTCCAACTTAAAATAATTTCCATGTAGCATCACACAAAGTTCATGTCCAAATTTGGTATCCCTGTTGGGTAAGTTCTTAGCTCAGCGTCTACTGACCTTAGGCCAAAAGCTGCTACTTACTTCTCTGGGCATTGACGCTGGGCTGGCTGCAAAATCTGGCATGGCTTCTACTGCTGGACTTCCTGGTGATTTGCTTTCCTGACCTTTCTCCCAAAGTCTGAACTTCTAATCTTCTTCACTGAAATAAAAGCACAAATGTTGAAGCAAAAGACAGAAGCTCATGTTTATGAATCACACGTTAGCCTCAGAAGAAGAGGGCTCAACGCTTCTCCCCTTTCGTCATTGTCTCTTACCAGAATGCCACCAGACTAGGAGTCAGCCAAAGAGGCCAAGGTACTATTGGCTATTTCCTTTTGAATGTCTACCGCTGTACAGCCAATCAAAAAGGTTACTCTTTATCACATAGTAGTAGCTAGGCAGTGCAGTGGATAAGGTACCAGGCTTGAAGTCAGGAAGACCTGAGTTCAAATCCAGCCTCAGATACCTAATAGCTGTGTGACCCTGGACAAGTCACTTAAACTTGTTTGCCTCAGTTTCCTCATCTGTAAAATGAGCTGGAGAAGGAAATGGTAAACCACTCCAGTATCTTTGCCAGGAAAGCCCCAAATAGGGTTACAAAGAGTTGGACACAACTGAAATGACCAAACAACAAGCAGGTTGGAACCAGTTATAGGATATCTACAAAGGCTCCAAAGCTCTTCAAGACACTTCCATTACATGTCGTCATCACTCTATAGAAGCTGGCTTCCCAGGTTTTTTCGTATGAGAGACTGCATTAGCTGAGCATGCTAATGACTGTTCACCTCCTAACCCCTTTATGCTTTCACCATGTTAAAAAAAATTATTGCCCTTAGCAAATCAGCCAACGGTCATTTTAAACATATAATTCAGGGTCCAGAAAAGTCTTCTGGGGTTCCAGAGAGGTAAACTGTGCCCTTTCAAACAAAGCTGGAAGCCTGTTTGACTACCTAGGTTTCAGAAATGGGAGGCTTAGGAAGGGAAAGAGTTAATGAAATTCTGTTGGGAGCCTTAAATTGTTACATAAATGAGAGCTGCTATTACTGTTTGAGAATTACAGGCTCATAGAATGTTAAAGCTGGAAGGAGCCCAACTCTCTCATTTTACAGATGGGGAAGCTGGGTGTCAAGGTTACACAGCTAGTAAGTAAAAGAGACAAAACTTGAACCCTCGTCTCAACTCCCAAGTGTGTGGTGTTCTTCTCACTAAACTAAAATGTCTCAATTTGTATCAAAATGCTCATTCTTTGTCCTCCCCACATTTTTCCCTTTACCTCTTTTTCCAAATGTAATAAAGCATGTTTTCCTCCATGGCTTTAAAATATCTAGACATGTTTTACGTCTGTTGTACCACTTTTAGCATCTGTCTAGCTCAGGCATGCTCATTCTTAAATGTCGTGATGTTACTGAAACCTGTAGTCTGGGGCTCATTTTGAATATAGGTTATAAAGCCACTTGGGCCAGGAGAGTTCTAACAAATTCAACACTCAATTTCAGTTGAACCCTTCTGGACCTATCCTGATTCTATAAGCAGTGGAGGAAGATAGGTAATGTGGGGGTTAGAATGTTGGTCTTGGAGTCAGAAGATGAGTTTAACTCTTGTCTCAGACACTCACTAGTTTTTTGATCCTGGGCAAGTCACTTAACCTTCCTGTGTCTCAGTTTCTTCATCTTTAAAATGAGGGGGATAGACTTGAGGACCTCTGAAGTCTTTACCAACTATAAATCTTTGATTATATGATCACGGAAGCTACCATCAACAGAAATTTTAATAACTAGTAGCATTTCTATAAAACTTTAAAGTTAACAAAGCACTGTCAAAACCTCTAAGGTAGTACAAGTATTTTTATCATTCCACTTTTACAGAAAAGGAAACTGAGGCCCAAAGATGATTATAATCAGACCGAAATTAAGCATCACTGGATATAAGAAGAGGTGATAGAGTTTTAAAAATCTTTTGTTTTCTGCATTACTTTCATGGCCAGATTTATCTCTTCTCTCTCCCTTCCTCAAGAGCCATATCTTGTTACAAAAAAAAGAAATAGTTCAGCAAAATTAACATTAAATAATCATCAGAATCTGCTGATAATACTCTGTTTCCACACTCATTATTCCCCACCTCTACAAAGAAGGAATGGATTTGCCTTTTCTTTTCTCTTCTTCAGGGCCAGGCTTAATTATTATGACTATACAGTGTTCATTTTGTTGTTCTTTCTATGTTCATTGTTGTTGTTTGGTTGTTTCAATCATATCCAGCTCTTCATGCCCCTATTTGGGGATTTTTTTTTAGCGAAGATACTGGAGTGGTTTGCCATTCTCTTTTCCAGCTCATTTTACAAGTGAGAAACTGAGGCAAACAGGGTTAAGTGACTTGCCCAGGGTCACACAGCTAGTAAGTATCTGAGGCTGGATTTGAATTCAGATCTTCCTGACACCAGACCTGGTGCTCTATGCACTGCACAATCTAACTGCCCTGTTCATTTTGTAGGTATTGTTTATATTGTTTTCCTGGTTCTGCTTAGTTCACTTGGCATCACTTCATAGAAGTCTTCCAATGCTTCTCTATGGTCATCATTGTTTCTTGACAGTGTAGTAATAGCTCATTATGTATGTGTCTCGCCATTTGCTTAGTCATTCCCCCATTGGCTTCTACTTTGTCTCCAGATGCAAGATATATCTTAAGAGCCTAGGAAATGTGACTTATGCTGTCAGAGAGAAGATAGGCAACAAATAGGTTTTTTTTGGGGGAGGAAGGAAGTTATTTTGCTTTTATAATAAGTTCCTGGAAGAGAAGATCAAAATTGATTAGTTTGAGAGTGTGTTCTAAATACGATTTATGCCAGTACAAACCTATTGTTCAGTATGGTAATAATCTAGAGGTTATTATGACTGAAGGCTTTGCACTCAGAGCCAAGAAGATGACACTGGGACATACACATGCATTTTCCTAATCAAACAGAGCAGGTGTGTGGTTGTAACAAATATGGGACAAAATGACCTAGAATTAGAGAAAAGACCCGTTATCTAATTGCTAATTTAAAGTTTCATGGATGAGCACATTTTTGTTCTCACTGAGGTTTGTTTATATGCTTTCCTTAGCCAGCTGATTCAAAAATAGAAAGCATTACGAAAGGATTTTAGAATTCCTATCGAAGCAGTCATATTCTGCTTCTCTGGGGATGCCTCACCCATGAGTATGTCTAGTAAATGCATTGGTCTGATAGATTGCCTGTCTTGTGTGCAAATCCTGTTTCATAACACCCTTAAAATGCTTGAGCCCTGCATTTGTGGGCAATTAATACATTTCTTAGATGATTAAAATCATTTGACCTTTGGCCTCCTGTCCTAGAGCACCATCTGTATCAAAGTCAAATCATCTGACATACATTGCCTTGAGGGACTCAGCCAATTATTTGAAGGCCCTTTCTGTAGGCCTTAGGGCTGAATAAGCCATTTTGATTAGGTCAGGATTTGCTAATTACTACATTAGTCAGAAAGGCTTGGCTAGTGTTAAATCTTTCAAAGAGTAAACAGGAAGGATTTAATCTTTACCTGGGCAGAGTTGCTGTAAACCTGATAATTGACATGTTGGAAACTACAGATTTTTAATGACATCAGTTTCGTGAGGGTGTTGCATATTTGTCTTCAAAGATTCAGTACTGTTCTGAGTGGTGATAACCAGGCTTCCTACTGTATATCTGCTTCTCCTTACTCTCCAAGTCAGACTGCAGTGACAGACTGTTACCCACTATACTTAGGGTCTTTTCCAGCTGTTGCCCCTCTTTACCTTCCTTCTCATACTAAGTTTTCATTTTCCCATCATCCTTATATGCATTTAAAGTTTCATGACTGAGCATGTACTTGCATGATACTCGCATAATACCCATACATGTGCATATATAATAAGACATAACACCCATTTTGGAATATTCCCCCAATAGCCTGCTTTTCCTTGAGCCCACAGTGGTTTTTCCTGTTGCATGTGAATACCTGGGATTTGCACCCCCTTACTGTACTCTGACCCAGACAGGAGATACATTTGAACCACTAAAGCCAACTACTGAAAGGAGAGAACATAAGCTGCTCACCCTGGAGGCTCCTAGGAACTACTAAAATGCTCCTTAATTTGCATATAACAGCCAGGGAAGTCCTGCCATCCAATTGTGAATTTTCTTTCCTTGTTCTTTGTTGCTCTGTGTATGCCTCCTTGCATGCAGAGTAACCCAATTCAGTGCTATTTTGGGGAGTAGGCTGGGCTTTGTGCTTCTTCACCCACATCATCTTTTAATGGCCTCATGCTGGAATGGAGGTGACTTGGTTCTCAAAGGCAGTTCCAGTAGAGCAGAAGTTTTGGTAGATCCCACTCAACTGGAAAAACTGCAAGTCTGGGCCCGCAAATGGACTTCATGTTTATCATTCAAGTATCAGCTTATCTAAACTGAGAGAGCTCAAGAGGGAAGGATATGAAGTAATGTGTCTATTTAAAGATTTGTTATCTTGGATGTTGTCTCTCTTTTTACTGGTATCTAGATTTCTTACCCATTTCCCCCTTCTTGTTTAAAAAAAAGTCACGTATGATGACCATTTTCTGTCTCTGCAAAGATGACTCAGAAAAAAGTCTTATGGTTTCCACAGATTCTTCTCAGTGCTGTTGAAGAGAATAGTTCTTCTCCATATGGTATCCCCTACTCCCTCATGGAAACTGATCCACTTTGTCTCAAATTATTCAACAACCTGCTCTGTCTGCCTCTGTGGTCTTCTAACATATAACAGAGACCCTAATTTCATTCCTCCTCTGACTAGTCCAAGGGTGGAGAACCTGCAGCCTTGAAGCCACGTCTGGCCCTCTAAGTCCTCAAGTGCAGCCCTTTGACTGAATCCAGACTTCATGTGGCCCTCTAGGTCCTTAAGTGTGGCCCTTTGACTGAATCCAGACTTCACAGAACAAATTTGGCCTCAAGGCCGCAGCTTCCCCACTGTGATAGACCCTCCGTTAGGGACCCTGGGGCACCACGCCTCGGGGC
>NW_020954557.1:14072185-14124353 GCF_900497805.2 Vombatus ursinus
TCCCTTCCCGGCACCCCACCGGACCCTGTTCCCTTCCCGGCACCCCACCGGACCCTGTTTTGTAACCGGACAGTATAAATATCTCAGATGAAACCCTCGGTGGGACGGCCCCTGGGATGCACGCCTGGGGTCCGTCGCCGGCCGGCTCAAATAAACGCGCTCTCAATTAAAGTCAATTGGGTGTGATGCTCTGATTTCTCTCGGGCATCCAGTTCACCCACCTCTGGTCTAGCCCAAGTGAGCATTGTTTTGACGCCAGGAGATTGTGCTCTGTAAGCTGATGCGTATCCTTGTCTTATGAGATATAAAGTGACTTGTAGATGTCAGTGGTTGAGTGGCTTAAGCTGATTGTGACCTCTGAAGTCTGCATAGTTCTAAGTAAGATATTATTTCCCGCTTCAGATCTGTGGATTTTCAGTTTGCCCTTTAGTTCAGTGCTATCTTGAGCTTATTTTAGTCTTTTTAAGAAGAAGGTGATTAGGGCTTTCTTGATTTGTTTTTTGTTTTTGCTTTTGTCAGTCATTGAGCATAATGTTTTGCCTGTAGATACCAGGATGTGGTGATTGCTTTTCTCTTTAGGGTGATCAGAGGAAACCAGTAAAATGTAAATCATTCAACTTTCTATTTCTTAGCACAGCAATGAAGTGGTCCAGTGGATAGAGCTCTGGCCTGGAGTCAAGAAGACTCCTCTTCATGCTTTCAAATCTGGCCTCAGGTGCTTACTAACTGTGTGACCCTGGGCAAATCACTTAACCCTGTTTCCCTCAGTTTCTTCAGATGTTAACTGGGAATAATAATAGCATCTATGACCCAGGATTATTGTAAGGGTTAAATGAGATAATAATTGTAAAGTGCTCAGCACAGTGCCTGGCACATAGTAAATACCATGTAAATGTTCCTTATGATTATTGTTGTTATTACTATAATTTGTACTGACCATGAAAAGGTTTGAAACTATTGACTTCAGTGAAGTTTTAGATCATCAGTGAATGTTATTATTAGTGAATAACCAATAGGTTTTGCCCAGTTTAGGGCTTGGTAGTTTTAATTGTATCATTTCACTTTTAAAAACCTTTCTTTGGTTTGGAGCCTCCAGGATAAAGTCTGAGATTCTTAGCCTGGTATTCAAAGTCTTCCATAAATTGCTCCAACCTTTCTTTATTTCCCACTGTTCTTCTACATGAACTCTCTGTTCTAAGAAAAGTTGTAGGAATGGTGTCAAACTTCTCTGTATTGAGAGGGGGGTGTAGTGAATTCAAGAAAACATGGGACTTAGCAGTCAGAAAGATTTGGATTGAAATCCTATCTCATTTACTTACTAGTTGTATGACCCTGAGCTAGACAGCTAGAAGGCACATGGTGTATAGAGTGCTGGATTTGGAATCAGGAAGACCTATTTTCCTGAGTTCAAATCCAGCCTCAAACACTTAATAGCTATATGACCCTGGGCTAGTCACTTAACCCTGTTTGCTGCAGTTTCCTCATCTGTAAAATGAGCTGGAGACAGAAATGGCAAGCCACTCCAGTATCTCTGCCCAGAAAACCCCAGATGGGGTCCTGAAGAGATGGACATGACTGAAAAAATAACAGAAGAACATGATCCTGAGCAAATCACTTAATCTCTGTGCCTCATTTTCCTCAGCTGTAAAATGAAGGGGTTGGACTTAATGGCTTATAAAGTCTCAATTTTAAATCTACTTGGCAATCTGTGTCTTGGAGACTCAGAGCTCCTAGCCACCTCTAGCCTTCTGCCCAAAGTTCTTCAGAAACACTGCTGATAATGAGATTGCATTGAATCTTCTTATCTCAGTCAAATTCCAACCCAGGCCTGAATTGATTTTACCCTACTCAGGTTTGGGCAGAGACAGATTCCCAAGACTGGGGGTGGTATTTCCTCTGTCCAGATGGTGGGTGACACCAGCCCTGGTTGACCAAGATGGTAACCTAAGTCACATATTAAATACCTCATTTTAATATAACCTACTTCCCAGTGTTTTGGCCAAAGTTGATTGGTATCCCTTGGGAATACCTACTCTTTGAAGGGCATATAACCTTGACCCCAAATTGAACCAGTTTTGCACTGAACTCCCATGCAATGCATGTCAAGCCAGATTGAGAGAAATTAAACTGTGGACACATGCATCCTAATTTCTTTTGTCTCTTTCTTGGAACAGACTCTGTAAGTTATTGAGGTTCAACTATATACATACATACACACATACACACACACACACATACATACATATATAAGATGTATGTATGTCTATGTGTGTGTATATGTATATGTGTAGATATGTATATGTATGTATAGAGACAGAGAGAGATAACTATCTATTCATCTATCTATAGTTACATTATTTATGGAACAGTTGGGTGACACAATGGATAGAGCACCACACCTAGAGTTAGGAAGACTTGTCTTCATGAGTTCAAATCTGGCCTCAGACATTCAACCAACTAGTTGTGTGACCCTGAGCTAATCATTTAACCCAGTTTGCCTCAGTTTCCTCATCTGTAAAATGAGCTGGAGAAAGAAATGGCAAACCACTCCAGTATCCTTGCCAAGAAAAACCCAAATGGGATCATGAAGAGTCAGACACGACTGAAATGAATAAAAATATTTTATATATTATATGTTACAAATAATACACATAAAATATAATAATCCACATGGTATATATAAAATCTGTATATTATATAAACTTACATTATTTATGGTTTGCTGAATAAAGTTGGTCTATATGACCAAAAATAAAAGACTTTTTAAAAAACAAAATGAGGATGTGTTAGATTATTGTAGCAGAATACATAGACACGTTCTGCTGAGCTAACCAACAAAAATGGTTACACAGTTCAAAGACTGTGCTTTTCCAAACTCTGAAGGGTAACAGTTGTAGAGTAACAAAGTAGTGTTTATTTTTTTAGTTAAATATGTAAAAGAAGATTTGATAAAAAGAGTTTGTGAAAAGTTGAGAGGAGTTGCCTTGCTGCTCTCTAGTTATTTCAGTGTCATGAAGCATTATTTCCACATCGTTTGATAAAATGGTGTGCTGGTAAATGCTTAACAACCAGCTTTTAAAAGAAAATAGAGAGTATGCTTTTAAACTTTTAAGTTTAATCCACATTATCAATATTTTTTCTATCACAGTCTTAAGTCTAGATAATTTTTAAAAATTCCCAATAATTTAAGCACTCATTTGTAGTGTTTGCTGATTTCTATAGTATATATAATGCTTACACTGATAATTAAAAATTGGCTCCCATGAACTGGTTTAAGCTGGCTCCAGCACACCCCTGGTCTAATACTTTCTTTTGATAATATCAGGTGGTATTTCCTGCCCTCCCTCTCTTCCTTCCTTCTTCCCAATTCATGACTTCCTTCTTAACATTCATTCATCCATCTAACCATTTCTTAAGGACCTACTATGCCTAAAACAAGTACTGAAAATTTCACCCCTTCCTTTGACATGGTAAGAACTAATAGGGACTTATAAAGTCCCTTCCCACTCTAAGATGCTATCCATGAAGACATTTAATGATATAAATAAGTTTGTTCTTTTTCTTTTGTATACTGTGATCTGTTTCCTCCAATACCTCTTAATTAATAGTAACTTAATACATTATTTTATCTGGAGGTTCTCTTCTAACATAAGATGTTTGTCATGCTGGACCCCAACACTTCTTGAATTTTACAGCTGGGTTACTGATAGGTGATGGTGTGTTATATGCCAGTGATCCAAACAGAAATGTTGTTTTCAGGGGAATTTTTTATTTTATCCTATCAGAATTAAAAAACCAAAACCAAAACCAAACCAAACAACAACAACAACAATAACAAAAAAAAAAACCCCTCTCCAGTTTGGTAGTGAAGGCCCTCCACAATCTGGCTAAGTCTCTCTTTCTAGTTTCAGACCTCTTCTCTTTATGCACTGTATGTATACACACTTTATGAACATGAAGTGTTCCAGCCAAATTAAATTAAAGTATATGGTTGCTGTCTGAAGGTAGGCAACATATAATGATATTAGACTGTACTCTTTAGAAAATGAACTCAGTTATGGAGTCCAACAGGAACAATATTCATTTTCACTTCAGGGGAAATTTTATCGTTTGAGGTTGAAATTTGTTCAGCTGTTTCCATCATCATCTTTTTAAGAGCTTATTGATTTCAGAATAGTAATTAGTATCATTGCCCCATTTTATTCCTAAGCAGATTACTGTGAAAGGATTTGTAACTGTAGAGCTGTTTAAAATGAGTGATTGATTCAAATGCTGTTCCATGGTGCTGAGCATCTGGAGAAAATGCTGAAATGACGTTAAGCTTTTGGGTAGTGTGTCTAAGCAGGAGAATGGAGAAATGTAGCCCTGATTTAGTGGCTGGAGTAGGAATTATAAATGGGATTGTGGTTTATACCCTGATTATACAAATAATATGAGCTTTATGAAGCAAATTCTCTAGGCCAAGGGTTTTTAACCTTTTTTCTCTTAATGGAGTCCTCTGGCAGTCTGTTGAAACCCATGGATTCCTCGTAACAATATTTTTAAATAATTGAAGGAAATACTAAATTTCAGTTAGAAGCTAGTGAAAAAAAGACAATTTTTTCCCATTCAAGTTCACAGACTCCAGATATAAGAACACTATCCATTACAATTCTACCTTCTCCTCTTTCCATGAATTAGGCTAGCTTTTCCCAAAAAGAGAAAAAAAGCTGTCTCTGAGACTTGATTGGCTATGGGGCTAAGGCTTACACTGTTCCTCCCTTGATATGACTTTCTATTAGACTCTGGCTGCCCTAGTCATCTAAAGGCATAAAAGTCATAGCCATGTGCAGTTGCCAGGCCTTCAGACTTGGCAAATGTCCCATGACGTTGCAAGTCACCATACATTGTCTTGCTGACCAGACTTATTTCCATATAGAGTGGCAGGATTCCCATGCCAAGAACACCCCTCTCTCTTTACTCTTCTCTCTTTTCTATTAGGTGACACCCTGTTTTCCAGAGCTAAGGCCCAGCAAGCAAGGTGTGCCCTGAGCTTGGTGTAACAACAACCCTTTGTGCATCCTAGAATTGTTTTGCACTAGCCCTGGGTGATCCCTGAGCTTGGACACCTGCAGGAACCATGTTCTGGTCATGAAGCCCTGCAATGAGTCAAACTTGTCTCTTTGTTGCTGTCACCCCTCATTGTCAGGGCTAAAGCTCATTGCATAGCCATTGGTATATATATTGAAATTTGCCCACACTAAAGCAGGTCTCCTCACAGAGGAAGCCGAGGCATGTACCTATTTTTGTTTCTCTTATGGAATATAGGAAGCTTTTTGCTTATGACCGTTGTTAGCTCTTTGTTTTTATTTTTATTTTATTTTATTTTATTTCTTAGAGTTAACTGTGGTTGTGATAACCTGTGTGAGCTCTTTGGTATTTTTAGAGTTAACAGCAATTGCATAACCTTGTGGCTTTCTGGTCATTTGTTTTCAGGGTTTTCAGCAAGAGGCAAGGAGGGGGTGGTGTCTATCCAAGTTAACTGCTTATTGGGAATGTTGTATTTAACTATTTTGTTTATTTGCACTTATTCTCTTGATATTTATTCTGTATATTTTTAATACGTACTTCTCTTCCTCATTAGAAGGTAGAGTTCCTCATGAGTAGAAATTGTTTCATTTTTCCTATTTGTATCCCCAGCATTTAGCACCTTCACTAGTATATAAAAAATGCTTAATAAATACTTGCTGATTGACTGATTGATTAATTCATTTATAAGTTGGATTAAATGATCTTTGAAGTTCCTTCCAGCTCTGAGATTCTGTGATCAAGGAGAGTTTAAATTATGTTCAACACATTCTGATTAATATCTGTTTTACTAGATGACTTTTGCATTTGTCATGGTTCTAAAAATACAATCCTAATATATCTGAGCAAGATTTACATCCAAAACTGTACAAAAATAAGAAAGAGTTTTGATGCTTGTTAACAGAAAAATTCATTCTCGTGGTGCAGCTTATTGCCAGTAGTGCAAGATAAATGAGTTACTTATTGTATGTCAAAGGCATAGGAGCTTCCAAAGCAACAAAATTTTGTTGCCTTCACTCTTATTTTTTTTTCCTTTGGTTCTTATAGCGACTAGATTATTTCTTTTGGTCTTTATAGGGACTAAACTATTTCTCTTGTGGAATAGCTAACAATTGAGTGAAAACTCTGATTATATTTTAAACTACAGTTCTAAGAGAAGGAACATCTGAAGTGACTTCTGTGTGAGGATACCCACACACACAAATGTATATAAACACAGAATTTAGTAAAAACAAAGTATGCAGGACAGAGAAGAATGAAAGTTACAACTCAGTCTTTTTAGGAGAAGGCTTTAGCATTTTGATGCCATATTGGAATTGCCATCTTTTTTTCATTTGGGTCAGCTAGACAAAATTAGAATTTGGAGGGGAAAGAGATGGTGAAGTTTGGAGGCAAGGGGACCTTTCCTGGTGCTCCTTCTGGTGGCACCAGCATTTGCCTTCAGGCTCATGAGGAAGTTTGGAGAAGGGGAGGAATGGAGAGTGGAAAAGGAAGATTTCAAAGAACTAGCAAAGAAATATTAATTGCTTAGGTGGGTACCAGGGACTATAGACAATATAAGAATGCATTAGTGATCTGCATAGCTGCTACCATGACATTCCATATTTTCTGAATCTGCCTTCAAATAATGGAAAAATCCATAGGTTTCCATATGGCTACAGGATCATGATTAACCTTCATTCAGGAGGAAGAATTAAAATAACTCTCAGACCAGTTCTATGCAAATGAGGCAAACATTTTATTCAAGCTTGGAAGAAGCTAAATACCAATAACTATCCAGTGGCCTTTATTGTGATGTGCAGTGGTCTTCACTTGCAAAGGAGTACCTAGGAAGGAAATAAGCATTTATTAGTACCTACTATGTGCTGGGCACTGTACTAAATGCTTTATAAATGTTAGCTCGTTTGATCCTCACAAAAACCCTGGGAAGGTAGGTACTATTATTAGTCCCATTTTACAGATGAGGAAACTGAGGCTGAGGAAGTGACTTGCCCATGGTAATACAGCTAGTGAGTATCTGAGGCTGGATTCAAACTCAGGTCTTCCTGACTCCAGGCCCAACCTCTTTGTCCATTGAACCATTTAGTTACCTCTAGGCTTGTAAGTGAATTAACTATCACTAAGTGTAACTTTAGAGGGTGGTGACCCATTTCTAATGAGTAGGGAAGTGTTCATTAATATCTAAATTCTTCCCTTATTTTATATATCTTTTGCAACTTATTTCCAAGGTGCAAGTAGTATCACAACAAAAGAGTCTACCACACACCTTGCATTTTTATGATTGCTTTTATTTATGGTTGAGGACTGAAAAAGGAAATGAATAAATTAATCTAGAGATGGCTATATATTAGTGCAATACTTTGAAAGATGGAGGAAAAGCTATGAGAAAAATGATCAAACTCAAACGTATTATTAATTAATGAGAATGGAGTTCCCATGCAGAATCTTTTTGCTTTATTACTAACTTTATCTGTGTTCTAGGAATACTGGGCAGATTATTATTTTGCTTTTTAAATAGAACCTTAGGCTATAATGATGCAATCACCTTGACTATTTGAGAAGGAAGGAATAAGTAGTGCAAGCTGGGAACTAATTAGAAAGCTGTCAGATATAAACAGATGGTCTCTAACTGGTGGCCTTTACATAAGCCATAAATTGCTGACCTCTTGCTTCTGATACCCTGGGTTCAAGTTCAAACTGCATTGCAGAGATTAGTTTCTACCAGTTTTTGAGTTTTTCCTTGTCAGTAGCTCATATATTTACACGTTGCCTAGGATTTTGCAAGATTAGTAGCATCAACTGAGTTGTGAAAACTGCTAGAAACCTCATCCTTGATCGTTTAAAATATATTGGTAGGGTTGTGTCACATTGTCAAGTGAGGTGCAAAGACACCTTGTGAGAAGCACAGGCTGCATGAAGCACATTGGAAATGTAGGGGCTTTGGTTCCTACTCCTTAGCTGGGAAACTGGATTGTTCTTTAACATCCATACAATCACAAAATGAGGCTGGGGAAAGGGACTCTTTGGACTGCTTTCAGGGGTGGAGAACCTATAGCATTGAGGCCACTTGTGGCCCGCTAGGTACTCAAGTGTAGCCCTTTGATTGAATCCAAACTTCAAAGAACAAATCTCTTTAATAAAAGGATTTGTTCTGTAAAACTTGGACTCAGGCAAAGGGCAACACCCAGGGACCTAGAGGGCCACATGTGGCCTCGAGGCTGCAGGTTTCCCACCTCTGGACTTACATATTTGTGCAATACACTCTACACAAGAGGGATTTTGTGGGTCTAACAGAATATGCTGTATTGTTTTCTCTGCAAACAGATACTTTAAGAAATCAGGACACCCAGAATTATATGTAAATATACTTTTGAACATGGCCAATGTGGGAGTTTTTTTAGATTGTTTCAAGGGTTTTTCTTTCTTTTTTAAAAATGAGGTTTGAGGAACAGAAAATAAATGCTATCTAATTGAAAAAATAAATTTTAATAAAAGAAAAGTTCATTGAAGCATTTAAGGATATATAGAGGGGAAGATAAGGTAGTTCAGAAGGAAATACAGACAAATGTGACAGTTTTGAAAGTTATAACAGTGGATTTATTAAACTGAAAAGCAAACTGTAAGTAATAGAGATTTTCAGTTTCGTGTACAATATGTTTTTCTGTTCTATTTTATATATGGAAATGCTAATTTTATTTTGGTGTTGTTAAATTCAGAATAAAGAGTAAATAAATTCCTACTTCTTTTACCCCAAAAGAGGGGGCACCTCTGAAAAGTAATGTCTTTTGCTAGATTTGTTAATATTTGGGGGTCACCAAGGAAAATAATACTGAATAATAGCCAATTTCCTTGAAATAGTTTGGGAGAACCGTTTTGTACTATAGAAGGCACTCAGTATAGCTGTGTTCTTCTTTTTCTTATTTTTTTTTGAGATGAAGATAAAGTGCATTAAATTTGGCTAAGGATTTTATCCAAGGCCACTTTACAGCCTTGATTACACTAGGATTTATGAGGCCTGTTGTTAGGTCATATTGCCTATCCTAAATTTTGTTTATAAAAAAATTTAGTTCAAAGATCTTAGAAAAAAATCTTGAGAGTCTACAGAATTACAAACTTACTTTAAAAAAAAATCAAAATAATGTGAAGAGAGAGTTTTCAGCCTTTCAGGGCTATGTGCTATTCTCTGCTCCTATCTGCCAAAGCGTTAGTAGTGGCTATATAGAGTCTCTTTGGTAAGGGCAAGCTGATGCTCTGAGCCTCCACCCCTAGCCAGGGGTCTAACAAAAGTCTGTGGAAAATCTCCCAGCTAACCTTAATCCTATTTTATTTTTGGGGGGTCTATCTTAGTCTGATTTGAGATCATTGACCCCAGAGAACCATCCAGCTTGGATTTAGAAAATTCTCTTTCATTCTTGTTAAATCTCTGGATTTGATTCTGTGTCCCCAAAGTCCATTTTGGGAACTCTATTCCCTTGTTTCCCATATGGGCTCTATGGAGGCTGGGAGGACACTGAATTGAGCTTCATTCCCTCTATCCCTGCTTTTATTATCCATAGTATTATCCATAGTAATACTTTGCCACCCCCCTCCCCCAACACAAAATCTTGCTGGTCTTCTTCTGTATGAAATGAGTATGAATTGGACCTCTAAGGTGCCTTTCATCTCTAAATCTATAATCCTTTGAATAACTTGGCTCTGGAGGCCTGGAAAGTTACTGGGAGATCTGTCTTGGTTTCAAGTTAGCCCCAATTTAGAGAATTCAAGCAATAAAAGCTTAGTTTGGGAGCTATATGGGAGGTTTGATCATAGGGTTATTGATTTAGAGCTAAAAAAAGTTTATCCCATGAAATTTAACTCCATTTTAAAGACGAGCAAACTGAGGCCCAAAGAAATTAAATAACTTGTCCAATGTTATAAGGTAGTAAATGAAAGGGTTAGAATTTGAATACAGGTCTTCTGAGTACAAACCCAACACTTTTCACTATTCCAGTTGGATCCCCTTTAGGTTTGGAAATAAGATGGCCTTAGTCTAGAGTACTTTTACCGCCAAACTGGTTAGAAAATAGATAAGCTAGTATTCTTTCCTGTATTCTTCTGTTAGGCAGGTAGCTAGGCATTCTATTTTTGTAGGAAGTTGAATAGTTTGGCTTGATTGACTTGGGAATACAAACTGGGGCATAATGGGAGATAGTGCTAAAATGCTGTTACCAGCATTGGAGAGAATTTAAGCCCATTGACAGCAGTTAACTTTCCTAAAGGGCAGTAGGGAGCTTTCTGGAGGGTTTTGAATGAGGTAATGAAGAAGTTAGTATGATTAACATGAAAATTAATTCTCTCAGCATTATAGAGGTCAGCTTGGAAGAGAAAGAGGCCAGAGGATTTTCTTTTGGGAGAAATGTCACCAGAGTCTAAATGACAATGTATAACCCTGTGGGTCTAAGACCCAATGGATATTTTGTTCTAAACTAATCAAGATAAGGTAAGAACCATAACTGTGGTGTGATACTCATTTCTAGAGATTTAATTTCTTCAAGCTGTTGATGCTGATTGGAATTAAGAGCAAATACTTTTTTCCAGGTTGATGATATTTTAGGTTATCCATTAAAGGTTGTAAACTTGTTGGCTGAAACCCCCACCCCCTACTTGGTTTTTTGGCATTCATTCTTTTTCTGGATAGTCATTAGGATTTATTGAAAACAATGCCTTGTACCCAGTAGACACTCAGGTTTTTGTTGAATTGAATTTTATAAGACATAACTGTTGGTAGGCAGAATGACTTTATATGTCTATATGCATGCTTGCACAATTCAGCTTACCAATCATTTACATATTACATACAATATATATCTACTGCATACCAGGCGCTGTGATAGGCGTTGGGGATACAAAGACAAAAGGCATCTGAGGATAATCCTTGGCTTAAAGGACCATACATTCTTATCAGGTAATTTTGGTGGTAGGAGAGAATGCTAGCTGGGGAGATCGGTAAAGGTCTCTTGGAGGATGAGGTGCTTGAGTTGAGTCTTGAAAGGAGGTAAGGCCTCAAAGAGGCAGAGAGGTGAGGAAGGAATGAATTTCCAAGAGTAAAGGTCAGGTTGGGTACAAGCTAGCAGGCAGTGGGAGAACTAATGTTGAGCAGTGTAGAAATTTAAGTTTCATGAGAAGCTTACAGTATGAAAGATTCAAATTCATTTTGGTGGAACTCTTACTACTCTATCTTGGAGCACTTCCCCCACCCCCTTCCAACCTTCCCACCCTCTGGGAAAATCACTACCTATAACATCCTGCAAGTTAGCAGTGATTCTCTTTGCACGTGTGCATATTTCATGAAAGTAATGAAGGAAAATTATGTTGAAAAATAAAAATCAAGGTAGATTTCCAAAGAGAGGCAGCTAAGGGTACCAATTGTATTGGATCTGAAACCAGAGGAACTGAATTAGAAGCTGGCCTCCTCTACTTGCTATGTAAATACTTACTGTGGATAACCTTGGAGAAGTAATATAATTTTCTTGGTCCACAGTTTTCTCATCTGATGACCTTCTAGCTCTAATTTATATGACTATTTATAAAAAAAAAACTCAGAAAACACAGCCTCCAATGGGCATACTTCTCCCCAAAGTCTATATAGATTATCAGTCAGCTAGATTCCCAGTATATAAGATTCCTATTCCTTGGTACTCCCAGCAGATGTTTCTCAGTCTGTCTCCTCCTGTGATTCTGCTTGGCTCAAAGTGTGTGTGTGTGTGTGTGTGTGTGTATGTACTCGCGAGGGTGCAGGGGGTCACTAGATATTACTCTCAGGAAAATGTAAAAATCCTCTGCTGAAGCATTTAATTGGATTGCCTTCAAAGCTGTATGGGAGGAGACGGTTTTCCTTTTAATACTCTGTTTATTTAAAGACTGGGTTTCCCTATCTTACTCAGTCTGGAAGTGCAGGGAGGACTCTGTGCTGAGTCCCACTCTGGCAAAGGAACTTTGATATACTCCATGTCCGACCTGGGCCAGTTTTTACCCTTCCTTACACAACCTAGTCTTAGGGATTTATCAAATTGATGTCCAATTTAGCATAGCCTGCTGCACTCAGAACTCATAAACTCAAGACATCTATCAGCCTCAACCTCCTGGGAGCTGGGATTACAGGTATGTACCACTATATATGGCTTTTCCTTGCATTGCAAGTATAGTGATGCAACGACAAAACTAGGGGTATTCTCTTGCTGAAGGCATCCTCCTTGGCCATTACTTCTGCCAACCTCTGGCTTCACAAAAGCTTGTCAAGGGAGGAGGAGCTGGCTGCGCTCTAATTTCAGGTGTCTTCATCAACAAATTCTAAGTTCAGATATGGTAATTACAAATCTTGAGTACCTTTGCTTCTCGTTAATACCTAGATGGGGTATCCTTCACCAGAGGCAGTACTTCTCACTTGTTCAGATGCCAGTAAACTACCTTAGTTTCTCCCTTGTTCTTTTGCACATCCTGAAGACTTTTATGCAACTGGGTAAGCTTTTTAAAGAAAAATTATGGGATAAAACAAGAATTTCCATAACATAGTATAATAAAAAAGATTGCACATGAAACTGATTAATCTGTTATGCACAACTTGTTATTCTATTTACATATATAATAAATTTATATATATATAATTTACATAGAATAAATTTCTTTTTTCTCTTTTTTTCTCCCCCTTTCCCACCCTAGAGATGGCTACCATTAGATACAAATAAGTATATATGTTTATATATATGTAAAATTATTCTATATATATATCTATATATATTCTATATTTATCAGTTCTTTCTCTGGATACAGATAGCATCTTTCTTTATATATCCTTTGTAATTAATTTGTGTATTTATAATAGTCAAAATGACTTATTCGCTCAGTCATTCTTTTTTTTAAAGTCTTTTTTATTATTAATTTATTTTTAGTTTTCAACATTTACTTCCATAAGCTTTTGAGTTTTAAATTTTCTCCCCTCTCTTTCCACCTCTCTCCCCAAGATGGCATGCAATCTGATATAGGCTCTACATATACATTCCTATTAAACATATTTTCACATTAGTCATGTTGTAAAGAAGAATTAGAACCAATAGGAGGAACCACAAGAAAGAAGAAACAAAACAAAACAAAAGAAAAAAAGAGCAAATAGTATGCTTCAATCTTCATTCTAACTCCAAAGTTCTTTCTCTGGATGTGGATAGCATTTTCCAGCATTTGACTTTTGGAGATGTCTTAGATCCTTGCATTTCTGAGTAGAGCTAAGTCTAACATAGTTAGTCATCATACAACATGGATGTTACTGTTTACAATGTTGTTCTGGTTCTGCTCACTTCACTCAGCATCAGTCCATTCAATGTCATTCTTAAAACAATATTGCTGTTACTGTATATAATGTTCTCTTGGTTCTTCTTATTTTGCTCATTATTTTATGCAAGCCTTTCCATTTTTTCCCAAGGTCATTGAGCTCATCATTTCTTATAGCATAGTAGTATTCCATCACAGTCATATACCATGACTTGATAGACATCCCTGCAATTCCAGTTCTTTGCCATCACAAAGAGACAACATATAGGTTCTTTTAGAACCTATTAGTTCTTTTCCTTTTCCCCTAGTCATCTTTGGAAATAGGCTTATAGTAGGCTGGGTCGATTGGTAAGCTTATGGGAAGCTGTTGTTTCTCTAAGTTGTCCAGTAAGCATCTCCTTTGGAGACATCATTGATTTTGAGAGGGAACATAGCAGAGAAGTCCTAAGACCTACTATTAATATATGTATATACATGTGTGTACACATCCCTCTGTGTGTATATGCACACTATGATTTAAAGAATTTGTTTATAAATCAATAGACACATTGATTGGAATCTTGTACAAATCTATACGCATTGAATTGAATCTTGTCTGGCTTCCCAGTAGCATCTGTGCTTATGGGGATGGTTTTTATAGAACCTTCTTATGAATTCCCCAGTGTGGTAAAGGTTTAAATCAACTGAAAATAAACTTGTTCGTGACTTAATCCCATATGTGAATGTCATTGGCCAAAGAGAGGTCTATGGAGAGCAAAGGAAGAAATGGATTTAAAGAAAGATTTCGTTAAAGTATTCTAAGCATAAAATATTTTTTAGTCTTCAAAGAAATATTTCTTTTGTTTACAAATAGTACAATCTAATGAATATGCATACTCATTTATGTGAAGTCATCCATGGAATATATTGAAAGTGTAAATATGGATATAGCCCATTGTTGTCAAAAGTTTAAATAAAACTTTAGTCTGTGATACTGACATGGTGGCTCTTTCATGTGTAACCTGTGCCCATGTGCTACAGTGGAAAGAATCCTAGCTTTAGAATTGGGAGAACTGGGTTCAAAATTTGCCTTTGTCACTTGTTATCTATGTGATCTTGGGCAAATCACTTAATGTCTCTGAGAGCTGAGCAGGATATAAATAACGTCTGCAACAATGTACAGGACAGCTAGGTGTTACAGTGGCTAAAGCATCAGGCCTGGAGTCGGGAAGATCTGAGTTCAAATCTGGCTTTAGACACTTACTAGCTGTGTGACCCTAGGCAAGGCCCTTAACCTCTGTTTGTCTTAATCCACTGGAGAAGGAAATGGCAAACCACTTCAGTATCTTTGCCAAGAAAACTCCATGGACCGTGAGTTCTATGGGGTCACAAAGAGTCAGATACAACTGAATGACTGAACAACAGTAGTATGTTCTTGGCTGCCAGTATACATGACAAGACACAGGTCTATTTATTGTATCTTTCTAACACCATGATAGAACCTCTGAAAGCTTGTTTCCTTAATATTCTAGTTCTCTATTGAAGTCAGTATAATTCTTCGAACAAAATTAAGTTATGATAAATGTTTATTAATTCAATGAAATTTAAAAAAAAAAACACACACCAAAAAATGCCCAATGTGCTTATGACATTATGATAGGCACTGGGGAGACAATGGAATGCAATGACCTTACATTCTACTAGAGGCAAGGATGGTGATACAACTTAGACCCAGTTACTATGTATGATGCACTGTGGTACTTGGAATCTATTTAGAGAGTGTGGTTTCCTTTTGATGTCTTTAAGACGTGTTTTTGGATTGGAACAAATTCTTCCTCTTGAGATTTTTTTAAAGTTATAGTAGAAAAGAAATTGTAAATCTAATAAACTTACTAAAATATATATTCTTACCATTTGGCATAGAAGGTCTAGGCCTAGTCCTTAGGGAATCTGAATTGATTTTATTTTTCATAGTGAATGGTTTTTTGTTTTGTTTTGTTTTAAACAATGAAAGGTCATTATGGTGAGGAAAAGATACAACAGAAATCACCAGGGGACACAATCATCTATTGTTTTTCAACCTATATCAGGGGTCAGCTAACTGGGACCTGCAGACCAAATCTGGCCCACCACCTGTTTTTGTATGGCCAAGGAGACCCCATTCTTAGCTTTTGCTATATACAGAAACAGGTGGTGGGCTAGATTTGGCCTGCAGGCTGTAGTTTGCCTATCTGTGACCTAGATCCTGAATTTTCCAAGTAAGTTTGTGTATGTGTGTGCACGTGTATGCATAATATATGTTTTTTGGCTAATTGTGTGTACATAGAAGGCAAAAATACCGACTTTAAAGGCTATTTTTGTAACTAAGAGTAGGAGTGTAAAATTGGGCTTAGTTTGAATTGCATCTAATATTATGACTTGGCTTTTAGGCAGGATAAAAATAATACCCAACTGAAGGGGTCATGGAAGCCAAGTTAAAAATGGTGGTGTTCTACCTAATTTTAGAGTTAGAAAATGGATTTAAGTATTCAAAGAATCTTTACTTAAAATATGTAATGCCAAACAACAGTCTTGCCATATGCTTCTAGCACTTTAAATAGGCCAGAGCACAGGGACACATTTTCACAGAAGGCTTTAATTAAGAATGTAAAATCTCTTTGAATTTTATTAATATAAACCCTAGACTGGATAAGGAATACAAATGATTTGGTTAAGCAATCAATCAACAAGCGTTATTAGCCATTTACTATGTGCCAGGCATTATGCTTAATGCTGGGTATACAAAGAAAAAGCAATATGTTCCCTGCCATCAAGCAGCTGACATTCTAATCACTGAGACACGTATATAAATGCACATACATATATCTGTATACATATAGATATATGTATGTACAGAAATATACAAACACACATATATAGTCATTTTATATACATAAAATAGCATAATCAAATACAATTTCAAATTCAATCATATAGACTCTGATTATTTTGGAAATTCATAAAAAGGAAGTACCTTGTAGGTTAATAATAAATAGAGGAGGAACTGACTTCATATGATATGAGTTTTGCCTTTTTTTTTTGGCCACTGACTGCCTTTATCTCTTGAGGGTCACTGTTTGCAACAGACATTGTGGGAAATACATCAAGTTTTGGAATATCACAGAGCCTTCTAAATGAAATTCATAACCACTGATGTTTTAGCAAAATGAAAAGGAAAAGTTAAATGGATGAAAAATGTCTTTTGTCTAGATTTTTGTTGTTAAGTTGTTCAGTCATCTTCAACTCTTCATGATGCCTTGGACCATAGTGCACCAAGTCCTTTTATCCTCCACTATCTGTGAAAGTCTGTTCAAGTTCATGTTGGTTATTTCCATGATACTGTCTACTCATCTCATCCTCTTCCATCCTTTTCCTTTTGCCTTCAATTTTCCCCAATATCAGGGTTTTTTCCAATAAGTCACATCTTCTCATTGTGTGGCCAAAGTATTTAAGCTTCAGCTTCAGTGTTTGACTTTCCTGTGAATAGCCTGAATTAATTTTTTAAGCATTGACTGATTTAACTTCCTTGCTGTCCAAAGGACTCTCAAAAGTCTTCTCTAGCACCACCATTAGAAAGTGTCAGTTCTGTAGTGCTCAGCTTTCCTTACAGCTATACATTGCTACTCTGTCAAGGTGATGTCTCTGCTTTTTAGTATGCTGTCCAGATTTGCCATAACTTTCCTTGGAAGGAGCAAGTGTCTTTTAATTTCATGCCTGCAGTCACAATCTGCAATGATCTTTGAGCCCAAGAATATAAAATCTGACACTGCTTCTGTTTCTTCTCCCTCTATTTGCCAGTAAGTTATGAGACCAGTTGCTAGGATCTTAATTTTTTTGATGTTAAGCTTCAAGCCAGCTTTTACACTTTCCTCTTTCACCTTCATCAAAAGGCTTCTTAATTCCTTTTCACTTCCTGCCATCAGAGTGGTATCATCTACATATTTGAGGTTGTTGATATTTATCTCCCAGCAACCTTAATTCCAGCTTTTGATTTGTCCAGCCTGGCATTTCACATGATGTACTCTGCATATAAGTTAAATAAAGCAAGTGGCAATATACAGCCTTGTTATACTCCTTTTTGAATCTTAAACCAATCAATTGTTCCATGTTTGGTTCTAACTGTTACTTCTTGGCCCATATACAGGTTCCTCAGGAGACAAGTAAGATGATATGGTATTCCTGTCTCTTTGAGGACTTGCCACATTTTGTTGTGATTCACACAAAGACTTTAGTGTAATCTATGAAGCAGAAGTACATGTTTTTCTGGAACTCTCTTGCTTTCTCCACAATCCAGTGAATGTTGGCAATTTGGTCTCTAGTTCCTCTGCCTCTTTGAAAACCAGCCTGTTCTTCTGGGAATCCTTGGGTTCACATACTGCTGAAGCCTTACTTACAAAATCTTAAGCATAAACTTGCTGACATAGGAAATGAACACAATTGTTTGGGAATTTGAACATTCCTTGGCATTACCCTTCTTTAGGATTGTGATGTAAACTGACCTTTTCCACTAGTTACCATCGTGTTTTCCAAATTTGCTGGCATATTGAGTGCAACACTTCAACAACTTTTAGGGGTTTATATAACTGAGCTGGAATTCCATCACTTCCACTAGCCTTATTGTTAGCAATGCTTCCTAAGGCCCATTTAACTTCAGTTTCCTGGATGTCTGGCTTTAGATCAGTAATCACACCTTGGTGGTTATCAGTGATGTTAAGATCTTTCTTGAGTAGTTCTTTTGTGTATTCTTGCCAACTCTTCTTAATATCTTCTGCTTCTATTAAACCCCTACCATTTTTGTCTTTTATCATGCCCATTTTTTGCATGACACTTTCCCTTGAAATCTCTAATTTTTTTGAAGAGACCTCTTGTCTTTCCTATTCCATTGTTATCTTTTATTTCTTCCCATTGTTCATTTAAGAAAACTTTATCATTCCTTGTTATTTCCTAGAATTCTGCATTCAGTTGGGCTTATCTTTCCCTTTCTCCTTTCCTTTTCCCTTTCCTTTTCTCCTCAACTGTTTTTAAAGCCCTATCAGACAGCTATTTTGTTTTCTTGTTGTTCTTTTTCTTTGGAATGGTTTTTTGTTGCTGTCTCCTGTACAGTATTGTGAACCTCTGTTCATGGTTCTTCAAGCACTCTATCTAATCCCGTAAATCTATTCATCACCTCCACTTCATATTCATAAGGGATGTTATTTAGATTATACCTATGCGGCCTGATGGATTTCCCTTTTTTCTTCAATTTAAATCTGAATTTTGCAATGAGAAGCTTATGGTCTGGTCCACAGGCAGCTCCAGGTCTTTTTTTAACTGACTGTATAGAGCTTCTCCACCTTTGGCTGCAAAGTACATAATCAATCTGATTTTGATATTGACTATCTGGTGATGTCCATGTATAAAGTTGCCTTTTGGGTTGTTGAAAAAGAATTTTTGTTATGACTAGCGAATTATCTTGACAAAACTCTATTAGTGTCTGCTCTGCTTCATTTTGTACTTCAAGGCTGAACTTGCCTATTATTCCAATTATCTTTGATTTTCTACTTTAGCATTCCAATCCCCTATGATGAATGTGACATCTTTTTTTTTTTTTTTTTTTGGTGTTACTTCTTCATAGCAATGATTAAATGTGGCCTCTTCAGTATCAGTGGTTGAAGCATAGAGTTGTATTACTATGGTGTTGAATGGTTTGCCTTGGATTATGTTAGGCAGTTGATTAAGATAAGATAGCTTGCTGATTTGCCTTTTATCAAGTTTATCTTGGACAGCTGAATAATGATTTGGGAAATTACTCCCTGAAACATTAATATTCTTCTGAGACTGTGTGACTGTGAATCATAAAACACCATAGAGAGTTACTATTTTCAACCCTGAAGTTCATGTGTGGGATAAGAGTTATGCCCTTATCACTTACATCTCTATGATCTACTTTTGGGGCAAAGCTGACCATTTTTGGAGGTCAGTTTGTATCAGAAATTGTTGTAGCATAATGATGTTGTAGCATTGAGTATTCTCTGCTCTTATTTCCAAGTGAGAAAAGTTCTTCCTTTACTCATAAAAATGGTCACCATCATTTCAGCCATTGATTCGTCCATTTCAGTAATGACCCCAAGTATCACAGGACTCAGAATAACACTCTCTCACCTCTTCTTGAAATTATATAGATGGATAATAGTAGTATATGATATAATTCAACATAACACAATAAGACAATATTATTCCATATGTTGCTCTTCTCAGTCTTTTTCACATCAATAATCTGGCCTTCTTGTCTGTTGCAAATGATGGTCACTCAATACCTCCTCTGGTGAACAGTATCTTCTACTGTCCCAATGAGAATCATAGTCTAGCATTTTCTTTTTCATGACATCCACTATTAAGAAATTTTTTTTTTATCAAGGATCCTAATTTGACTCCCCAGTTTATTACAGTTTTGGGAATTGTTTTTGCATTTGCTTTTGGTTGATACTTGTCCTTAAATATGATCTGAATAATTTTTACCTTTAAATGGACTCGTAATGTAAAATTCCCATGAGTGGAAGAAGGAATACAGGTATTTTTTTCAGTGCTATCTAGCCTTCCTTTTGAGAAGCACAGAGCAGTACTGCTTTCTTCTGCTATTCTCCTGGTGTAAGTTATTCTCATTTATGTCCTGGGGCACTCTTAATTGTCCCTATTTCTTGCTCATGCTATCCTTTGTCAGATTGTCTGAAGGGATTATGTCAAAATCAGCTGTTAAGAGGAGGCCAAGTAAAAATAAATCCATTTTATTTCCTGCGTATCTTCTCTGTTTGTCTCCACTCAGGTCATTTGTATGCAGGAAGCAGGAGTGGAGACATTACTCTGATGAAAAGTGAAGTCAAATGGTTGCTACTTCAGAGCTGTGGCAGATTGAATGGCTAACTCTTCTATTACTGAAAATACCAATTTCCATAAGTTCCAGAATCCTCCACTAATGTACTCTGCTGAAGTGTCATTGTGGCATAGGGGAGACCCCAGGTTCTCAAAGACTATGCCAATGGGACCTAAGCCTTGGCTATTGCTATCAGGCTTAGAAAGGATTTGAATATGTTGCTGAGTATGTTGCTTTTGTCACAGGGCCAGCCAATCTAAGTCTGGAGAAGCTTGTTACCAGAAAGTTTGGCACCTCATGATAAACTTTTTTGGCCACAGCTGTGCATTCGTTAAGATGTAGAGGGTTATAATCTGCACAGGTGGAGGGCCTATCCACAGAAATGACATCACAAATCTTTGAAGAATTGAAATATGCCAGCACAAATCTTTGCATATATGTTCACTGGTCACATTCCTCCACCAGCTCCCTCAATTTGAGTGTCACTCCAAGCTTTCTCCTTAGCTCTCCTCTCTCTCTAGTTTCTTCTTCAGTGAGCTTGTCTGCTCTCATGGGTGCAATTATCATCTCTGTGAAAATGACTCAATTCTCTCCCTTGAATGCCATTCCTCCAGCTCTAATCACCTGCTAGACGTTTATCTTTACCTGAATAATATGCAAACTTCTTATCACTGCACCTTAAATTTAACATGTTCAAAGTTAAACTCATTGTCCCATATCTTCACCTTTAAATGAGGTGGTTGTACCAGAAGATCTCTAAAGTCCTTTCCATTTCCAAATCTATGATCTTATCATCTTAATCCCTAAACCTGTCCCTCCTTCCAACATCCTTCTTTCTATTATGCCACTGTCATTCTTTCCATTCTGTCCATCCAGGCTGTGTGACCCTAAGCTCATCACTTGACCTACGAGTGACATTTCTGATACTATAACTTTCAGGGAAGGCACCAAAATTTATTGGTAATAATACATGTAGCTAATATAAATATATACAATATATAATATGTATCTATCTTATCTTTATAGTTTACAAAGTGCTTTGCATATATTTTCTCATTTGATCCTCACAAAAACTGTGCTATTATTATTCTTCCCATTTCAACAATGAGGAAACTGAGACTGAGGGAGTTTAATTGCCTTACATAGCTTCTGTCTATGGCAGGACTTGAACTCAGGTCTTTCTGACTCCATGTCCAGCCCTCTATCCAATACACAACCGATTGCTTGATTGTCACCTTTCATCAACCACGTGGTGCTGGCCTGGCCGCACCTCTTAGCTTCCTGATGATGATTGTGGCCCATGGCTACGTTGATGGGCACAACAGATGGCCCACGTGTCACTGTTTTGAGCAGGGGGCAGTATTACTTGGTGATGCTGATTGATGTTCCTGGATGTCTATTTTGTAAGATAGCCCTATTTATATACATGTGTTGGCATCTTTTCAAACAAGTCCCCTTACTTTAGAGTTAACATTTATATAGTGCTTTAATATTTGCAAAATATTTAACATATATTATCTTAATTGACCCTCACAACCCCTGTGAGGTAACTGCTATTATTATCCCCTTTTTACAGATGAGGAAACTGAGGCTGAGAGTAAGTAACTTGCTAGTACTCAGGGTCAGTCAGCTAATAAGTATTTAAGTCAGGATTTGAAACTTAGATCTCCCAAACATTAAGTTTGGCACTTTATCCACTGTGCCACTTAACTCTTCCTCACTGAGAGTTCTTTACACCAATATATTCACAGGTGATATGAAAAATACTTCCTGTCTCAAAGCCTTCAAGCCATTGTTGGCTCTTCCATTTTTTACCTTTTATTGGACATCAGATCATTGGTACAGTCCCTCATCACCCAGATTATTGTCATGTCTCTCAAATTTTTTTTTCCTTGACCTGAGGTTTTCTCCTCTCATCTTCAGTAGGTCTGCGATACCATCAAGGTGAGTATTCCTTCCATCTGGGTAGATTTGAATCCACCAATCTTTGATCCTATGTGATTTTTTTTCATGTTCTTCTTTAGATCCCCTTGAGAGGATCTAACGACATTACTGGAGGGTTTTCCTGTAGGTCTTTGCATAGTGCATGTGTGTAAGTTCAGCGCTCAGGCTGACCAGCTATCATTCCTTGCTCTTGCTACATGGCTGGCCTGCCTCTTCTGATCATAAATTTCTTTAGGAGTATCCATTATGCCACTTTTTAAGCCTAAGTCATTTTTGGAAATATTTTGCAGCCTTATTATTTGTAACACATGTCTCTTAGTTGTCCTTTGGATCATTTGCAACTTTGATTTTTCAGAGATTGCGGTGTTCTAGTCTTTGCTACATAGAGTTTCTCCACACCATTTGAATTAATGCAGTTATCATTAATGCTTTCTTACTCCTATTCAATTCCAGATCTAACTCATTGTTCATCTCCAGTGCCTCTATGTACTTATGGATTCATTCAATAGACTCTCTATCCAACTGCTCATCATTTGGACAACAAGAGTTTTTCATCCATTTACTTTTTCCTATACAGATTATCATGATGACTAATTGCTCTTGAATAATTATAAATTTCATTTAGAAGGCCACATCAAGTCTGTGATTTGATATAGTTGGCAAAATGTCGTTCATAAGCAAGAGCATCTAAGGACTTCAGGTTATATAGGCAATCTTTCTACCATCTGGGCTGTGTGTAGAACACTCCCCATGATTGTGGCAAATACTTTTTTATCCCCATTTTATAACTTGTATGATCTATTTTATCTCTTGCTGGATGTTCATGATCAGAGAGTATTGAACAGTTGTCTCTGTGATTACATTTAGCAATGAATTTTAGGTATATGGTAGGACCGTGCAAGATTATATAAGATTCTTGTTGAAGACTGACTCAAGTGGCTTTTGCTATCATCAGATACACAGCACAATTTTGTATTTTTTGCACCCTTCAGTCAATTTTGTGTGCTATGAAAATCAATTTGAAAAGCCAGACTTTTTCATATTTTTCATATATTTCATATTTTTCATATATACCAAGGTGGTTTTCTATCTACCACACCAGTGGTGTCGAACTCCAGTAGAAATGGAATTCTGTGGGATGTATATTGACTTAGAAAACCACAAGTTAACATTATATGTGTTGCATTTTTATTTTAGTAAATATTTCCCAATTACATTTTAATCTGGTTCAGCTGCACTTGGGAGTTTTGCTGGCTGGGAGTCTGATGCCTCTGTATTACACTATCCTGCTTCCAGTAGGGATGTTTTTGTCTTATTTTATCCTCACCTAAATGGTCTTGGCCTTTATAGCCTTTCTATTGTCTATCCATCCCCAGAGCCCTTGTCAATCCAAAGTTCTTCCATGAAACTTTCTGTGACTACTTCACCTCTCATTTCTAAGGCAGCTAGATGGGGCACTGGACAGAGCTTTGGGCCTGGAGTCAGGAAGACCTGAGTTCAAATTTTACCTCAGACACTTAATATTTGTGTGAGTCTAGAAAAGTCATTTAACCTATTTGCCTCAGTTTCCCTCAGGGGCAAAATGGGGATAATAATAGGACCTATCTTCCAGGATTATTGGGAGGATAAAACGAGATAATAATTGTAAAGAACTTAGTGCCTGGTACATGGTAGGCACCATATAAATGCTTATTCTCTCCCTACCTTCCCTCATTTCATTTGTCATTCTCTTCTCTTGAGTTCTTAATCTGTACCATACAGGTGATCACTTATTTATATACTGTGCAGTATTTAGTCACTATTTCTCAATAATGAGCCACTTAGTACCTCAAACATGGTGTTTATATATAGTACTATTCATCAGTAGTGAATAATATAATTGTTAAATTGTGTGATACCAAATTCTGTGATACCAGTGATGGCTGGAGTAGTCATAGAATGAATGACATGTGAATTAGTCTTGGCTTTCCAACTAGATCGTGAGTTCCTAGAATGTGTGATATCTGTCTCTTACTATCATTCATATTTTAAGTGGAAATAGCGTTGCATATGGAGTGAGAAGAACCTGGAACATGAGTCTGAAGACTACCTCTGATTGAGCCTCAGTTCCTTCATCTGTAAAACAGGGATAGAGGTTAGGGACTGGACCTGTAATTTCATTAGTATTGGGAACCGCCTAGGTGAGGAAATAGCTTTTACCAATGCACACCAGCACTTTCTCTGCAATTTGGAGTCAGAGAGTTGTTTAGGTAATTGAAGGATTAATTGGCTTGACCAGGGTCACATTGCCAGTATGGGTAAGAGTGAGGACTTGAACTCAGGTTGGCTTTGAAGTCAGCTCTCTATCCACTAAGCCATGCTGTCTCTGTAAAATTGGGATAGTAATAACTTGCAGGACCTATTTTATGGGGTCTTAGTAAAAATAAAATGAAATGGTGTATATATAGTATATAATATATATAATGTGTATGTGTATATGTGTATGTATATATGTATCTGTATCTCTCTCTATATATACATATATATATATATATATGTATATCTTTGGTAAACCATAAGATGCCATGCAAATGTCAGTTATTTTTGTTGTTATGATGTGTAACACTTGGGGTATCCTCTCACACAAGTAAGCCTGAGAACAGCAATCCCAGGTTCAAAATACTGTATGGTTTTAGCACTCACTCAAAGCCATAGTTCATAAATTCCCATTAGTGGGCTTATTTTTACCACCAATCAAAGGACATAGTTCAAATCAGAAGGCATTTAATAAAACCATATAGCAAATAAAGAGATAAGAAAAGATCTTCCCATACACATGGGGGATACACAGCATTCTCACACTTTCAGTAGGGGAGGTTATACATGTAAAGAACACATATGACAAAAAACAGATTATCTCAGTCTTTTCAACCAAACCCTCTTGTGTCCCGAGCTTGCCTGTCACCGTGGAAGGTACCACCATCCTCCTAGTTACCCAGGCCTGCAATCTCAGTGTCATCCTTAGCTCCTCACTTTCACACCACATAGCCGGTTCTCTGTTAAATCTTACTGATTCTTCCCCTATATCATGTCTGGTATAAGTCCCCTTCTCTCCAGTCACATAGCTGTCATCCATGTTCAGGTCCTTATCACCACTTACCAGACTATTTCCTAACTAACTTCCGCACTCTACTTCTCTACCACAAACCATTCACCACTCAGCTGCTAAGTGAAAACCGCTACCCCTTTTCTAAAGGGTAGGTAGGTCTGACCACTTCACCTTCCTGCCACCAATTCAGTGAGCTCCAAAGACTCCTATTACCTCTAGTATCAAATACCAACTCCTCTGTTTGTTATTTAAAATTCTTCATCAGCTAGCCTCTAGAGATTATCTTCCATGTGCTTGGTATACATGTTGTCCCCCTTTATGATGTGAATTTCTTGAGAGCAAAGACTCTTTTTGCCTTTCTTTGTTTCCTCAGCTGTTAGCGCAGTGCTTGGAACGTAGTGCTTAATAAATGTTTGTTGACTGACTAATATGCACAGAGGGCACATATTAATCAATCAATCAATCAATCAATAAACATTTATTAAATGCCCACTATGTGCCAGGCACTGTGCTAAGTGCTGGGAATATGAGTGGGAACAAGATTTGCCCTGGGCCCTTGCTGTCCTGATTGATGAATGCCTTACCCTGCCCCTGATTTCATGGTTTATTCATGCTTCACCTTACCCTACCTACTTACTGGGCATCTTCTGGCACTAGTTCCTCCACCCCCGTCTCTTACTACTCTCTAGTTCTAGAACCATGTTCTACTCAATTCTGCTATTGCTCCTGCAAAGGTGTATCATTCTGCCCCCTAAGGCCCCACTCACCATACTTACTTCTATTTGATGTTTTCCACTTTCAGAATGTAAATTTCTCCAGAGCAGAGACCGTCTTTTTTTTAAATTTATACCCTCAGTGCTTAGAATATAATAAGCACTTAATAAGTACCTTTTCATCTATCTATCTATCTATTTATCTATCTATCTATCTATCCATCCCTTTAGCGCGGTTCCCTATATCAATGAAATCACAGATCCCATCCTATATTGAGCTATTATGTGAGGAAACTCTCTCTAACATTGCAGGTTGGTATCTTTTCTGTAATTAAAAGTCTTAGATTGTTGCTTATAGGTTAAGTGGCCTGCCCAGGGTCCCACAGCCAATGTGTCACCAGTGGGACTTAAACCAGATCCTCCTGGTTTCAAGGCTGGCTCTTTATCCACTAAGCCGAGCTGTCCAAGGTCTATCTCTTCTTACCTCCCTTCCCTTTTCCCTCCCTCCCTCTATTTCTGTCACCCCAGCCTCCTCTCTCTGTCTCTCTGTCTGCCTGCCTCTTAGTAATAATGAGGAGTTTTCCTGCAGCTCTTAGATGTGTCCCTGTGTTGTTACACTTGTAACATTGTTAAATAGATCACGTTAAGACAATAAATGACAGGAATAGGTGTCTTACCTGGTTATCAAAACTCTGCTTAAGTATATGCTTAAATATTGTACATTTATCTTTCAACAAAGAAAATATTTAATTCCCATTATTGTAAGTAGAATAAACATATTCAGAAGTCTATAGTCTACCCAACCATTAAGGTTTTTATTTTCTTAGAGTGGTTTATTTTTAGTTAGATAACATTTTGGCATTTTTTGTGGTTCCTTTTATTGAGGGTATTGAGGGAATATAACTTCTAAAATCTTTGTGAAATATAATTTTTCTTAAAATCCCAAACGTAGCCCTAGAGTACCTCTCCTTGCATTTTATTAATCTAAATACCCACAATTCTATGTATTCTGAAGATGTGCCAATCTCTAAATATGTTCCCCATTCTACTTCCAAAATGAATATCAATAATTGGAATCAATTGGAGAATGTTATTTTAGCACTTGTCAAGTTAACAAGCATTTATTAAGTGCTTATTATGTGCCAGGAACTATATTAAGTACCAGAGATATGAATAAAGGCAAAAACAGTATAAATGCTTGGAGTTAGAAGGCGGGGTGTACTGTGTGAGGACAGCATGTAGGACAGTGTAGTTTGCATAGTTCGTGGAGGGGAGTAAAATAAAGAAGACTGGGAAGGTGGCAATGGGCCCAGGTTGTGAAAGGCTTTAAAAGAAAGGAAGGAAGGAAGGTAGGAAATAAGCATTTATTAATCTCCTATTATGTCAGGCACTATGCTAAATGATTTTATAAATATTATTTTATCTGATATTTATAATAAGGTGGTATTATTATCCCCATTTTACAGTTGAAGAAACTGAGACAAAGATTAAGTGCCTGAGGTTGGATCTGAAAGCACTTCTTGACTCCTGTCCCAGTGCTCTATCCACTGTGCAACCTAGCTGCCTCTACAGCTAAAACAGAAAAGGAAATAAAAGAAAACAAATACATTTTAAAATAGATTTTTGAGGTAATAGGGAGCCACTGGAGTTCATTGAGTAGCGTGTGGGGGGTGACATGGTCAGACCTGTGCTTTAGGAAGTTCATTTTGGCAGCTGAGTCAAAATTGACTAGAATGGGAAGAGATTTGAGGTGAGGAAACCAAACAAAAAGCTATTGAAATAGTCCAGGTGTGAGGTGATGAGGGACTGTGTTGGGGTGGTGGCCTTGTCAGAGGAGAGAAGGGCATACACAGGTGATGTCATGAAGGTAGAATTGACAAGACTTCAAAATATATTGGATATGGGGGGGTAGAGGTGAGAGAGAGAGTCAGGAGTTGAGACACTTAGATTTTGTTCTTGTGTGATTGGGAGAATGGTGGAGCCCTTGTTAGTAACAGGACCATTGGGGAAAAGGGAGGGTTTTGAAGGAAAGATGACAAGCTTTATTTTGTACATTTTGACTCTGAGATATCTATGGGATGTTACATTTAAGATGTCCAAAAGGTAATTGGTAATATGGCACTAGAACTCAGGAAAGAGATTAGGGCTGGAGGTATACATACACACATATGTATATATAGACATATACATCTATGTATATATACATAGATGTGTATGTATGCATCATCTGCATAGAAATAATTTGCATATGATGAGCCAATAGTTGCTGATGAGATCACCAAGTGAGACAGAACATAGGGAAAAGAAAAGTGGATCCAGGACAAATCCTTGTGGGACAATTACAGTTAGGAGACATGATGTAGATGAAGATCCATTAAAGGAGTCTGAGGAGTGGTCAGATCATTCACAAGTGAGCTAAGACAGCAGCATTATATAAACCTAGGTGAGAAGGAGACAGAGGGTAATTAACAGTGTTAGCAGCAGCAGAGGAAAGAAAGAAACAAGTATTTATTAAATGCTTGCTATGTGCCAAGCACTGTGCTAAGCTCTGGGGATACAAATGCAAGCAAAAATAAAGACAGTTCATAACCTCAAAGAGATTACATCCTAGTGGGGGGGAACAGCATGCCAAACGGGACTGAAAAGCAGGGCACAAGAGGTGGGGGGAAGGAAGGTACTCAGCCTGGTGGTCAGTGGTTTTGAAATCCAGAAAGTGAGGAACTGGGGTGGGAGGAGAATGAAGACAGGCCATCTTGGGCTCTTCCACAAAATCAAGGCTCCAGGAGGAACTCACCAATGGGAGAAGGGTGGTCAGACCTCGTGAAAGAATATTGCAGGGTGAACAGATCACAGGTGTAAGAAGGCTGTTCCAGGGCAAACAGATCTCCAGTCCTTGGGGAATGTTCCAGGGTGAACCGACAATAGAGAAAGCATCCAGAAAGTCAGGGACAAGGCTAGGAGGAGATTGCATAAAAGTCAGGAAGGATGAGGATTGAGAAAAAGTCATTAGATTTGTCAAATAAGAGATTATGGGCAACTTTGGAGAGAACATTTTCAGATGAATGATGAGCAAGGGGGTCAGCTTGCAGGAGGCCTAGATGCAATGAGAGAACTGGAAGCTCCCACTGTGAACAGTTTTCCCAAAGCACTTAGCAGAGAAACAGAAGAGAGTTAATGTGGCACTCATTTCTTTTTTGCATATTTCCAATGTTAATTTTCAAAATTAATTTTAAATACAATACTGAAAGCTAATACTTTCATAGCTCTTATTTTATTTGACCATGTGCCTCCAAATCTGATGCAAGGTTTGACCACTAGAAAATTATTTCAGTTTATTCTCAGGCTATATTTTTGTTGGTCTGGAGTAAATGATATACTGAACACTCATTTCACTAATTAGTACCAGTATCAACTCATCTTTGAAACTTGTTTTGAGACTTTCTGGTCTTTGGATGAGGATGAGAATGCTAGATTTTCCATGAAGTCAGTTGTGATGGTCTAGGAAGCAAAAGATTAATTCAAAGAACTCATAAAACTAACTCCTCCTCTAACCAGATGCAATAATTAAATGTTGGAATTTTATTTGTTTATACTGTGGTTTTTAGTGGAATATGTAACCGAAATAAATTGAGCATGGCTTCTGGACAAAATAAATTGCCTCATATCTTATAAGGATCACTTTGTATCTTGGCTCAATGGGCACAGAGTCATTACTGGTGGGGAATTAAAAGGAAAATGAAGGGAGGCATTGAAGGGACTTGAAAATGTCAGCTAAATTCAGATAGTTTTTTGGTTTCACATTTACTAGAGGTGAAGAGATTGTCAATACAGAAAGGCAAACATCAAAACATGTTATTTCTTTGGAAGAGTGGTTGATTCTTACTCAGACTGAGTTGAAAATTGGATTTTTTATTAAAACCCATTCTTTACTGATGACAGATATGTTGTATTACATCTTAGCCACTACAGTTGAGAGCAGGATTTCATCAGAGCAAAAATCAAGCATCCTCACTCAGTCAACAAGCATTTATTAAGCTTTTATTATGTGTCAGGCACTGTGTGAAACACTGGGAATACAAATACAAGCAAAAAAAGAAATACAATCCCTGCCCTCAAGGAGCTTACATTTTAATGGGGAAGACAACAGATAAAAGGAGGTGAGAGAGAAGATATCCAGTGGAGCATGAAAGAACAGCCTTGTGGGACACGAAGAGATGGCTGGCCTGGCTGATCTCTTTAAATGGAGGTTCTGGGAGGAGCTGATCAGAGGGAAGGGGACTCCCGGGCAGAGGCTACTTCCAAGGTGTGAGTTCTACAGTGATCTTCTGGGATGTAGATGGATTTCTGATCCATGAAAGAAAAGTGCAGAGGATACAGCCTCATGAGAATTAGCCAATCACTTATTGTCCTTGCTATTACCTGGACCCCCATCACACACTCTGGTTCCTTATGAAAAGCTATTCTAGGTTAAAGACATATTTTGGGTCAGCTTCTACTAAAAAAAAAAAAAACCTATACTTCATCAGCTACTAACACTGTTTCACCAGGCCAACCAAAACACAAGATGTAAGTTTAAAATAAAAGAAATGTAATTAACATAGCAAAGTAAGTTTCAGAGAAGATCTCTCTGTGTACACAGGGGTACACTGCATACTTGCTATTCTTTATACAGTTCAAGCATCACCTTTTGTATGAAGCCCCCTCCCCCCACTAGTGCCACCTCTGGCCAATTAACTTGTATTTATATGTTTATTTAGTAGATACTTAAGTGATATGGCTGCATTCCATGATCCCTGAAGTCATGTCCAGCTCTAAATCTATGATCCTATGAAGTTAAAATCCAGAATATTTTTTAGTTCTGTAATTCAAGGCTCTGGATAAACTCTAACCCCAACCTATGTTTACAACTTTTTACAACTTTGTAGTACTGTTTTCCAAATGATCCCCCTGCTCTATTGAAAGTGGTCTTACTTGATGTTCCCTTGGAATACACTCTGTAGTCTGGTGCCTTTGTGTCTCAGCTAATGTCCAGTCCATAATGGCCCTCAGACCTGAAATGCTGCCTTTTATGCTTATGGAAATGACCCCCACCTTTCAAAACCTAGACCAAATGCCACTTTCTCCATAAAGCCTTCTCTGAGTAGCATGGTTCAAAGTCATGGTGTAGAATTCAATTTGATAACAAATTAAGTTAAAATTTTAAGTTATTTATTAAACATTACCATTTACAAGGCTGGGGATAGAAAGACAAAAATGAAACAGTCTTTGCCCTCTAGTTTATATTCAGAGTGTGTGTGGGAAAGATGCACCTGGAAAATAAAAGTATTTATGCAACATTTTAATATTCATACAGTTCTTTACAAATATTACCTCACTTGATCCTCACAACAGCTCTGGGAGTTAGGCCCTATTATTGTACCCATTTTACAGATGAGGGAATTGAGACAGAGGTTACATGACTTGCTTAGGGTCATACAGTTATTAAGTACCTGAGATAGGAGGAAGAAGGTCTACCTAACGCCAAGTCTAGTGTTCCATCCATTCTTCTACCTAGGTATACCTATATAAGCAAATACATTATAATTTGAGGAGGAGGAGAATGCTAACAATTAGGGGGATTGGGAAAGACTTCTAGGACAAACCAGGGACAAAATCATAGGCATAATAAACTTTTTCATTTTTCCCCTTTGATGTGACAGACTTGGTTTGGGATATTTAATGATTTGGATTTACATTCTCAGTGGTTACAAAGCTAAATATTTTATAAATTAATCAAGATTAGGCAGTTCAGCAGGGTCTATTGCCTCTAATAAAAGAGCTTGATAAATATTGATGTGGTTTGTGTGTGATGGAATTAAAAATAGAAGCTAGCAGAGTCAATTTGAATTCTAGTTTGATGAAGGAAGTATGGTGTAGTAGAAAGAGCCTTGGACTTGGGACTATGATGGATCTGACACATTCTAGCTGTGTTACCTTGGGCAAGTCACATAATCTCTGAGCCTCATTTTCCAAATGTGTAAAATGATAATAAAAATACTTATACCTCCTGTCATGATAGGCATCTTGGAGGGTCAAATGAATAATATATACACATGAAATGTGCATGTATATGTATGTGCTGAATTTGGATTGCCTTGATTAGCTTAGAATTTATTTTATAGATTTAAGATTCCCCCTCCCCCAAAGTACCCAATGTAAGAGGGGATCCACACCATTAAACCAAATCCTTAGAGTTTCTTGAAATGATCAAACCCATCTGCTTAAGGTGTTGCTACCAATTATAATGAGAAAATGTCCAGGGATACATGAAACGTGTGTGTGTGTGTGTGTGTGTGTGTGTGTGTGTATAAAGTCACATCACAAATTAGAGGAGCATTTAAGAAATGAACTTTTAGATCTATTCATAGGAAAAGAATTCATGACTAAACAAGTGATAGGGAGGGTTCCACCATCCAATGGACAGTTTTGCTTATATAAGATTTAAACATTTTTGTATAAACAAACATAATGTAGTAAAAATTAGAAGGGAAGCAGGTAACTGGCAACAAATTTCTCTGATCAAAGTCTCATTTCCAAGATACACAAGGAACTGAATCAAATTTCTAAGACTAAAAGCCATTCTTCAATAAGTAAATGGTCAAAAGATATGAACAGGTAGTTTCAAAGGAAGAATTCCAAACTATCAATAGTGATATGGAGAATGCTCTGAATCACTAATGTCAAAATGCAAAGTTAAGCAACTTTGAGCTTACACTTATCTGACTGGCAAAGATGACAAAAGAAAAAAATGACAAATGTTGGAGGGGCTGTAGAAAAACAGATACATTAGTGCATTGTTGGTGGAGCTGTGAATTGGCCTGTCCATTTTGGAAAGCAGTTTGGAAATAGGTGCAGAAAGTTACTAAACTGCATACCCTTTGACCTTGGTACCATTAGTAAACCTATACTCCAAAGAAACTAAAGAAAGATAGAAAGGCTCTGTATGTATAAAAATATTTACAGCAGCTCTTTTTGTGGTAGTCAAATGGGAACAGGATCTGCCCTTCTATTGGAGAATGGCTGAACAAATTGTGGCATATGGATGTAATGGAATATTATTGTGCCATAAGAAATGATGAAATAGTCCATTTCAGAGGAAACTGGGAAGAACTGATACAAAGATAAGGAAGCAGAACTTTCAGAACAATTTATACAATGGTAACATTATAGGAAAAAACAATTTGGAAAGACCTCAGTGTAATGTTAAACCATAAGTGCATAAGAATGAAGAGGAAACATGCCACTGACCTCCTGAATAATGGGTGATTATCTTAAAATGCAGTAAGAGAGACATTTTTGGACACTACTGACATGGGAATTTGTTTTGCCCCTGACTACATCTTTTATGGGTGTTGAGAGATTTAAAATTTTAAATGACATTTAAAATGGTCAGTGAGAGGGAGAAGGGTAGGGGAGGAACAGATTAGTGAAAAAACAAAACAAACCAAAACTTTGTTACTTGAAAAATAAACAACAGTTAAAAAAGAAATTGCTGCCCCAAATACTTGCAGATCCAAATGAAACAAGCAGATTCTGAACTCTACAATTGCATATAAGTGCCTTGAATTATTAATATCAGATATCAAGTATCAGATATCAAGAGCCATGTCTTGATTTCCAGGTATAATGATGTGAACTAGCCAGGGAAACTTTCAGGAATCAAGATTATCAAATTGCATGAAAAACCCAGCAAATATGACTAGAACTTGTCATGTTACGAATTGTGTCCTTATCTTTATTATCCTGTTTCCTAAAGGTGCCCTATCTTCTCCTTTTTTATCTTTCTGAAGCTCAGTCTAGCTTAAGTCATAGACCCAAGGATCATAGGAGCAGAGAATGAGAACTGGACAATGACAGGATGAGGTTTGGCTTTTTGTTTTTCCAGAGCTTGGAGCCATACTTTGAGGTTTTGCCTTGTTAGAAGCTTTCACCCATTCCAGATTTTTTGGTGGTTTTTGTAATGGAAGCTAGCATTTAATGTTTGAGCTGAGTCACTCAACTCCTGTCATTTGAGATCTTGAAAGGAAACAGGCTTGGCTTTAGCTTTGATGGAGTCATCACGGTTTATAAACCAAAACAGAACAAAAACTGCTGATGATACTTGGGTTGCAGTTGTAAGCAGGAAAATGCTTATTTATTGTGCCTTGGTAGATTTGCCAAAGTAAAGGAAGCGTGTGTGTGTGTGTGTGTGTGTGTGTGTGTGTGTATGTGTGTATGTTTTCTCTTCTATGAAATGTGTCACAGCGTAGCAAATGCTCCAATTTGCCTAATGACCTAAAACAGTGTCTGAATCAACGAGACAGCAGATAACATGAATGTTTCCTCCTGAGAAAGAATTGTGCTCTCTCTTAGGGGCTGTATTTCTTTCCTTTTGTAAGTTTTACGTGGTGAAGTGAAAAGAATAGAAATTAGATTGGGAGCCGAGGATATGATGGGCCAAAACAAAAGTGATGATATCAATGTAACTATTTTTGCTAGATAACAAGGTTTTTATTTTGTGTGAGTCACTTTAAAAATAAGCAAACAAACTCATCAGTTCCTTAATACAGAAGGAAAACTTTGATCATTATGAAGTTTTTATAAGGTCACTTATAGACCTTGATTTTACTCCCTGGACCAAATAACCCAGCTAATTTTATCTGCCTGGCATTAATGCATTACAGAAAGCAGATGCTTAATGCAGGTTTCTTGAATGTTGAATGCTGCCAGATTGGCCTGTCATCTTCTATCAACCAGACAGAGGGAAACCATTGATTTGCTTTCACGATGGATTTGCACATAGGTTTTTTTAAATGGCTCTGGTAGATTCAATTCAACAAAAAGTAATTCACAGTGCTTACATGGAAAGCATTGTGTTGGGGGATTGCTTTTTGTTTTCATTTGATCTTGTGATTTCATTGGGGTAGCAAATGCCTGGTGGTCACCTGCCCTGAACCTTATGGTCTTAGAGAGTTGCCTAGAGCCTTTAGAAGTATAGAGGTAACCAGTATGTATTTGAGGCAAAACCTGAACCCAGGTCTTCTTGACCCAGAGTCAGATCTTTATCCATTATGTCAGACTGCCTCTGATGTTACAAACCATAAAGTTAAAAAAACAGATATAATCCTTGCCCTCAAAGGCCTTATAATCTCTTAAAATTAAATTTTTTTAATTTACAAGAACTATTTTTGCATCAAGAAAAACAAATTGTTTCATTTCCCACGTTCCAAAAGTATGTCTTAGTCTATACCCTGAGTCCCTCACCTCTCTGTTAAGAATTGAGTAGAATAATTCATGATCAGAAGTACCTTAACTTTCTACTGATTTCACAACTGTATTATTAGACTATTGAAAGCCTCTGTGTGAGGAGGGTCAAGATTGGGCTGTGAGTAATAAGAAATAAGGAAGTTCTCTTCTGTTCTAGAGATCTATCCCCTCTATGATGGCCCAAGGAATTAGAGAGTCTTTGGAAGGATCTGCCTTCAAGCCTTGCTCTTTGGGAGGCTCTGGAAATGGGCTAAAGTAAAACAAACAAACAAAAATATTTTGCTTGTTCTTTGCAGGGTGAAAGACTAGAAATTTGAGCTATGGGACAGCTCAGTAGAGATCCCCAGGTCCTTGTGATAAAGAGCCAAGTTGTCTGAGGGAATCCAGACAACTTGAAGCAAAATTTAGGTAACTCAGCCAAAGGATCCTCAGATTTGTATGCTTTCTTGCAGTGTGAAATTGCAATCAGCGTGCATTCCATCTGTAAGCAGGATCACAATATTAGCATAACTTTACCTTGACAAATTATTATTGAATGCCAGTTGTAGAGAAGGCAGGCAGGATTTCAAAAGATTAAGTATAGCTACTCATTCAAGGAACTTCATCTAATTGTGGACAGAGCATATAAACATCTAATGTTTTCAAGCTACGATACAGGTGCTAACAGTGCCAATCAGTATCCTGGACATGTACAGGCAGTACTGTGTTTCGTACTTAACATTTTTATTTAAATCTTTACCTAGTAGTCACTGGACTTATTATCAGCCTAATTTGCATGGCTATAATATAAATCCATCTCTGTCTCTAGCTGGGACTGAACCAAAAACATTCCAGATGCATGAGCAGCTCTGCTGTTTTTGAGAGAATTCATTTATTAATTCAATAAATATCTGAATGCCTACTATAAGCACGGACTGTTCTACAATCTAGTAGGAAGACAAGACATGTATATAAATAATTACAATACAGCTAGAATGCATTAAGAAAGTGCTTTTGAGTTCAAAGGAGGAAGAGAGTACTTCTAACTGGAGTATTATGGAAGGATACAGCTTTTGAGCTAGTCCTTGAAAAATGATTAAGAATTATATAAGCTGAGATGGAGGGGTGGTGGTAGAAGGCATATCAGATGGAGTCAACTACATAAATCAAATCCAAGGAAAGAAAGCACAGGCCTTAGCTGGGCAAGCCACTCAGTTTGATGTGGAACGTTCAGCTTACAAAGGAGAGTAGTGGAAGATAAGGCTAGAAAGATTAAGTGAGGACACATTCTAGAGGGAGTTCATTCATCTCTCAATAACCAGTGTGTCCCTTATAATTGATAAATGAACAAAGCCGTTTGACTAAAATTTAAGCCACTATTCTTTTTTTCTACTATTATAATATATACACACATATTATATATTTGTTTACCATATGTATACATATTAAATATGTGTGCACTTTTATATATATATAGGTATGTATTTGGAGAGAGAGACAGAGAGATGCAGAATGGCATAACAGTTAAAGATCTGATCTCAAAGCCAGGAAGAGCTGGGTTCAAATATCGCCTCTGATAAATTCTGGCTTTGTGACCCTAGACGAGTCACAATCTATTAGTGCTCCATACAATTCTCTAAAATTCATAAATTTCAGAGAAGGTTCTGACCTACATTGGTAGAAAGAGTTTCCTCTTCTGGCAGTTCCCTATACCAATGAAATCACGTTCCAGTTCCAGTCCCTATCCCTATCTCTATTGGCTGTAGAGTTAGTACTGAATCTCACTTTCTGGATTTAACCACTCAGGCATAATTAGGTATTCTTAATGACTTGGGAGAGAATTGGTTCATTTCATAGCCCTTTGTGGGTTCTCCAGCCTGGCCTAGAGCTTTGGCATGGATATAGATAAGAGAATTTATAATGTTACTTCCATGGATTTATGATCTCATAAATGTGGGTACTCCCTCCCATAGTTCAGATCACAATGCACCCATGACTTCTCATCCTGTGCTACTTTTATCCAGGCTTTCCCATATATCTTCCACAGAGGGAGGTCCACTCAAAATTCTGGGAGCCATCCTCTAGATCTCTTTATATTATGAGGTTACAAAAGCAGCATGTAGGGTTTCTATCTGCTATCCTTCACTCTTGCTCTTTGATTCACCTTCTCTTTTTCTGGCCATGCATCTCTTCCATGCCACTTTTCATGTGTAGTTTGCCATTGGTTGCTTGGTATAGTTTATTAATGCTCACCAAGATGCCTTTCATTTTCTTTTGGGTGACATATGATTTTTATTCTTAGTAGACTGTGGTATTCCTTGATTCACAGCAACATAAAATCACTGAAAGAATATTATTGTTAGTAAACTGTGGTTTTGTTTCATGGAGAAGCTTGGGGTCATTGAAAACACTGTAAGAATTCTAAAATGCAATTTAGGCCACCCCTTGCTTCAGTTCTGAGTCAAGTTCGATGTTGTTTTGCGGTATCTAAGTTCATGTACTTTTAGATGAGTTCAGTGAACTGTTTGTCAACTGCCTATTTTTTCATCTCTTCAAAATCTTTATGAGAATGTCTACTTATTGGAGGAATCCTTGATGAAGGTATGAGAATGGAAGAGACATGTTTTTGTCAAATGACATCCTATAGAAAAGATACCTGAAGTCACATAACTGATTGAAAGGTACAAAAGATTGCAAGATCCTATTGGGTTTATTGCTTGACTATAAAAAATTGATTCAATAGAACAAAGCGCTGCCTTAAATGCCCTGCTACAACAAGGCATTTCCCATTTGTAGGTTAAAATCATATAAGATTTCTTGAATGATGCAATAATTACAAATAGTAATAATAATAGCAAGCATTTATATAGTGCTTTAACATTTGCAAACTGCTCTATAAATATTTTTCTCTTCACAACAGCCCTTTGAGGTAGGTTTTACAGACAAAGTAAGTGAGGCAGGCAGAAATAAAGTGCTTTGCCAAGGTAACGCAACTAATAAGTGTCTAAGGTTGGATTTGAACGCAGGTCTTCCTGACTCTAAGTCCAGTGCTCTGTGCACTGTGCCATCTAGCTGTACCAATGGAGAAGATTTATCTAATGATCCTCTGATAATTGATATCAAGTGAGGCATAAAACAAGAAGTAGGTTCACCAAAGATGTTTGCTTGCCACTGTAATGGTGACTCTTAAGAGTCCAAATGGAAGAGATTCTCTATAGATAGGGGGTCCTCCAGATGCTCCTGTCTGCAGATGGCATTGTATTGATTGTATAGAATCCTGGAACACTACAGAGCCTCCTGGACAAGATATACAACCTTTCAAAAGAATTTAGCTTACCAGTCCACATAAATTAGGGTTTCCAACCTTTTTTAGCCCTTGTACCTACATTGGCTTTCAGTATATCTTCCCCTGCCCCTATTCAATATGAAAGGAGATTTAGTCTAGATTTTGCTATGCATATAAAAATACGAAATGGAATAGATTAATTTTTCACAAAGAAAACTTTAATGCAACATTTTTAATTTTGTAAAGTTTTAAAAATGTTTAGTAGAACACAGTCAAATAAATGAGGGTGGATCCTTCATTCTGTTTCTTGTCAACCAATGGTTTTATCCTTGGTTTTGATTTTTGGAGGAAATACCAGCATATCATGGTCAGCCTCATGGATTTTATCGAGAATCCTGATTCACAGAGATAAGTTGTTATAAACAAAGTTAGAGCCTTGTGAGCACATTTAGGAAGCGTGACATATACTCTTCCAAGGATACATAAACATTTAGTAACTTCATTGATTAGGAGTCAGTTAGGAGCTTTTGATTATTGCAGAAATTGGTTCGCTCTTTTTTCATGAGGTTCTTGTCAATAATCTTTTCTAGCTCAATATGAAAAAGATTTCTTATCCAAACCTCATTCATTTGATTTTAGCCAGAAATTTAACCAGAAATTGTTCCTCCCACTACTCAACATTTTCAAATTCACTATAATGATAATGCCCCCACTCTTTCCTGCTTAGCATTTTCCTTCTCCTCATCTTCATCCTCTCCCTCTTCTTCCTCCTCCGCTGCCTCCTTCTCTTCATACTCCTTTTTCACTATTCTTTCTTCAATGTACACTTTTTTCAGTGCCTATTACTTTGGGCATATTCCAGTAAGATAACACTCTTATTTACCAAATATTCTCTGTGCCCCCTTGACAATTTTCTCATATTCTGCTGGGGGTATGCATATCCTAAATTAGGAACCTCTGAAACAGATGAAGAATGGAATGCTACAACTAGCATAAATTAGTAGCATTTGCTGGGACACAACATTGGGTCTCTGGTGTGGGGTATTATCCAAGATATAAGACAAAAAGGAAGTTACAGAGTATAATTGGTTCCTTTTCCAGATAGTACCTTAGACTTATTTTCTCCAGTTTTAGTAAATCCAATTCCTGAGTCTTCTCCATATACATCAGTAGTTCGAGGATCCATGACTTCATTTCAGTTGGTCCCTCCTTCCACCAGTGAAGCTCACGAACCCTATAGTCCTCAGGAGAAGGTATTTATGAATTGGTGTTGGTGAAAATACTTATCATCTATTAGCCAATTTTCTGGAGAAGAACCTCTCCAAACTTAGCTAGGTTGATTTTAGGTTGAATGACACATAGATTGTCTCCAGGCTTAAAGCTTGTTTAGCTTGTTAGAACCTGTCAGACGATCTGAATGGTAAACCCTTGGAAGATCCCCAGGGTCACCTCTACTCCATGATAAACCATTAGGGCAGGCTTTTATTGGAAAGAGACTTTCCCTAACAGGTTTTGTTTTTATTCTCCCCTGAACCCTTCTAGTGAGTCAATCAGTTAATAAACATTTATTAAGCACCTCCTATGTGCCAGGCATTGTGCTAAGTACTGGGGATACAAAAAAAGGGCAAAAGAAAGTTCCTGCTCTAGAAGCTCACAATCTGATGGGAAAAATAACATGTAAACCACTATGTATAGACTACATACACACATATTTTATATATATATATATACACACACATACATACATTTATATATGTGTGTATGTGTATACATATACACACATACATACATACATATATATATATATATATATATATATATATATATATATAGGAGATAATTAGCAGAGAGAAGGCACTAGAATGAAAGGAGTATGGGAAAGCTTCTCGTAGAACATTTTGCTGAGACTTGAAGGAAGCCAGAGAAACTAGGAGGTGGAGATAAGGAGGGAGAGAGTTCCAGGCATGGAAAACAGCCAGTGAAAATGCCCTAATCTGGAAATGGAGTGTCTTGTGTGAAGAACAGAAAGATTTTTTTATCTCTCTGAAATAGTGGAGTTCAAAGAGTACTCATCCTTCTTGACCTGACAGACTGAATAATGAACAAGAATAATCAGACACGAAGTTGGTGTCTTTGGTATTATTCTGTATCATTTTCATTTACCTTAGAGATCTCAAAACTCACCACTTCCTTGACTGTTTAACTTCATCTAATTTAGGAATTTCTCTTTGATGAGGAATTCTTATTAATATTTGTTGTCATTGACATCATTGTATAGTTGTGTCTGACTCTTTGTGACCCCATTTGGGGTTTTCTGGAGTCGTTTTGCCGTTACCTTCTTCAGTTCATTTTACAGATGAGGAACTGAGGCAAACAGGGTTAAGTACCTCTCTGTGCCTCTGTTCCCTCATCATTAAAATGAAGAAGTTGGCCTCTAAGATCTTTTTCAGCTCCAACTCTATGATCCTGTGATCTTAATAAAAGTGAAACCTGTCTATGCAATTATATTTCTGGGAAGTACTGAGTGCACGGGGTTCTTTAATCAGTATGCTTTGTAGCCAGACCTGATGGAAGCCTATACCAGTAATTGCCCGTCTCAAAAATATTAATGTTTCCAGAACTGTTCTGGCAGTTCGAGTGATCTGATAAGAACATTTGTCTTGGGGAGCAAGAAGGTGAGTCAAACAGAGAAGGCTGTGGTATATACCTTTAGCTGGTCTCTCTGAATATATCTATATATAGATATAAGGTTATTATATATATGTAACCTCATTTGAACACTGTTTTTAATCATGTCATACCCCAACTCCGAAATGTTCAATGACCCTCTGTTCCCTGCTATGTTATGTCAAAACTTTATTGTCTGGTTTTCAAGTTTCCCTTAAGTTGACTACATGCTATGGATCCCATTGTTTCTCTCATCTTTCCAACTCATTACCTCCCCTTCTTCCTCCTCCCCCAACCCCTACCATAGATCCTTTGCACTATTATCCAAATGATATCCAGGCTGTATTGTACAAGTCATTCTCATTTCTGCTTCCATATCATCGTTTGTACTGTGAACTAGTGTGGAATATCCTCTTCCCTGTCACCCAAGCAAATCCTCCCCAGGCCCAGTTCAAACCCTGTCTGCTCCGTTTGAATACTTCAGTCCTCTTTGATGCCTTGCTTCTGAATCTCATCACATTTATTTATCTAGACCAGTCAGGTGAGCATTTAATACATATTATTTTGCATTTTTACTCCTGTTTCACATGGTAATCGAGTTACAGATTTGCTCCTTGGAAGCAAAAACTAGGTCTTAGATTCTGTCATCTCCTACAGGGCCCAGCACAGAGCTATGGTCTATAGTAGATGCAATATGAAAACTTACTAGTTGATTATTTGCCTCACTATGCTGTTTCTTAGGAAAATGAATAAATATCTCATCATCTTTGAATAATTCTACAATCTTTGCCAAATAGTTGTTGTGGAGTTTTCCCCAATTACAGCATACCATGATGCATGGCTTTCTCAGGCTTTGTGATGGTAGTTGGGGCTTAATGGAAAAGTCAGTTATACTGATGATAGATGATAGACCCTACTAACTGGGGCAGCAAGTAGTTCAAACACTGGGTTTGTAATTGAGCTTTAATTCCAGTTTTGCCCTTAAGTAGCACTGATCGTGAGTAAGTCATAATCCCTCTGGACTTTAGGCTCTTTAACTATATCTTAGGACTGGAAGTTTAGATCCATAAGTGACTTGAGAGGTCATCTAGTATTATCCTCTCAGTTTATAGCTTACAGTAGGACTAGAAAGGTTAATGACTGCTCCAAGATCACACAGGTAACAAATGGCAGACCTGAGATTTGAATTCAGGTCCTAAGACTTAAATTCATTGCTTTTTCCACTGTACCAAGATGATGCTAAGGATTAGATGATCTCTCTTTCCTTCTGATAGAAGGTTGTATGGCCTCTGTGTGGATAAAGAAAAAATAATGTCAATTTGGTGAATTGCCATCCACAATATTTTTTGTTTTGTTTCTCCCCTCCCTCCCTCCCTTGGAGAGACTCTTATTTTTAGTGTCCTACAGCTATGTCATCATTTCACAAGATTTAGAACTTTACATTTTTATCTCTTTTCCTCACCTACTCATTAGCTATTTGATTCTTTTTAAAACAGATTTCCTGGCCTAAGAAATATAAATTGATTAATTTGGGCATGTGTTTATTGAAAATTTGCTAAGAAAAGACAAACTAAAAATATCTCCAAGTGAACCATGAAAGTGAATAGGTAGAACTTGGCCTTTCTAAAAGAGCCATTTCAAAGGAAGGACTGATCATAGTTCTAGAGGAGGAACCTCAGAGACCTTTTACTATAGTAAATGTTACAATTTCATCATTTTACAGATGAGGAAACTGAGCCTAGGGAGGGTGACTTGTCCAAGGTCATTTGAGTAATGAGTAGCAGAAGCAGGATATTAATTGTACATATGTTTAGTTGTAAGCTCCTTGAGGGTAAGGACTGTTGTTTTCTTATAGCCCCCTCAACGACTAGTGCAGTAAATACACATAGTAATTCCTCAGTCAATATTTGTTAAATAAATACAAAAACGTTAAAAAAAATGAGAGCTGCTGTGGAGGCTATCACCTTTAAAATGCCAACAGCTTCTTGGAGGGATGGCAATTTCCACATCAGGTATTTGGAATGATGTGTTTGGCCCTGTTAACTTTCCTTAGCTTGACTTTTATTGTGTTTTCAAGCATGAAGTGAGCTCAGAGTTTCTGTAGCTATTTTTCCCAAGTCTAATAAGAAATTGTCTTGGGAGAATGGGAAATAGTCCACCATCTGGTCATAATTGAGTGGCATTTTTGCCTCTTCTTCCATTGCTACATCCAGGGATAATATTACTCTGATCTGCATGGCTTTAGAGTAACCTGTATTTCAGCAGCCAGGACATAGACCACATTTATAGAGGTTTAGGGACTTTTTCTCTGCTCTGTTACTTTAGATGAGAGAGTCAGGATGGTAAAAGGAGTAAAGTGTTAGGCTTGGAGTCAGGAAGACCTGGGTTCAAATTTCACCTCACCTTGTTACTAGCTATGAAATCTTGGGCAAGTGCCTTAACCTCTATGTTCCTCATACAGCTTCCTAAGATGCATCTATTAAGTCGTTAGATGGGTTGCCTTCTGTATTGGTGGAGGCCATTTTCACACTGGGAGTTCTCTCCATGAGAAAATTACAGCTTTTTTGAATACTTACATGCTACAACAAATAGTCAACCTTATGTTTGTACTGATCTTTTAACAATGTATTTAGGAAAATGTAAAAATGTGTAATCTAGTAGTCTGTGTAAGGTAAATTCAGTAGCATGTAAGCTTTAATTATTTTTTCCTTCAACTTCATTTCTGCCTTAGAATAAGAATCTCATTTGTCATATGAAGTCTCATATTCTCATTTGTCATGTGAAAAAAGGGTTGAACCACTCAATATTTGGCTTAATCTGGTGTATTGGTGCACTGGCCTCTTTTTAAGTAAAACAATAGAAATCGTTAAATGTTGTGACCTCCATATTCATCCATTTTGGGATGAGTAATTAGGGCTTAGTTTGTGTCCTGGATGCTTTTGGTGTCTAGAAATAACCCTGGATACTTCCCCAGTGGAGTTGGTGAGAAATTCAATCTTCTTTCTTTCTAGAGCATTTTTTGAAGTTTTAGAAGACAATATAACCAGTCAGAAATACTGGACCCAGGATTCACTTTTGAATTAAAGTGGTTCAATACTCAAGCTATGATCTGAAAAATTAATTAAAATATTGATGCTATTTCTACCATCCCTTCTTTTTGTTTATGTCATGTATCATACTAGATTATATATAGCGTACAAATAGTCTCACTATTTCTTGAATTTCTTTTCTCCACTTGGTGGCTTAAGTAATGTAATAATTGGTAGAGTTGTATCTTTTCAAATGTTTAGTGTCCCACAGTTGTTCATAGTAAGATTTTTTCTACCATGAAATATTAAATTTTTCTATTTCTGTGGTCTTTGGGGTATTTATGTAGTAGCATTGGATTAATTTAAATTGTTTCAATTGAACTAAATTGGAGACATATTTTGCCAAAAGAGAGAAAATGACTATGTGTTGAAATATACACATACAGAGAAAATATTCAAATGGAAATGTCCAAGAAAAATAAACTTTAAAATATTTCTGAACCCATGATGTTAAAAAGAAAAATTCTGATGACCAAGATTGAAGTAATTTTTAGAATATTTACTTTTTATCCGCCTATATTTTGCTTAGCTGAGGTAACTAACTAGGTTGGTTGGTTGAATAAACAAATGAAGAAAAAAGTATTTATTAAGTGCTTACTGTGTGCCAAGCACTGTGCTAAGCATTGGAGATACATATAGAAATAAAGCTTTCATTTAAGGTTGTTACAAAACTCCAAACAATCTTAAATTTTGATAGTACTTTTGCCATTTTAGTGGTAAAGATGTGAGGAGATGGGAGGGGTAGTATAGAGGGCAGTGTTCACTTCTCAAAAAGCTTCACTAGTAATTTGAGTCTGTTGCCACCAGGGGGGGGCGTCATGCCATGGTTATGTGGTCCAGTGTGCTCTGCCTGACTCAAGCTCGCCGTTAAATTTAACACTGCCTTTTCCCCTACCTTCTTTATCCAAAAATTGATATCTTTAACAAAACAGTTAAACAAATAGTAGCTATCAAAACAGTAAATACTTTTAGAATAGTCTTTAAAGTCAAGAAAATCCAAGATAAACTTGTCACTTAAAAAACAATTAATTTTTCATTTCACCTTGTAATTTAACTTTCATCACTGGGACAATGATTAGAAAGCTAGCCATTTTAAGTCAAGGCTTGTGTTTGGCTCTTGAGATTTTAGCCTCACTTGGCATTGAAGCCCCTTCAGGGAGTTTATCATCAGCCAGTTCAATGCTATCATTATACAGATGAAAAAACTGAGACCCACAGAACTCAAGTCACTTATGTCGCTTTTTATACTCCTTTTTTGCCTTCTCTCTTCCCAGCTGAATTTTTCTATCTTCTTTATTGTGGTAGCATGCCATGGTAACTCATGAAACATAGATATGTGTGACTCCACTAGTATACTATAGAAATTTGAAACTAGTTCTGAGAGATTTTTCTATTTTTAGATAGATCCATCTAATTTATTAATATGCACATAGTACAAATTAATAGTGTAGAATTAACATGTGAATGCAGGATAGAGGCTTGAGCTTGGAATCGGGAATATCTAGGTTCAGATCCTACCACAGACTCTTACTAGTTGGCAAGTCACTTGAGCCTTAATTTTTATGAGGGGTTGGAGTTAGTGACCTCTAATGTCCTGTCCAGTTCTAAGTCTGTACTTCCTGTGTTCTTACATATAGAAATAATCACTGATTATATTCTATTTCTCATCGATTGGTCCACTCGTATGTCACCTCAAACTCTATTTGTCTGAAACTAAAGCCTTTAGTTTCTTAGGCAGGTAGGTAGTACAGTGGTTAAAGTCAGATTTGGAGTGAGAAAGACCAGAGTTCAAATCCTACCTTCTTGTCATGTGACTCTAAACAAGTTACTTGACTTCTCTTAGTCCTCATTTTCTGATCCATAAAAATCTTACTCTCAAATGCAGTTTGCTGCTTCTGAACCTTGATCATGCTGTTTATCTGACCTGCAGTGACTGGACATTTATCTGAAACAGCTCAAAATCTACTTCCTCTAACTACTCCTACCCACATTGATCTCTTCTTTCTGTGAACTCCCCTCTCATTTAAAGTTCGTACCAAATAGTACTTTCATTGACCATTGTTCCTAAAACTTTCCATTCAGGAGGGTATGAAGGTCAACTGAAACTCCATATAGTGGTGGTTCATTAGGGACAAAAGTACAAAGGGCTGGATGACCATTTGGTGGTGAAGTTATTATACAGGGGCTTTCTATTCAGGTGTCAGTTGTACAGGATGATCTCTGAGTTCATTATAAATGAAAGATATTGTGAATTTGTTTATAAAACCATATGCTACACACAATGGGTCTGGTCTCTGCCCTCAAGAGGTTTACCATCTAGTGTAAAAGATGGTGAGTACATATATAACTACCATAGAAGGCAATGTGAAGGTGATAGGAATAATATAAACAGAATGTCATAGGAATTCAGAAGAGGAAATGCTCTCTTCTGAGATCATCTTTCATCTCCTCTGTGTATATCTTGTAGGTGCCTAGTTATTTTCATGTTGTCTCCTCCATTAAAATGTGAGCTCCATGAATGCAAGGTCTGTTTTTGCCTTTCTTAGTACCCCCAGTACTTGTCACTAAATACTCAGAGACTGATTCACTAGGGTGATGAGGAAAGTCTTTGCAAACTTGATCAAGCCCTGAAGAACAGATAAAATTTCTACAAGTGGAGATGGTTGGGAAAACATTTAAGGAAGATTAAGGTGAAGGCAGGCATGCATGTCTTGATAAATGTTTAACAATGGGCTCTTCCCAAAATGCATGACATTTTGAAATTTAATGTTTTATTAACATTTTCTCCATCACTTTCTTAAGTCTAGACAATCAACAAAACAAATTAAGCCCTTATTTGTAGCTTTTGACAATTTCAGAGGTATAAATGTTCACACTGAAAATTTAATATAACAACTGTCATAAGCTGGTGTGAGCTGGCTTCAGCACACCTCTGGTCAGGGTAATGCCATGAGCAAAGGTAAGGAGGTATAATATATGTCTGAGGAACCACTGAGTAGGTCCCTTTTCTGAGTGTAGGATATATAAAAGGAAGCACCAAGAGAAACCTAGGAATATAGACTGGAGCTTAATTATAGGGCATTCTGGAATGTTAAGCTAAGAATGGAATGTGCTGATGGTTTTTGAAGAGATGAGTGACATTCAAAACAGTACTCTAGAAAGATTAATCTGGTCGTGGCATACAGTATGGATTTTAGGGGAGGAGTAAGACCAGTTAGGAACTATGATAATAGTACAGGGATGAGATAACATTTTTGTAGATTCTTCCGGAGACACTTAAAGTACATTTTCCTAAATGCTGTTGTTATACTTCACCTAGTCCAACTGGAAATCTGGGTTGTAAGGTTTGGGTTGTTTTTCTGTTTTTCCAGAAAATCACAAATCCTTAGTGCTTTTGTTTATGAAAAGATATATTCATAAACTACTGAGCTATCAATAATTATACTCTTTCCTGAGTATGATTACCAGTATCTTACTTTTTAAGGACTCTACAGCAGTATGTGAATTCCTTTCAGTGGTGTCCTTGTTATAGTTCAGAGGTACTTCCAAAATCATCTAGACTTTAGGAGGGTCCATGTTTCACATAACTGGGCATTCCTGGTACTTTAATATACTCCCTTGCCCCCATACAACCACCAAACAATTATACAACTTGTCTCTATTCTCACTTCTACCTTTAAACTTTAAGGGCATGTTGAAAATCAGCTGCTCATAATGGTCACCATAAAATAATGTAAGATTTTAAAGATTCTGTCTTTTTCCCTCCAATTCTGCACTGTGATTGGATCAAAGGGCATTGTATTGCAGAAGTCTTGCATATCAGCAAGGGGAAAACCTTTGTTTTGGGGGGGGTGTGTGTGTAGAGGAAGCAAGAGCTTCATATTTGTTACTCAAATAAATTGAGTAAAAATGATAGCTCTTTAGGTCTGTTCCCCAAAGAGATAAAAGATACAGGAAAAGAACTTCATTATGATTATGGATATATATGGATACATATATATATATACACATATATGTATATTTGTGTATATATACATATGTTATTTATATATACACACATGTGTATATATATTCATATATACATATATACATACTCTTTTTGTAGTGGCAAAGAAACTGATGGGGTTCTCATAAATTGGGGAATGGCTGAACAAATTATGACATATGAATGTAATGAAATAATATTGTGGTAAAAGAAACAAAGAGAGACAGTTTTAAAGAAACCTGCAGAGGCTTATATGAACTGATGCAGGCAGGGTGAGGTGAGCAGAACCAGAAAAACAATTTATACTAATAACACCAAAAATGAACAATTCTGAAAGACTTAAAGACTCTGATCAAGCTTGATACCAGAGTCCTGTTGAAGAAGAACACTGCCCACCTCATGACAGAGAGATGGACTAATATGCAGAATGAGAAAATAATTTTTGGACATGGACAACATGGATAGTGGGATGCATATTTCTTCTTCTTTCTATTCCTCATCTATTTTTTCCTTCCTTCTTTCCTTCCCTTCCTTCCTTCCTTCCTCCCTTCCTTCTTCCCTTTTTCCCACCCTCCTTTTTTTCCTTCTTCCCTCCCTATCTCCCTTTCCCCTTCCTTCCTTCTTTCTTCTTTTCCTCTATTTTTCCTCCCTCCCTCCTTCTCTCTCTCTCTCTCTCTGTCTCTCTCTCCCTCCTCTAACCCTTCACCCTCCAGCCCAGCTCCACTCTCCATCCCTCCTTTCCTTCCTGGGATGGAAGGTAGGATAGAGAAAAAAATGGTTAATAATTTAAAATTTTTAATAGAGCTTTCAAAATTAACCATCAGTATCTATTTTCAGTCCCATGTTACACATCCTGACTATGTGCCTCTGGCCTAGTAAGTCACTTAAATTCTTAATGCTCTAGGTCAGTGATGTTAAACTCAAATAGTGGGTAACTAAACCATACATAAAGATCCCTGTAGGCTGAATATTGACTTAGTTTTAAAATGAAATATTATCTATGTTCTAAAATTTATTTTAAAAAAATATTTCCCAGTTACATTTTAATATGGATTGGGCTACACTCTGAAGTACTGTGGGTTGTACACACTTGTCTGGTGATTTGCTCAGACTAAAGTTGCAGCACAAATTGTTGACCTGCAACAGTAGCCAAGATTTCCTCACCTGAAAGTTCTCTGTGTCAGTGAAAGTATAGATACAATGCTCGGCTTTTTGCCCTATCTCGCTTTTAATAGAGGCAGCAGGAGAGTCTCTGACTGTGCAGCCCTTGACAAGTCATAACTTCTCAAAGACCCACCCAATATCCAGACTACAAACTGCTGCAGTTTGAGGATTTGCATTGGGGGAGGGAGCTTCCCTGTGAAACTTCTTACACTGATGATATCATAGGTTTGGCATCCCCTTTCCCCCACCTCAATCCTTCCAAAAGGTTAAAAACTAAAAGCATGTTTCCTATTCTTAGATGGAACAATACTTTTTTTGTAAAAGTGTGTCTTTCAAAAAAAAAATCTCCTATTCAAAAACTTATTGAAAAATGTGAACTGCCTAGCTTATTTTTTTCCTACGCTTGCATGACATTTAAAAATAGTACTTGTAGTTAAGCACTATACTCTTAATTTAATTTTGGCATAGATTTAATAGATTAGGGCTAATTTAATTAATGGCATAGATCAATGTTTAAAAGAAAATAGATACTTGTGTCAGTGAATATGGTTCTGTTGATGGAGCTGGCTTAATTAGTACAAATAGAGATGAAGAATGAGAAAAAGAGGAAGAGTGAAATAATTTAAAAAATCAATCTATTTTTATTATATATTACTGGAAGCTGGAGGCCAGCACAGCTAAATGGTTTCAAGGACTTTGGGAACTTTGAGGCTGGAGACCCACCTGAATATATTACTCTTCTAAGAGGCTGGAATCAAAGGAAGCATTTCTAGTTGTGTCTTAAAAGTTTGAAATCCAAAGAACTGAGTTGTAATGACATTCTTTTTTTTTTTACTGTGTGACCTTGAACAAATCTCTGCAGCTCAGTTTTTTTGTTTGTAAAATGAGGAATGTTGGAGTAGGTGATGTGTAAAATTCTAGCTGAGTCTTGTAATCCTGTTCTCTTCCTTTATTCTATCTATACAGTCTCTTGACACTTTGAATCTGGTAGGTTCCATATGCAGAGATTAGCTTATTTGCAAATAACCAAACAGGTCTTACTTGCCCAAGGAAAGAAAATAATGTTAGGGAAATTAAAATCCAATTAAATTAATTTAGAAAAACTTACTAGTTTGGATAAAGGAGAAGGGAGGGGACAAGAATAATAAATCTTTTTTGAACAATAAATCAATTATTGTTCATAAGTTCTTGAGCATTGTATTTGAAATAACTTTAAAACTTTAAAAAAGTTTTACGGGCATGGATAGATATTTCCCAATGTTCTCCCCTTGACCAGAGAAAATTTTTCTTGTAACAAAGAAACATTTAAGTAAAAACACTAACTGAATCACTACCAGCATGTACAACATTCAGCAACCATAGTCTGGTCTTCCTTTCCTCTTTACCAGCCAAAAGGAGTGCTTTTAATCATCTCTTCTCTGGAATCACTGATGATAATTTCATTTAATCTGAAGAACCCAGTTTTCAAAATAATTCAAAATAATTAACAACAATTAAAAATTATTAACCATCCTGCATTTGGATTTTCCTTGCATTTTTGCAGGTCTGAATTGCCTTTTGGTTTTTATGTATTTTTTTTTTTTGGCTAGGCAATGGGGTTAAGTGACTTGCCCAGGGTCCACAGCTAGTAAGTGTCAAGTGTCTGAGGCTGTATTTGAACTCAGGTCCTCCTGACTCCAAGGCCAGTGCTCTTTCCACCATGCCACCTAGCTGTCCTCTTCTGTATTTATTTTTAATGTGGTTTGGCCTTGTAACATAATTTGATACTTGATTATAAGGATGGTACTTCCCCAAAGGGCAATCAAGCATTTTCCTGGTGGCCTGCATTTCTTAATTTTTTTAATTATGAAGAAGGGTAGAGGGGTCGTTTATTGCCTGTCCGCCTTGGAAACCCAATCCAGTGAACTGAAGACAATTTTTCTAGCTTTTTTCATAGAAATAATTTTTTTCTGTGTTTATACTTACCTTGAGCATAAATATAGCACTATCTGTGAACAGGAAAATAAAAACAGGATTAGGATTATCTATACTAAAATGAATGTTTCTGTAAACTCATTCTTTTAGCAGTAAATATATATTTGTGGGCCTTTTATAGCAAGTGCTACTCTGTGTTAGATTTTGCCCATTGGGAATCAATTGGGGTGCATAAAACAAAAGTTGATGAAAGTACTTTATAAGTTATGGTAAAGGCGACAATTTTGGTTTGGCAAATATGATTTTGACTGTGCAGTTTCTCTTACCATTAACATGTTTTAATAAGTTTTTCTGAAGGACAAAGTCACTTCTATGAAAATGTTGTTTTGCAATGGCAACTGTGCTAATAGTCTCCACAGGAAACCTCATAAGCAGAACCTATCATAAAAGGATATAATCTAGTTCATATTATGATTTAGTTTTGCCACTCTTGCATATTATCTGATTTATCAGCACCACTTCTGTGTGATTGTCAGTTCCTTGCTTTTTTATTTATTATTTTAAGTTTTCCAATTTGGGTCAGCTTCCCTCAGTTCTTCTAAAAATGAATTTTGTTCTTTCCTATATGAACATTATTTGGTCAATCTACTTTTATTATACACTACAGGAAGCTGAAAGCCAGTATAGCTAAATGGTTTCAAGAACTTTTGGGACTTTGGAGCTGGAGACCCACCTGAATATATTACTCTTCTAAGAGGCTGGAACCACAGGAAGCATTTCTAGTTGTATCCTAATTCCTGTCATTTAGTAGTGGT
>NW_020954557.1:14124363-14156628 GCF_900497805.2 Vombatus ursinus
TTCTATCAATGGCTACTTTTGGCAAAAATTTTTTAATTACTAACCAAATGTCAGATAGAGGAAACATTAGAAGAATAATGTGTCAACTTAGATGACTTATGTAAATTATTTTGAAAAAGCATTTTAAATAATTATATAAATATTAGCTATAATTATAAGTTGTAGACTATAGGTATTCTATAGGGAATATTAGCACCATCTGTAACCACAAAATAAATATTTATGTTTCTGTAAAAAAAAAAGTAGGTAATGTGATAAAGTGGAAAGAGTACTGCTGGTCTCAGAGCCATGAGGATTTAGGTTCAGAGAAAAGCTGCTACATAATTCGTGTGTGACTTTAAACAAGGTGCTTCATGTCTCCAAGTCTCAATTTTTTCTGTAAAATGAAGGAAGTTGGGCTAGATGGTCTTTCAGTTCCCTTTACTCTTGATTGGGTAATCTTATAATTTTCTGTGTAAGGGTATCACAATATTGAATACCATGCTCCCATGTTTATGCTCCATTGTAGCCCAGATTTTCTTCCAGCCTCTTTCAAGTTACGTGTGAAGCCAACTGATTGGCTAGACTGCTGAACTAGGAGTCAACAGACTTGCCACTAATTAGCTGTGGATATTGGGTATGTCACTGGGCATTGCCCTCTCTAGTCTCCAGTGCCCCATCTGCAAAATGAAAGGGTCATACTAAGTATGACCTCTAAGTATACTACCAGCTTGAATGAATGAATGAAAAAATAAAGAAAAAATTATTGACTACTATGTGCAAAAGACTAAGTGCTGGGAATACTAATATAAAACTGAGAGTCCTTTCTCTGGAGGAGCTCACATTCAAATGAGGGAGACAACTCATATGGAAGGTTTCAGCTGCAAATCAGATAGTTCTACTTGGGGTTTAGTAGCAAAGCAGATGGTAGATCACTTCTATTGATAAAATACCATCATTTTTTTTAATGATGAACCGTTTGACAGTGCTAAGGATTTTAGTGGCAAAAGCTTTCTTTTCTGGGTCTTCAGTAGCTGTCGTTGGAGCCACCACAGAAGCATTTGCCCACAGGGGTTAATTCCTAGGAAAATGTGTGAATGATATGCTAGTAGACTATTAGATGGAGCTATGCTAGGCACAGTGTTAAACTTCACAGAATAGTTACATTTCTGTTGTGGGCTGTTTTACATTAGCTCTAAATTATAGGCTTTAGAATGGTTTGAATGTTTGTAGTTTTAGTCAAATGCACAATTGGTTTCATTTTGTTATCTTGTAGTTCTTTTCTTTGAAGTATATATCAGATTGCTAAGAACTACTCAGCCTTTTTATTACAATAACAAAATGAATTTTTACAGGAACAAATATGCTAATAGCTTCTCTAGAGACTTTTAAGCTATGGTTTCAGATTTTACACTTAACTTCTGTGAACAGGTTACCTTAAGCCATTTTTAGTGAGGTTTTAAAGGAGTCTGTGTTAACCTTGTGTCTAGTGCAATTTTAATTAATATTCAGCATTAACTTCAACAATTTGAATTGAGTTTTTTGCTATGTGCCTACTTACCTGTGACAAAATACTTTTTTTCCCAAAAGCGATTGTATGATGGGACCACAGTGTGAGAAGCTACAAAGATTTAATTTAGTACAATTCAATTCAGTTCTTTAGCAATCTGAAGATCTTATCCCTTCAGATGGCGTATAACTAAGTAGTGGAAGTAAGGTGGATCAGTGAGAGGGACTGCTGTAAGAATCAGTACCCATGGGATCAAAAAGGCAAATGATAATAAGGAGTGCCTGGGAAGAACATTAAATTTTTGCCAAGAGAATACAGTAAGGTGAGGCTCTGTACTTGTGATATACCTCAATTCCTTCATTTCTCCCATATTATAAAATAAAGGCAATGTGACCTAATGGATAAAGTGCTGGACTTAGAGTTAGGAAAACTCTTACTTGGATCCTATCTCCTATCAGAATCATAATGAGTATTTCTTGCACTTGAACCAAAAATGATTGTGGGAGACGAGTAGTGCTGAGTCTGACTCTTCTCTCATAGGAGTTGGTTTGTGTGGGAGGAGGCAGTCTTGGGAAAGGGGCACCATGGTTACTATACTCAGGGAGTGCCATAGCCTGGCAGAATATGAAATTAGCAATAGCCATAGGGAAGAAGAGCCCTACTTTCCTTGTTGGGGCCCAGGGACAAAACCCCAGTTGCCCCATGCTAGTTACAGTACCCTCAGACATTTAATAATTCATGTGACCATTTAACTTTTATGAGCCTCAATTTCCTTTTCTGTAAAATGGGAATGGTGATACCTATAGTACTGAGCTCACAGCATTTTTTGTGAAACTCAAATGAGATCATCAGTATGTATAGCTTTTTGCAAATCTTAAAGTATATCAATGTCAGTTTTTATTATCTTATTATTTAGTTACACACTTGCTAGACTGTAGTAGGAATAGACCATGACAGTGAGGATAGGGGGAGGAGGGCAGATAGCAGGAGATAACCACACTGGTCTTAGATGGAGAAATACACCTGTCTCTAACCTTTTGAAGTCACCAGCAAAATCACAACCTGACATTTGTCTTGTCAGCAGTGGGGTCAGGGGCAGGAAGAAGGGAGAAGAGAGAAGGGAGAAAGGAGTGATGGGCAGCCTTAATGTAGGGAAAAGCCAAGTCTAGTACTTATTTGCTGCATGACCCTGGGAAAATCACTTTACCTCTCTGGTTTTTATCATTTGTAAAGTGAAGAGGTTGGAAGAGGTGACATCCTAGGTCCTTTCCAACTCCAAGATCTAATGGCTCCATCATCTCCTATGCTTCATTTAACTTATATAGTAGCAACTGCAAGCTAGAGATGCTATTTTCAGATGACAGCAGTTCATAACACAGCATTGGGCTTTATTTTGTCAGCAGATTACTCTAGGGTCACAGTTGTAAGAAACATTCCTGCAGAGCTTTATCTTTGGGAGGCTTAAATCTGATTGCTTGCATTATAGCATTAATGCCTCCTGTTTGTCTATTTCTTGCAGATCCTTAGGAAGCTGACTTCAGAGAGGTAGACAGGATGGCTAGCTCAGCCCGGGAGCACTTGCTTTTTGTGAGGAGGCGCAACCCCCAGATGCGCTACACGCTGAGTCCAGAGAACCTCCAGAGTCTTGCCTCTCAGGGGTCCATGCCTGAGAACATGAACCTGCAGAGGGCTAATAGTGACACTGACCTGGTGACTTCAGAAAGCCGCTCTAGCCTGACTGCAAGCATGTATGAATATACCCTGGGCCAAGCCCAGAACCTCATTATCTTCTGGGACATTAAAGAGGAAGTGGACCCTACTGACTGGATTGGACTTTATCATATAGGTGAGTCAAGCAGAATGGAACTGTGAAGTGTGTGTATGTTGTGGGTGGAGTGTCATCTGTATTTTTTCTTTTACTTTGACATTTTGTTGATCCACTTTTTAGCAGTCAACTTCTGAAAAATGTGAAATATGCATATTCTTTCTACACTTTTATTTTTAAGCAAATTTCAAGATATGAGTAAGAAAAGTTTTGAAGATTTCACATGAGTATTCTTTAGGGCCATACTATTTTAAAACTGTTGTTTGTTAATTGTGTTGTTAAATTGCAACCTGAAACAACCCCCAAAGAAGGCATGTCATAAACAAAAGATGAATATTCTATGTACCTTGTTCTATGTCCTTGAGATTATATCACCTTGTTAGACTATGTGGGAATTGATTTAGATGATGATACATATTTAACCTGTGCAAAAATGATATCTGGTTTCAGATCAGTTCTGAAGGAGTAAATGAATGAATGGATGAAGATATAGTTATTGAATATGGTGTTCTAAGCACTGTGGTTAATACTGGGAATCCAAATAAAAATGTTCTATGGTATGAGTATGTAGTATTTTCTAAGGCTTACTCTTCCAAAAAGCATGACCACCACAAAAAGCTCAAGGTTTGTTATTCTTATCCAAAGTCCTTAGATTATGTTCTAGGGGAAGAAAACCATTTTCATGGCAAATGAATTAGAAGTAGTTAGGGAAATTAGTGTTCATAAAAATGTACTAGTAGGTCACTTCATCTTCATCTGATTATTTATAGGTGGAGAATATGGGATGTGACTGCCCTGGGATTTGCTTAAAAACTGACTCAGTTGCTTTCTTGGAAACAAAAAAATCTTAAAGCAAAAACAACCAATATTCATAAAATCTGGGGGGTATCTGTATTGAATGAAGGGAACAAACTTTAAAATTTAATATTGGAGGTCACAATAGGATAGATTTTCTGTTTAGGTTTCTCAGTCTAAACCTTAAACTTTACTCCTTTTCTAAATGAAAGTAGAATTCAGCTGAAAATAGGGAACACACACACACTCACACACACACACACACACACACACACAAAAATAGATACAGGACCCACTGTCAGTTTATGAAATTTTGTTTACTTGATTCTTATAAGGGACATGAATTTTGATTTTAATTGGATTAAAATTAGTTTTTTCCCCCCAATCACTGCTGATAATACTGTAAAACTCTAAAGTGTCAAAGAATGGCTTAACATTTATCTTTGTTTTCTGAGAGTTTAAAAAAAATTATAAAGTTTAGAGTTCTATCCACGTCTCTACCCTACCCAATTTAGATTAGTGGGTTATGTATGTACTTAGAGGGGAAAACATCTCATTTACAAATTGTATTATATTTTTATTTGAGTTTTATTTTGTCACTCAGCTATTCTAAAATTTTGCCCTTTGTTTTTGAAATAACTTGCTTATTTTCAGTGTTTCTCCCCTCTTTTTTTAAAGTTTTTTTTTCATTATTTCATGCATGATGACAGGTGATACTTTCCTTGTTTTAGGTTCTGCATCTGATAATTCTAGAAAAAGAAATCAGTTTTGCTTTCTTGCACAGGGTAGTTTTTGTGATTAATTTGATTCCAGATATATTGTGGTCACCTGGAAAAACTCCACAATGACTTTTTAAGCCTTATACAAAATACTAGTTCCTTCCTTTCCCCTCCCCCAATTATTTTGCCCAGTCTAAATTTAATCAGGAAGGAACTAGAGTCTAAAGTACAGTACATCTTATCTCAGATTGAACAGAACCATAAAAATCCTGGCACTGGTTATTTTACTCCATAGAGGAAGATTCCCAATTCAGAGAGCCAATCCCTTAAATCCTGGAATGCCTCCTATAGTATATCTAGAAAAATAGGAATTGAAGAATATAGTCTTTGAAAAATATTAACTTGCCTTCTGAATTGCTTTCAAATATTAAGCAGAAGATGTGGTTTGTGTTTCTGGTACTTTGTGGTTCTTTGCAACAGTTAGTTTTCCTTTGCTGTCATTGGTACCCTGCTCTTTGTGATTTTTCCCAAAGCAAGAAATCTTATACTGTATATAGTTCTTACTGGTTTACATATCTAATCATGATTACTGTGGTGTTATGCGTCCAAGCATTAATGCTTATTGAATAAAAAAATGGGTGAACAAATACTGAACATTTATGTACATTTGAGGGAACCAGCTTAAGGTCACATGAGATAGGAGAGTTTTATTAAATTTTTTTTACCTAGGTCTTTTTAAAATGTGAAAGTGCTTGACCTTCTCTGAAGGAAAGGGAAGGTAACAGATGAGACTATAATCTGCTGAGAGCTAAAATAAAGTAATATGGTGAAATACATCAGTCTTCAAAGGACTAAAAAATGAAGCAGAGGAAGGAAAATTGTTATAAGAGTATCTAAATATTAATGTTGTTTCTAAAAATCCCTATAAAATTGAGGGCAGATAGATAGATACCCCACCTATCTGGCACTCAGCTCTCTGGAAATATCACATAGTAAAATTCATGACTGCACTCTACTCATAAGAAAATCACTCTATTTACTCTTGCCACACAATTTTTAAAAATAATTTTAATTATTGAACCCCAAGCTCACCACAATATAGAAACAATTATAAGGGAAAAAAGAGATTAATACAGGAAAACAATATTGATAACAAAAAGTGACAAGAAACAGTCTAATTTATAAGAAAGGAAACACAAAAACTATAAAAAACAGAATCAAGAACTAAAAAAATACCCTACCCATTAAGCCCATTAGCACCAACAAGAGAAGGGATAAAAACCTAACACATGTCAGTAGCCACTAAGGGCATCATTGTATTATTTTCCAGTATAATAACCTTATATGTTGACATTCTTTTTAAGAAGGCAAGGAATGAATGTACAAAGTATTTTGGAAAGATTGTTTTTCAAAATGATCAATATAAAGAGTACTTGGTACTTTAAGTATGCAGAATGTTTCACTATCCAGTAAGACTCATACGAAGAAGGCATTTTATAAATTTTAAAGTGCAAGGTAATTGTTACCTTTTACCAATCAGGGTAAACACTAATCATTCCCCTAGAGTTGAAATCTTAACCTTTTTTGTGTCATGGACTCCTTTGACAATCTGGGGAAGCCTGTGAATTCTCTTCCAGAATGATAATTTAGTGCATAAAATGAAATATGTAGAATTATAGGAAGCCATTTATATTGAAATACAGTTATCAAAATATTTAAAAAATAATTTCATGGACCGCAGGTTATGAAGCCCCTGTCTTAGCATTTTGGCTAGTTGAGATTTTACCATATAAATATAACTACATAGATTCAGTTAAAATTATTTTATTGGATGAGTTCTATAGAGAATATTAAGTATTTCTAGATTTTTAAAAAATTTAATTATACAATGCTATTATTTGCAAAATCATTGTGATAATTAAAAAAATTAATTTGGAAAGAATTAATTTTTTTAATTTAAATTTTAAATTAAAAAATTTTAAAAAAATTATTGCTTTGTAAATGTTTCAGATTTTTCTTATTTTCTTATAGTTTTGCCTTTTTTTCTAGTTTGTACTTTTCTTACAGTTTTGTTCCCTCCTTAAGTAAATTCTAAGCTGTATGATTGCACACGCACAGTAGGTGTATTTGTACACCTCATTTGATCGTACACAGTAGGTGCTTGCTAATGTTTGTTGAAGTTTAAAGGCTTGATTGACACTGCATTGTATTCAAGTTAGTCAAAGTTAAAATTAGTCAAGGCCATTCTCAGAGAGTTTGTAGCTGAGGGTACTTGATAAAACTGACACTTGGTGATACAGATGGAAGTAGGTTTAGGAAACAGTTTCATTTGCTTTCTCTTTGTTGGTACAATTTTGTTACTATAACCTGCTGCTTAATTGTGATTTTTCAAACTGTGCAGGATTCTTAAAGTTCCTTGAGGTCACTAGAGTAATTATTATCAAATTAAAGTAAATCTCACTTATTTCCTTTACTTTAAATTTTACCACCTGCGGAGAATATCTTGTAGTAAGGACAAAAGCACTGGACTTAGAATGAAAATACATGGTCTCTAATCCTGTCTCTGTCACTTGATAGATGTGTGACCTAGGCCAAGTCATTCAGCCCCTCTATGCCTGCTTCACAGGTCTGTTCTGAGCATCAGATGAGATAAATGTATGTAAAACAAAGTTTGCTATTTTAAAGCATTTGATAAATGCAAAGTATGCTTATTGTCTTAATTTTAGGTAAAGTAAACCACCATATTTATAAAAGCAGTGAGTCCTGAAAATACAGAAATTTCAAAGAAGTCAGCAGGACAGATAATGTGTTTGGAATAATGTTTCAGACTAATAATAAAGGTCTTGAAAACACTCAAGGTAGTATTATTGGACACAATTAAGTGGAAGATAGATGTGGTAATAAATATATTAGGGAAGGAAATTAAAGGGGAGAAAGTAATAACTAACAAAGAAAAAAAAATCACATGCCCCGAAAGACTCAATTCCCCGAAGGCCCTTAGGCCATTAATTGAAAGATGCTATGACTCAACAGGAATTTGAGTAACAGACAGAATTCTCCAATGGGTTCTGTGATAAACATGGGCTGAGAATTCACGTTTCATAACAATATAGTATATCTGTCCAAAACACTCTTCAGGTTTCTTTCTTCCTTGGTAGGAAGCTACTAAATGACCCCCCCCACCACTACCCCCCTGCCCAAATTCAGCCGTGATCTGAGAAGCCAGACTGTTTCCTAGCAACTTTAATTTTATTTATGGAACAGAGAAAAAGTCCTTAAAGAAATCATTTCCAGAGGGAAAGAGTTTTGGTAGAACACAGGCCTGATGAGGTGTGGTTTGTTGGCATGGCCTGTATTTTGATTGTGTTTCTATCTTGGTGTGCTTTTTCCTTCAGAGTATATGTTTTGTTTTTGTTTTGTTAATTAATAGTGTTTTGCATTATATCACTCATTCCAAATGACTTTCCTGGAACATGCTGGCACACTAATCTGGAAAGGGGGTAGAAAAAAAATACAACTCATTCTGGCTAGAGAAAAATTAATCTTGTCATAGATAATTAAAATTTTTGGCCTAAAAAAAAGTTACTGCTATCAAATACAAATGTAGCCCATGGGATAGCTCACATGTCCCCAAAATAGACATATCTTATTCTCATTCCTGTCTGACATTTTTTTTTCTCCCAACAGTGGTAATTTTTACCCAGTTTTGGAGTCCTATATATTTACTGTGATTTCTAGAGAGATGACAACAGTTTATCTGTAAGTCTGATGGATGAGAGTATTAACCTTTGTGTGGTTGTGGTTATCTTTAGTTCATGAATCCTAAGACCAGTGTGTGTGTGTGTGTGTATGTGTACACATTCGCACGTGCTCGTGATTACACATATACAGACAAACATACATATATACGAAATTTGCTGATATTTGAAATGGATCTTTGATTTCATTAGTGTAAAAAACTCCCGAGGAGGAACTTCTATCAATGCAAATCAGTATCTGTTTTGCAACTTCTAGTCAGTATGTGTTATAGATGGGCCTTGAACTCAGGTCTTTTTGACTCTAAGGCCAGTACTCAATCCACTCTGCTAAGTTACATTTCTGGTACCAATCCTTTGTCAGTATTCACTGGCTCTACATTTTAGTTTTCCATGTTAGAATGGACTCTAACTATACTTAACAGTTCTAATTGTGATACTTCTTATATTACCAACCATAAAGGACATAAAATTCATCTTTAGCAAATACATTTAAAAAACCTCTGCAAATTGTTTCTTTTAGGGGAAAAATAAAAATATAATTGTTTTTTGGAAGTTGAACTTAAATTTTATGTAAGTTTTATCTTATCATTTTTCTATTGACAAGCAGGGTTAGAATCCTGAATAGTCCTGGAAAAGTACAAAAGTTAAAAAAAATCTCTTTTCAATTCTCAAAATATTACACCTAAGTAGTATTGTATCATGCAACTCTTAAAACTGATGCTTTAAGATGTATCACAAACTATCATCCACAACCCCTTTTCTTTTTACTTTTCCTCAAAAAAGTCACCCATCATGCACTTTCTCATAGCTTTCCTCAAATTTCATTGAGCATACTGTGTAAAGTAGAGTTAGGTTGTAACAACGGGTGAAGTTCTGATTCTCTTGCTTCTTACCATCTAATTTATGCCCTACTGATGTCAGACAACTCAAAACTGCAACAGAAGCACCAACATGTTGAATAGAAGCCCTAAGTACAGGTGCTTTTCTAACTCCCAGCACTGGTTCTATCCCATAATATGCTATGGTACCTCTGCTCAAAAAAAAAAAAAAGGAAGCCATTCCTCTGAGACAAAACTGTAGTAATTACATAGAGCACTTAAAGCATGAATGCTAAGTAATGAGGCATTTTAATTTGAGTATTATGTAGGTTCTAAAGTAATATGCTGTCTAGGGTCATGGGAAAAGCTGCTATTTAATCTGATAGTCAAATGGAACCTAGAATTCTTGCTGTTAGTAACTTGCTGTAAATATCCATTGAAAATGGCATTGGCTCTTGCACAAATCTCCAGATGTTCTAAAGCTTTTGTATTGGTTTTATATGAAGATTTTTAGGTATAAAGGTTCTAGGTAAGGCATAGCTAAGTATTTTGAAAACCCATAGAAAAGAGGAGTTTGGGCAGTAAGTGACCCCGCCCCCTCCTGGAAAAAAACTCCTTTTGGTATTAGGGTAGACTTTATCACCTTGGCACATCTGTCTGGTTTGTTAATAGAACTAAATGTTATTTCACTATCACTGAGGATACATTTGTTGGGGAGGGGGAGGTAGAGACTTGGAAAGCACCAATGCCTTGTTATGAAGAACAGTACTGAGATGAAAAGATGAAAAAAATGCTTTTTGCAAACATTATCTCATCTGATCCCCATAATAGCCCTGTGAGGTGGGTGCTATTTTAATCTCCATTTTAGAGTTGAAGAAACTGTGCCAAACAGAGATTGTTGTAGAGAGAATTTTATTGCTGTCAATAAGAACCACTGTGCCACTGGTTCCCAACCTTTTAGAATAAGTATCCCTTTTTAATATGAAAAAAAAATTATTGTATTCCGACTGCCACTCACGTAAGAGTGAATTTTTGTGTTGTATGATTCTTCAGTTTAATCTCTAGGCACATACTGAAGCAATGAGAGATAGTGACTATTAAGTGATTTTGTGGCTATACAAATCTGTCTTGCCATAGACATAAAAAGAGCTGCTCTTGCAAGGTTACTGTCTCTACCAGATACTTTCATAGCACCATAGAAGTTGATATTGACCACAGAGGACTCCATAAGGGTTTCCAAATACTATATAAAAAGGTTGAAAGTTAATAGTAGTACTATCAGCAAGCATTTATATAGCCCTTAAGGCTTGCAAAGTGCTTTACAAATATTGACTCATTAGAGATTCCTAACAACCCTGGGAGTTGGTGCTATTATTATCCCTGTTTTACAGCTCAGGAAACTGCGATGAACAGAGGTCGAGTGCCTTGCTCAAAGCCCCATTGCAGGTGAGTGTCTGAGGCTGGATTTGAACTTGGGTCATCTAACTCCAGATCCAGTGCTCTATACACAAGGCCACCTAGCTGCCTCTCAGTGTTTAAGAGACTCAGAGAATTATAAAAACGACAAAGACTCTAGAAACCATTTAGCTACACTCCCTCATTAGATAGAAGAAGACACTGAGAGCCATACAGATCAAATAAATTGTGCTGAGTCACATAGATGGCTGGTCAATGACAGTCCTAAGACTTGAACCGAGGTCTCCTCCCTCTAAACCTAGGTGCACGATGGCCAACCTTCTCTGTACTTGGTGAGGCTGATTTTCAGACCACAAGCCAGGTCTACCAACTAAGGAAGGGAAGAGAATAAGCATTTATATTGTGCCTACTGGGCAGCTAGGTGGCACGGTGAATGGAGTGCTGGGTTTAAAGTCAGGAAGACTCATTTTTGTGAGTTCAAATCTGGCCTCAGACATTTACTAACTGTGTAACCTTGGGCAAGTCACTTAACCCTATTTGCTCCAGTTTCCTCATCTGTAAAATGAGTTGAAGAAGGAAATGGCAGACCACTCTAATACCTCTGCCAAGAAAATCCCAAATGGGATCACAGAGAGGAGGACAAGACTGAAAAATGAAACAACAACATAGGGTCTACTGTGTGCCAGGTATTGTGTTGTTTTTTTAAAACAAATATTATCTCATTTGATCCTCATAACAACGCTGTGAAGGTAGGTGCTGTTATTATCCCCATTTTACAGATGTGGAAATGGAGCCAGACATGTTTGTGGAGAGAACTACTTCACAATCAATAACAAGAACCACTATGCTACTAGCTTCCAATCTCTGAGAATATGAGTATCCATTTTAATAGGAAAAAATTATTGGCTTCCCCTCACCATCTGTACAAAATGGTAGTTGTGCTGTTTGCATCCACTGAGAATCTGCACTATGACAAAAAGCTACTATGGTTTCAGTAACGTTTTTAAATAAATACACGCTTTATTATTACAACAGAGCTACACACATTTTTTAAAATGGTAAAACCATATATGTATAAGATATTCTGACTCTATGAAAGGTATGTTTGTTATTACTGAATCCTTTAATGAGTAGCTGGTGATGGGCTGCAGTTTTCAGAAATTGGAAGTGCGGTTGAAGTTTCTCCTTTCGGTCTGGTTCCACATCAAATGTGACTTGGTATTTAGATTTCAATCCAGTATAGTGCATATAGGTTTGTTCTTCTTTCATGTAGATTCCTGTCTCCAGATCTGGAAGGGACCCCAGAAACCATTTAGTCCGATCCTCTTATTGTATAGATGGAAAAACTGAGGCCCTTAGAAGTGAAGTGATTCCATGGCCCATAGCTGGGGAACCATTACTTTACTACATATCCTATTGCGTTCCTAGCTGATTAAGATTAGACTATAGTTAAAGTCATATCTAGCTCTAAAGCCTGTAATACTACATGTAAATTGGAGACAGGCCTTTTCTATCTAAATGTCAAAAATGACAGCCCAGGGGTGTAAATGTGGAGCTTTATTCCAAAGGAATTTCTCTACTGTCTATATGTGGAATGTGCCAATGTGTACCTAGATCCTGATTAGTGTTTAGTATTGTTATTATTGATAATAACTATAATTTCAAGTTCTCAGACAATAACAACAACAACAATATGTGTCCTGCTGGATCTTATTGCAACCTTCTGCAGCTCAGTCAGTCTCCCAAACTTCAGAAGCTTGAAATTCAAAGACTCTGAGTGTCCAGGTGGCAGCATCACCTTAGGGTTTAACCAGAAGCCAGTCCATTGTGGGCTTCACACTCCCACTCCCTTTTTTCTTAAGGCAGAAAACCAGAGGGAAGGAATTTTCCGATTTGGTTACACTTGGCAGGCTGGACCAATCACAAATCAAACAATAAAAATGAGTGGGTGTGGGAATGGAATTGAAGAAACAGTAGTCTGTAATGATGTGGGCCTTAATTTCAGGGGGTTTTTTTGTGTGAAAGTACTTACTTTTCCTGAGTATTTCTCTATTTCTATGCCCTAAGTCCATGAGCTTGCTACTGCCTTACCCCAAGGGCAGAGACTTAGAGCCACCTGTTTTTGTAGTTAGGATATTTAGCTTGACAAGCCTCTCAAGTGGAGAAAGTATATTTTGAATATTTGGAATGGACAGATTTTTTTTTCCAGTAAATCTCTTAACTGCTGAGAAAATCTTCCTTGTATTAAGCCAAAATCATCCTCATTGTGATTTCCATCTATAGATTCTACTTCCACTTTCCAAAGGCATGAAGTAAGTTGAAGCTCTCATCCACGTGACAAGGCTTCAGATATTTAGGGACAGCCATTATTTACCTGCATTTCTTCTCTTGGTTCTTCATCCCCAGTTCCCTTAGCTAGTCTTCATATGCCAATGTTTAATCTCCCTTGCCATTATGGCTGCTTGGATAGGGATACGTGCCTTAACTTGTCAGTGTTTCTCCTGAAATACAGTCCTTGGAACTGAACAGACTATATTAGCTATCATAGATCACAGAACCTATAGTGAGAAGGGGCCTTAGAGGTAGCTCAGGCTAGCACCGTCATTTTATAGGTAAATAGGATGAGGCCTAGAGGGGTGAAAAGGCTTGCTTAATGTCACACAGATAGTAAGGAACAGGTTGGAATCCTAGTCTTCTGACTTCAAATCCAGGGTCCGGTCACTAACCCACAGATGCAATCTGGTTTACCAAGTGTTTTACATATATTTTCTCATTTTATCCTTACAATAGCTCTGTGAGGTGGATCAGTAAGCCAGTCAGTTAATAAACATTTATTAAAATGCCTAGCATGTGCCATGCCCTGTGCTAAGTGCTGAGGATACAAAGAAAGACAAAAGACAGTAATCCCTACTCTCAAAGAGTTCACAGTCTGTTGAGGGGAGATTACACCACAGAGTGATTTGTCCTGGATGGCACAGCTGGTAAGTGTCGAAAGCAGAATTTGAGCACAGGTTTTCCCAACACCAAGTCCAGCATTCCAACTCTTGTGCCATCTATTAGCCTAGTTTAGCATCTTCCTTTATTAAACTGATAGAAGTCAGTGAGACAGGTTTGCCTTATCTTCAGACACTTGGAATGCATTTACTGCACTGCTACACATCTAAGAAGAAAGTATGTCTTGCTACAAGGTGGATTATATTTTAAGTTATATGACAAGCAAACAAATTTTAGGCAAATTTTATTCCCTCTCCAATATTTTAGCTATATTGTTGTTCATGCTTTATATAGTCCAATCATCCAGATTATTTGAGTATTTTTTCACTAATTATGAAAGTGAAGATCATAAACATTTCTTATTTTGGATATACATTACAGTTTTATTACGTATCAAAGGGCATCATATTTATTTTCATCCATTTTTTCTTATGATCTGGATGATATTGTTGTTGAATGATACAGAGTGGCGTGCATTTCAAATGGACTGGCTGCTGTAGAATTGAAAGGCCATGTAGTTTATCAATTTGCTTTTCCTTCTGGGAATACAAGTGCTGGATATCAGTTTAGGATAAGTCAAAATTAAAATAAAGAAAAGCACTTACATGATTCCCCTATGATACATTAATACACTTAATGGGCAATTTGGATCACACAGAGAGATGAAAGGAATCTTCATCTAAGTCCTAATTCAGGTATGTCTTTGTGGTTATTTTAATTAAGAATTGACCAAACTTAAGTTGGTGGGAAAATTTGATGGCTTTTTTTTCTCCCTATATCAAATCTTCTGGAATAGTAACCAAAAATTTAGTGGATGATGACATGGATTATCTAAAGGCACTAACAGCTGGGTAGCATTTATATAGCTTTATAAGGTATGTGAAGTACTTTATATATGCTGTCCCATTTAAGCATCACAACAATCCTGTGTGGTAGGTGCTATTATTATTCTCATTTCACAGATGAAGAAACTGAGGATGAGAGAGGTTAAGTGACTTGCCCAAGGTCATACAATTACTAAGTGTCCTAGGCAGGATGCAAACTCAGGACTTCCTGATTTCATGTCCAGCACTTTATCCACTCTCTCACCTACCTGACATACTCCATGATGATGGTAAAGATTGTGATTCCTCCACTACTTGTCCTGTTGTCCTTGCTTCTTGTAAATCTTCCACAGGAGATTTAAAGTGCTTCCCACTATAACTTTGAAATTTCATGGATAATGATGGAGTATATGGCTTCCCATTTGTTATATCCTGCTCTTCCCTTGTGACCAACCCCTTTATTTTGTAGTCATGCAACTGTTTGTGTAACTTTTTATATATCTTTTCCTGCATATGTCTTTTCTGCATTAGCAACATTGTATAGTCTACTCATATGGACCCTATGCACCTCCAGTCAATCACAACTTTAATTCTTCAGAGACTATGATTCACAACAGTGTAGCATCATTGGAAGAACATGGATTTTTAAGAAGATGGGCATTTGTTTTGGGGGGAGGGGAGAGATGGTCTTATTAAAAGGCAATCCATTCTTTCCCTGTTGTATCATCTTCCAAGGAGTCTTGTGTAATTTTGACAAATACACGAGAGACTTCTTGTTGGTAGAAAACCTTTAAAGTGGTGTTTTACCGCATTGAATTAAATGCATTACCATAATAAGAATCATAATTATTGGGTAGTAGGATTTTGTTGTGGAGAAAGGTTATAATAAAATTTCTATTTCCAGTTTGATTTTTTTCCCTCTCCTTCCAAGCCATTGACTGTGCTTTGGATTCAATATGAGCAAAGTAAAGAAGGAGGAATAGGTATTGATTGAATTGTATTTGATTAAATAATACCACTTCTTAGGGAATCATTCATTCCTGGTTATGTGGTCCTTCTAAGTTGATATTGAACCCTTCATTACTACTCTTTGGGTCCCATCATCCAGCCACATACTCAAAAAAATCCCTATATTATCTTCAAATCCACATCTATCCACATTGGTGCAAAAATAACATGAGAGACTTAGCTAAATGCTCTGCTAAAATCCATGTAAACTATAGCTAAAGCATTGATCTAATCATGTGAGCATAATGTAATGGAGTCAACAATACAAGTATGACTTGATTATGCATATGATGTATATTATGCTCATTATCAGAGAAACAAAAAGAAAAAAAAACACATGTATTTAACTGCATTATCCAAAGCTCCTTCCGAACCTAGGTAGCCCCAAATCAGTCTATAGGCATACCCCAAACTCAGGAATTCCCAAAATATACAATTTAGATTCTTGGATTTAAATCTGTCAGTAACTTCTACTGGGAACAGACATTCTCACATGCTTTCTCACTCATGGCCTAAGTGTCCCCCCATTAGCTTTTTCACTCACAGATTCCCAAAGGATCAATGTCCTTTGAACTGCTGTTCAAATCTAAGGATGCATTCATGACATCCCAAGAACTTGGAACCAGGGACCAGCTTCCTGTCCCTATACTGCTATTTTTCTTGACACTGTTCAGACACTGAGACCTCTGATCATTCTTTCTTGGTACTTTTTGACATGGCTGAGTGAGGAGAACTACCAGTAGGCGTATCCTTTTCCCATTTCCTTCCCTTCACCTATCACCTAAATTCAGGATACTTTGAGATAGTTTCTCATACCACTTGGATGGGGTGGAGTCACGTAACTATAAAACTGGTTAATATGGAAGCTATCAGGCCTTACCACCTTTCCTGACTGACACTATCCTAAAATCCTCTAGGCTATATCATTTGCTCTGCTGCTCTGTCTTCCATACCACCAGGCACTTACTTATGTGCCCTTAAGATCCCTGGAGCCTTGCCGTCTACCCCACAGAGGCACCCTCAGGAATTTCAGGCCTTTCTATCTGCCCTGCAGATGAAATCATATGTGTGAGTGTGTGTGTGTATGTGTATTGTCTCCCCTTGAGAGCCAGTACTGTTCCACTTCTGTTTGTATCCCCAGTGCACACAGCTCAGTAGTTGGTCCATAGTAACCTCTTAATTAATGGTTTTTCATTCATTCTTTGACCGAGCTGTATAGGACTAGGATCCTTGCTGCCTATTCCTCAATTGTGGAGTAATGAATCAGAGCCAAGGGCAGGCCAAGGTACAGAATTTTCAGCTGCCATTTTTTTTTCTCTGCTTGAACCACCATTCTTCTGTTGTGTACCTGGCTGTACCTTAGATAATTTCCACCCTCTTTGGCACCTTGTCTCTTATACATAGGGTCCAACTTGAGATCTGTGGCCATATGTCCTTAGTTTTGGAATAAATATAAGCTCCACTATATCCTGCTTTTCTGCCTTTGTACAAGTGGCTCACCCACATCTGAAGCTCTTTTTCTCAGCTCTGATGTACAGAATCTCTTGTTTACTCCAAAATATAGGTCAGGTGCTGCTTCCTACATGAAGTCTTTCCTAATGTCTCCAGTTATTAAGACTAACTCCCTTGTGGAATTACTTTATATATACTCTGTAGCTACTTACTTATGTGTAAGTATCCACCCAATAGAATGTGAACTCCTTGAGGGCAGGAGTTATTTTGATTTTGACTAGGTATTCCAACCTGTAGAACAGTACCTTGTACCTTTTAGGCACTTACGTGTTTGTTGAATTGAAGTCAATAAATTATTAATTTATCTGCTTTTGCCAAAGTGTGCCAGCAGGTGTCTAGATCATTTGAAGGCAGATTGCAGGAATTACTTGGGGTTGGGGTTTATTAGCAGGACAGTGTCAGAAAAAGTTTAAAGGGATAAGGGCCACAGTTTTTGAAATGGTAGATAATAAGAGTCAAGGAAAGAAAACAGGTCTGTACAGAGCTGATAGACTGATAGGAAATTGAGAAATGGAAAGGCCAGAAATCAAGATGAGAGTATTGAACAGTTTTATGGGGAATGTTGCTGCAGAAGAAGTGTTAAGTATGAGAGATTATAATCATAGAGCTTATAATCTTGTAAGTAAAATAGTTTCAAATGATATTCTAGGTGAACAAGAGTATTATAAGTCCTTAAGGACTGTGGCAGGAGAAATGATAGAGAGCAGTATTATAAGACAAGGATTTGATAATTGTGATATTATCCAAAAATAGGAACTTTAAAGAGAAAAAGTTGTTTATTGATAGTACCTAAGAGATAGCCTCTTGCAGTGGAAAAAGTCCTAGATTTGGAGTCACAGGTTCTGGGCATGAATCCTGGATTTGGCATTGACTATCTCTGCAAACATGGGCAATTCACCTGATCTTTCTGAGCCTCAGTTTTCTCATCTGTAACCAAAGAGATCTTTTATATGACCTTTATGGTTCCTACCAGCTTTAACTCTATGCTACTACATGGCAACAGCACATAAAGTGTGTGCCAAGTCCTCCTCCCAGCCCTGTGCTGGCATTGAAGTGAAAATCATCTGAAAATAGCATTTGTTTTTGCCACCTTCTGTCTTATTGCAATCCAGAACCCTTCTAATTTTAATTTTACACTTGACTCTGAAATTCTCAATTCCCTCTTCTGACTGTGGGAAGAAATCTATGGGAAAACACATCAATAATCAGAGTATGGATTGAAGGAAGAAGAAAATGTCCTGGTTTGCCACCATCTGATTAGAAATTTCAAAGGTATTTGACTGGGAGACCTATTCCCAACTTCCAGCCTCTGTTTTACCTAATTCTATTGCTTGTTTTTAGATGCCAAGCTTCAGTGGGCATGAGTTCAGGAGAGTGAAAGAGGTCACAGTGTGAGAAGCTGGATAGCACCGACTTCTTTGACTGTTCTCTTGATGTGGTGATGCCTTATATAATGCCACATGCTCAAATATTTGTTTCTCATGCTTAGAAAAAAAAATTACCCTTTTTCTAATACCTTGTTTACATTGAATTGAGATTAGTGAGATGATTGTTTCTTTCCTACATGTTCACGTAATTTAGAGTCTAAAAGGTGATCAAATGGTCGTGTGAGAGGGTGGTTTAGGAGTAGAAGGGTCAGTATAATTAATACACATTTGTTTTTTGCAGCTTGAAATCATTATACCAAGAGTCTTATACTTGGTATAGGGAGGAGAGGTGACTATAGTCAGAAAGTCTGAAAGGGAAACAAGTTTGTTAGTATATAATGATTATAATAGCTAGCATTTATATAGCACTTTAAGATTTGCTACATACTTTATAAAAATCTTGAAAGGCATATGCTATTATTGTCCCCATTTTTTTTTACAGATGAGGAAACCAAGGCAGGCAGAGGTTAAGTGACTTGTCCAGGGTAATGTCTGAATATGGATTTGAAATTAAATCTTCCTAAGTCTAGGTCCAGGGCTCTATATGCTGTACCACCTAGCTAGTTGCCTCTTATTAAATGCCTGCTGTTAACACTCTACTAAATACTTTGTATTTACTTTGTATATATTTTGCATTTGCCTATATGTGTACCTGTTGTTTCCTTTGTCCTCTCTACTCCTTTTTCCCCTCCTCCCAGAATTTGAGACCTTTGAAGACAAAGCTTTTCCAATATTGCTCACACAATGCCCAGCATCTTATAGTAGTTACTTAATACATACTTACTGAATTGAAGATCTCAGTTTGTACACTTTCCTCTTAATATTTTTATTGCATAGACTCTTTTTAGTATTTGCAAGAATCTGAGAAATGGAACTGATGCCTCATGGACCACTTACTCTGCCTTTCTCTACCAAATTCAACAAACATTTATGAAGCGCTATTGTATGTGGAAACTTCTGTGTAAATGACTAAAATGAAATAGTCTCTGTCTTTAAGGAGTTCACATTCCCTACCATAAAAATATATGCCCATTTTCCAGTTATAGCCTTACTGTTTCTATACACCAGTACTCTTGTTGAAGTGTGTGTGTGTGTGTGTGTGTGTGTGTGTGTGTGTGTGTGTGTGTGTGTGTGTAAAAATAATTAAATCATTAGAATTCAATTCACTCATTGTTTTGGGCTCTTCTACTTTTTCAAATGGTCATTCTTATTCTGTGGTTTCCAGTAATCTGCTGCTATAGGCACTCATAGATCTGTATTCCTCTCGTTTAGCTCAGAGAATATGCTTGACATTTTGATCATTCTGAAGTAGGTCAGATACATTCTCAATACTGATATCACTGTTGGTTGCATGTGATTGTCATCTTCCATCATGGGATTAGTACTGGAGTCATGAATCACTGTCTCATCAGAAATCAATATTTGCTTCTGGTGATTTACTTACTATAACTGGCATTAAATATTAAATGTGAAGGATCCTGACTGAAGCCTGAGCAAGAAAACATATTTTTCCAATTTTAAATGTGTATTGAGTAACTTAAAGGATTGTGAATGGTTTTTAAATGGTTTTAAATATTACTGAAAGAACATTTTTAAAGTCAGAATTTGCAGTTTTTTTTTAGACACATTCAAGTTGGAGCATAGTGTTCACTGCAAATTGTTGTACACGAATAATCATAATGATTGTGACTTTACATGGTATTTTTAAAGTTTTCAAACCATTTTAAGTAATTTCATTTGAGTCTCACAACAACCCTAAGGTAGGCATTGTGGGTATTACCTCCATTTTTCAGGTGAGGAAACTAAGGCTCAAAAAAAGCCAAGTCTTTTGATGATGGACATATCACTAGTAAGTGGCTGTGGTGAGATTTGAACCTAGGAAAAAGAGATATGATTAAGGTAAATCTGTAGAAGTGATAAAGCAGAGAGGTATAATTTTTAGTCTTGGACTCCTTGCCAACCATCTTTATGTATTTACTTTCATTGTCAAATCTTGTCACTCTTGAGGAATGCAAAGAAATCTACAAAGAGATAGAAAAGGTAAGCTTTGCTGAGCACCTGGTTACGAGGGGCTGATGATTTCGACAGAGTCACCAGTCACCACATCTGGTTCATCACATGGGGCAGTTATCTGCTTTAAATGCCTTGAGTTTAATCAAATTGGTCTATAGTGCTTATAACAGTCTTTCTTATCAGAACGGCATTTCTAGGATAAGTTTTTGGTATATAATGCTTCTTTCAGATGTCTGGCAATGCTAATGTAATACATGACGTGAATTGAATTTCAGAGAGTCATTTTATCCTGTTGAAAGAACTGGATTATTCCCCCTAAAAAGGGGTAGGATCTGGAGGAATGTATATCTGAAATGTTTTGTGATTTTCTTTGAGGCCTTTAAATTCCTTTAGAAGAATGAGTGATTTTTAATCTTATTTTTAATATAAATTTGTACTTTTATTATGTTCCAAAAATGATTTCAATATAAAGCTCAGAGAGAGAGAAAACTAATTTAGTTTTCAGCCTGTCAAATGCATATCCACCAAAATTCAATGTAAAACTGTAAGATGATAGAAGAATCTCTTCTGGCGTTGCTAGTCAGTTTTTCAATGACTACTGCATTAACATTATTGCACATTTTACAATAATTCACATTTTCACAGAATCACAGAATTTTAAAGTTGGAAGTTGGCTCAGTGGTGCTCTAGTTCAACCACATCTGCAAAGGAATCCCCAATATAATAGACCTGACAATAACTTGCCCAGCCCCCACTTGAAGACCTCCAACAAGGAGGAAGCCACTACATCTCAGGGTAGCACATTTCTTTTATCGATAGCTCTGATTGTTAGGAAATTTTTGTCTTTGTTTTTTTTTACATCAAGCCTGATATTACCTCTTTGCAACTTCAGCCAACTGATCTTGGTGGTTCCCCTGGGTGGTACCAAGTAGAGTATTTCGAACGCTTCTTCTATGTGGTAACCCTTCAAATATTTGAAGGCACCCATCATACTCCGCCTCAGTCTTTCCGTCTCCTGGCTGAGTATCTCTTCCCACCCACAACCCCCACCCCACAATTTTCTTCAACTTAATGTCGTGTCTGACTCTTCATGACCCCATTTGGGGTTTTCTTGGCAAGATACCGAAGTGGTTTGCCATTTCCTTCTCTGGCTCATTTTACAGATGAGGACTGAAGCAAACAGGGTTAAGTGACTGACTTAGTAAATATCTGAGACTGGATTTGAATTCATGAAGATGGGTCTTCCTGACTGTAGGCCCAGTGCTTTTATCAACTGCGCCACCTAGCTGCCATGTTGCTTAATACTGCTACCATTTCTATGATTAGCTGGAATTTATATTGTGCTTTAAGGGTTATAAAACACTTTACAAATATTATCTTATTTGATTGTCACAATAACTTGTAGTCCCCATTTTACATTTGAAGAAACTGAGACAGACAGGTTAAAAGACTTGCTCAGAGTCACACAGCCAGTAAATGTCTGAGGCTGGATTTGAACTCAGAACTTCCTAACTTCAGGTCCATGAAGTGGGGGTGGGGGTAGGAGTAGAACCTGTGGCCTCAAGGCCACATGTGGTCTTCTAGGTCCTTGGATGTGGCTTTTTGACTGAGTCCAAGTTTTACAGCACAAATCCTTTTATTAAGGGAATTTGTTCTGTGAAGTTTGGATTCAATCAAAGAACTGCACTTGAGGACCCAGAAGGCCACATGTAGCCTAGAGGCCGCATGTTTCCCACCCTTGCATCCCTTGTGCCACCTCATTGCTATCCTATTCTGGGAGATTTTACAAACTACAGTTATCTCTTCCACATCATGGCTTTTTCCATTGCAATTTTGTTTTATCATGAGTCGGCATAAGAAATTAAATGGGATGGATTTTCCCCTTTTGTGCTGATTCTTCTTTCACAACAAGACTAATGTGGAAATGTTTGATATGATTGTACATGTATAGCCTATATCAGATTGTATGCCGTCTTGTGGAGAGGAGGAGGGAAAGGAGGGGGAAAATTTAGAACTCAAAATCTTATAAAAGTGAATGTTGAAAACTAAAAATAGGTAAATTTTAAAAAAAGAAATTAAATGGGATTTTGGGGGTGTTTTGTTTATTTATTTATTTATTTAAGCAATTGGGATTAAGTAACTTGCCCAGGGTCACACAGCTAGGAAGTGTCAAGTGTTTGGTCTGAGGCTGGATTTGAACTCATGTCCTCCTGACTTCAGGGCCAGTGCTCTACCTACTGCGCCACCTAGCTGCCCCTCAGTTTGAACTTCTGCTGTATGACTTTTAGAAAGTTGTTCCTTTCTCAGTCCTCTCAATAAAGGGCATCACCTTCCTTTCTATTTTCATCCTGGGGAAGCCAGGGTTGGAAGGAACCAGCATCAGTGAGGGTAATGTCATGCCTGATCATTGACCCATGATGATCAGAATGTAATTTTCTTAATCAGTCAATCAAGAAGCATTTACCAAATGCTACTATGTGCCAGGCACTGTGCTAAGCTTCCCTCGAGCATTCTTAATCTAGCACATTTTTCTTTGGTAGAGGTAGAATGACAATCCAGGAACCCTGTCCTGCATGCTGGGCAGAGGGGGCCCAGAGGGAGGGAGGAGTTGGAGTCACATGAGGAGCTCCCAGTTTAATACCGAACAGAACAATATTCTTTTTTTTTTTTTGCACACAAGTATAATATTTTTATTTTTTATTTTCCCTAGTCTGCCTTCCCTTCTATCTTTCCCCACCTTCTCTTATCCCCTTCCCCTTCAATTTTCCTGTAGGGCAGGATGGATTTCTGTAGCCCATTTCCTGTATTTCTTATTTCCTAGTTGCATGTGAAAACATTTTTTTTTAAACATGTGTTTTTAAAACTTTGGGTTCCAAATTTTCTCCCTTCCTCCCTCCCCACCCACCCTCATTGATAAGGCAAGCAACTAAATATAGATTATATATGTGCAGTTATGCAAAACACTTCCATAGTAGACATGTTGTGAAAAATTAACTCTATTTCCCTTAATCCTATCCCGCCCATCCATTTATTCTATTCTTTCTTTTGATCCTGTCCCTCCTCAGAAGTATTTGCTTCTGTTTACTCCCTTTCCCAATCTGCCCTCCTCTCTATCATCCCCCTACTCTCTTGTCCCCTTCCCCCTCTATTTTTCTGTAGTGTAAGACAGATTTCCACACCCAATAGAGTGTGTATGTTATTCCCTCCTGAAGTCAAATCCTATGAGAATAAGATTCACTCATTCCCCCTCACCTTCCGCCATTTCCCCTCCACTGTAAGAGCCTTTTCTTTTCTGTTTTTTTTTGTGCAATAATTTACCCTGTTCTACCTCTCCCTTTCTTCTTCTCCTAGTATATTCTTCTCTCACTCCTTAATTTTATTCTCCAGATATGACCCCTTCATTTTCAACTCACCCTGTGCCATCTCTCTATCTATCTATCTATATCAATATATACATACATATAATTTTTTCCCCTCCAACTACCCTAATACTGACAAAGGTCTCATGAGTTACAAATATCATCTTTCCATGCGGGAATGTAAACAGTTCAACCTTAATAAGTCTCTTATGATTTTCTCTTTCCTGTTTACCTCTTCATGTTCCACTTGAGTCTTGTATTTTAAAATCAAATTTTCTATTCAACTCTGGTCTTTTCATCAAGAATACTTGAAAGTCCTCTATTTCACTGAATGACCATTTTTTCCCTTGAAGGATTATGTTCAGTTTTGCTGGGTAGGTGATTCTTGGTTGTAATCCTGTCTCCTTTGCTCTCTGGAATATTATATTCCATGCCCTGCAGTCCCTTAATGTAGAAGCTGCTAAATCTTGTGTTATCCTGATTGTGTTTCCACAATACTTGAATTGTTTCTTTCTGGCTGCTTGTAATATTTTCTCCTTGACCTGGGAACTCTGAAATTTGGCTACAATATTCCTAGGAGTTTTCCTTTGGGGATCTCTTTCAGGAGGAGATCGGTGGATTCTTTCAATTTCTTTTTTGCCCTCTGGTTCTAAAATATCAGGACAGTTTTCCTGGATAATTTCTTGAAAGATGATGTCTAGGCTCTTTTTTTGATCATGGCTTTCAGATAGTCCGATAATTTTTAAATTCTCTCTCCTGGATCTATTTTCCAGGTCAGTTGTTTTTCCAATGAGATATTTCACATTGTTTTCTAATTTTTCATTCTTTCGGATTTGTTTTACAGTGTCTTGATTTTTCATAAAGTTACTAGCTTCCAATTTCTCCATTCTAATTTTTAAGGAAGTATTTTCTTCAGTAATCTTTTGGACTTCCTTTTCCATTTGGCCAATTTTGCTTTTTAGGGCATTCTTCTCATTGGCTTTTTGGACCTCTTTAGCCATTTGGGTTAGGCTATTTTTTAAGGTGTTATTTTCTTCAGTATTTTTTTGGGTCTCCTTTAGCAAGCTGTTGACTTGCTTTTCATGATTTTCTTGCATCACTCTCAGTTTTTCCTCTACTTCTCTTCCTTGCTTCTCAAAATCCCCTTTGAGCTCTTCCAAGGCCTGGGACTGATTCTTATTTTTCTTGGAGGCTTTGGATGTTGGAGCTTTGGCTTCATTGTCTTCTTCTGGTTGTATGTTTTGATCTTCTTTGTCAACAAATTAAGATAATACAGTCTGACTCTTTTTGCGCTGCTTACTCATGATCCCGGCCAATTACTTGAATTTTAAACTCTTTGTTAAGGTAAAAGTCTGCTTCCAATGTGAAGAGTGTACTGTCCCAAGCTTCAGGGGTTTGTACAGCTTTTTTCAGAGATACTTCTAGGGACCTGTAAATTTTCAGTTCTTCCAAGGTGGTATGGTAAGGGGCGAGGTGTTTCCTCTCCACCGCCACAACAAGCTCCACTGCACCAGTTCTCCTCCTCACCCCAGGACCGCCCCTCAGAACTGTGACCCAGAATCAAGCACCGGTAAAGCAAGAGATTCCTGCCTTGGCACTGGCAAAGAGATCCCTGCAATCCCCCTCTGATCAGCCACTCAATTCCCCCTCAGTCTGTGGGTCAGAAGCTCAATAAAAAGCCACGGCCCTAGGCCGCGCTCGAGACTTGCGGCTGAGACCTAGCTCCTCTCTCACTGCAGTCACAGACTTTTCCCACTGACCTTCTAAGTTGTCTTTGGCATTCAGGGGTTGAGAAGTCTGGAAACTGCCACAGTTGCCCGCGATTCAGTCCTCTGAGGCCTGCTCCAGGGTCGCTGCGGCCTGCGCGCCCACACCGAACTGCTCTCCTCTTCCCGTCTGGCGCGATATACATTTCCGATCAGCCATCCAGGCTGTCTTTGGCTGGAAATTTGTTTCACTCTGTCTTTTTGTGGGTTCGGCTGCTTTAGAATTTGTTTAGAGCCATTTTTTTAGGTATTTGGAGGGCTTTGGGAGAGAGCTCAAGACAGTCACTGTTTTCCCTCCGCCATCTTGGCTCTGCCCCTCTGGGGGAGTTTTGTAGAAGCCACAGATGACATGTGAAGGCCATTAGACAACAGAGAAAAAGTTTAGAAATTCAGAAATGCCTAAAATATATGCATAATATTATATAATGTCAACATATTTTATCTTTTAATACCATAATAATTCAGACTTCTTTAGTATGAAGGGAGGGCCAAAAAAATGTTATGTGAATTTTCCAAGGTGCCATACCTCTAATCTCTGTGATGTGGAAGGGATAGCTATAATTAATATTCCAATGTTTCCCATATCTGCCATATCTCTCTGGCAAGGAGATCAGATGTTTGTTAGCATATAGGTTAAACATAGGAAACATTGGCAATCTCTATTTATGTGTGTGTTCTTTTTTCTGTCTTCCAAAAAGACAGAAAATGGGAAAGGTATGTTGAGATTCCTAGAACAACCTATTTTCTCCCCCATCTGTTTGGGTTCTAATCTTACAGTGCTTAATGAGAAAGGAGAAATAGTCCTAAAAAAACAAAGATGGGAAGAGCAGCCTGACTAAACTAAAGATCTAGAGAGGAGGTCCTTGTTGGAGGTGAAACCATTTTAAAGGAGTTTAGGAATCGATTCTCTCAATTCCTGAAATAGGGGAGGATGATAAATACTTGAGGGAAAATTCCCCACAGCCTTTACCTTATTATTTTCAATAAAAGATCACCCATACCATATCAAAACCCGCCAACTTTCGCACTCTGCGAAACCTTCATGAAAATAATCTACAAAAGTATCAAGGACCTTTCTTATCTCTGTCTCATGGTTTCTCTGGCTCCCTTCAAGGATCAGCTAAAATTCCACCTTCTGCAAGTTTCTCTTGGTCCCCCTTTAATTTTAGTGCCTTCCTTCTGAGATTATCTTTATTTCATCTTGTATATATCTTGTTTGTACATAATTATTTGCTAGTTATCTTTCTTATTAGATTGTGAGTCCCTTCAGGGAAGGAAATGCTTTTGCTTTTCTTTGAATCCTCTGCACTCAGCACAGTGCCTGGCAAATAAGAGGAGCTTAATAAATGCTTGTTGACTTCATTTGTTGATTAACAGAGAGACTTCCACAAATTCTATTTTAGAGTTTGCCACAGAGAAGGGAGTGTGGGGCAGTGAAAAGAGTGTTGGATTTTGACTTAAAGGGCCTGGGTTTGAAATCTGGCTTTGCTTTTTAACTCCCATTGTGACTGTGGCAAATTATTTAATCTCTCTAGGCCTGTTTCCTCACCTAGAAAATTATAGATGGGTTGGGTTGGACTAAATGGTCTATAAGCTCATTTTCAGCCCTAAAACCATGATCCTGTGGTGATATTTTTCTAGTAACACAAATGATTTAAAGGATTGCAGGATCCCATCATACTTACTGTTCAGTGATTATTTAAAAGTATTTGATTCATTAGAACAAAATGCTGCCCTAAACGATTTCTTCCAGTGAGGTATTCCACATGCATGTTAAAAACATGTGATTCCTTGAATGATAAAATAGCAGAGAGAGAGTTGTTTGATGGTACTATGATATTAACATTCAAGGGATGTAGAAAACAAGATGGATGCTCACCGGAAATGTTTGCCATTGTCATGGAGAAAGTCTAGTACAGAGTCCAATGAGATTCCCCAAAGATGATGAGCTTATCCAGATTCTCCTGTTGGTGGATGACATGGGGACATTACATCAGTCCCTGGGACATTTCAGAGACTTCCAGATAAGATCCATAGTCACTCAGGAGTTCAGCCTCACTATCTATTTAGGTTAAAAAAAAATAAAACAAATAAAAACAGCTGAAGAATGACAGTTGTTCAGCCTACGATATTCAGTTGTATGGACGGTTCATAGAGTTGATTCATCAAGACAGTGATTTTGAATAGACACTATAGAACAATTCTTAACCTTTCCTGTGTAATGCAGCCCTTTGCAGTCTTGTGAAATCTCTGAACACCTTCTCAGAAAAGTAAAAAAAAGCATGAACAGAAAAGGAGGAGGGTTGGTTATGTAACAAGACAGAGGTTAACTAACCACTGGACGGCACACATACGCCATTGATATTCAGGCAATGCCAAGAGTTCTAGAAGAAGGCCTCCAGCATGTTATTTGGACCTTCTGTCAGGGGACAGTTTATAGGAAGACAGACAAAGATGGCAGAGAAAGAGAAGGTGTGGATGTGTGGTGATCTGTTACTGGAGGACATGAGGAGACCATACAGGTTCATGTGATAACTCTTTATGGGTTATAGGAAATGGATATCATTTTAAATTAAGAATTAAGAAAATGAATTTAGAATGTGAATCAGGAGCCTCATTATTTTCTAACCACTTTCTTAACTAAACATCTCATATGCTCTCAGAATTAAAATGCAAACTCGCACCAAACATTTCTTCTTTGTTTAGATTCTGCTTAGAGTCATCTCCTCTGGATGCCAGAATTTTCTAGCATCTCCTCTGGTCCCTGGAACTCTTATTCTTCTTCATCTGTAGGGTGTCAAGGCTTACTGAGAAGTAAGCTTTTTTTAATTAACTAAACTGCTGTATTTAATTTTCTCTCCATAGATGTTGACTCTTCACACTGAATCAATTGTGAAACCTTTCCCATGTTTGCTCCCTACCTGATTCAAATAGAAAAGGAACCTGTCTGAGCATGGGAGCTTTGGCACTCCCCTGGTCCCCAGATTATATCCAATCAAGGCTAAAAGGAGATGACATGTACATACTGCCTTTCAGAAGTGGAAGTCCCCTTCCTTTTCATTTCCTGTCTTTTGTGTGCTTTGTTGGCATCTCATCCCTGTTCTACAGTTTAGATCTTTAATACACAGAGCCAAAGCATTTGATGCCCTAAGCACGTTTTGTTTTTTATCTCAACCTGCCCCTGTTCTTTTTCTGACAGATCTTTTTTAAAGGAACCAAATCCCTTTTGAACAATTTTAAACTTAATTTTAATGTAATGCACCACATTTGAAATGGTTGAACCAACTATAAATCCATAATCCTGTGAACCTTAATACAGAGATGTTTTATACCCTACTACTTCTGCTTTCTAGTCATAATTTTTAACTTTCTAGAAGTTTACCAGCACTTCAGTCCCTTACCATAATATTTGTGTAAATGATGTATCCTCCACCTCCCAGTAAGTAGCACAGAAACTCCTTGCAGACAGAGATGATGTCATTTTTGCCATGATTTCCTCAGGACCTAGAAGAGTAATTTGCAGTTAGTGCTTAATATGCACTTTTTGGAAATGAATCAATTGCCCAAGATGCCTTGATGTCTTAATTGGAAGGACTAAGAAAACAAGAAAAATAATCTTTGACCTTCTCAGAGAATTTATTGTCCATATGAAAATATTTGCTGGCTTTTTACATTATTTTTTACTTTAGATAACCCTGATCAAACTTGACTTTGGGTCATTCTATTACTAACCTTTCTTCTCTCTACTATTCTATTAAGAAAATTTAACTTAACATGAGAACTTTAATTAAACAGATTTTTTCCCCTGTACTCACTTTTTTAGGTGAAAAAATATCAAAGGACAGGAAGAACTAATTTGAGGATTTAATTTTAAAAAAAGTAGCATCTGATATAAAGGGTCAGTATAGGATTTAGCTTGTTCTAATTCAATATTATATGGTGATTTGATACCTAGAATTATGGTCTCATGCATAATACATAAATCATCAAAATTAAATTATATTAATTGCAGAGTGCTTACTGGCAGGGTAGTTTAGTACTAACGTTAGGAAGATTCTCACTAGCCAAAGTTGAAACAAGGTGATTTTAAAAATTAACATTTAGTTGATCAGAAAAACAATTATCCAAAGCACCCGGTTCCCTGAGCATTTTCATTTCATAATTTCATTTCATTGGGGAATTTGTGCTATTAGGCTTTAAATCAAACTTTTTATTTCACTGATGGTGAAGCTGAACTTTAATGGCTGTCATGGGGTCAAATGCCTTTCCTAGTGAGGGGCTGGCTCCTTTACAAAGAAGTCAGAGTCCAGTGGGAATACTGAGTCAGCATGAAGCTAGTGCTTAATGGTGACTCTCTGAGAGCAGACTTGGAATGGTCTAGCAGAGGGAATGAGACTGTGAAGTCTTTATATAAAGCATGCCAGAAGTGGTTTTCCCTAACCCTGATGGAAAGGATATTTATGGTACAAATGCCTCCCCTCACCAATCTAGTAGTTCTCATCTAATCTACATCATATTACTCACCCAAATCCTAATGTTTCAAGAGCCCACTATAGTTTTCTGTAGGTACTGTTTAGATTCCTAACACCTCTATCTGGCATTTAAAGTTCCTTATAATCTGGCCTTAGCCTCCCTATCCAACTTAATTTCTTTCACACCATTTCCCAAATAAACCTTCAATAACTACCGGGCTAGTTTCTTAACTGGCCCCTGAACTATCCCTTCTCATGTTGTACTTCCTATTATCCCTCCTGACTGGATTACCTTCCTTTTCTTTCCTCTGTCTATCCAGACACTACCCATACTTCAAGGTCCTGGTAAAATCTGTTTCACCCTCTTAATATCCTTTTCTTTATATGTTCAAGAAAGGATTTGGACCCAATATGATCCTAACATCTCTTCTAGTTCTAAAATCTATGAATTTATCTTATCTCTCCATTTTGTAAGCAATTACATATATGATTAGTTTCCCTGGACTCCTCTACCATACCTTTACTTTGATGTTTTATTGTGATGTAGAGATACTACTGGGTTCTAGAAATCTATGAATGAATGAAAAATACTTTATTAAATGCTTACTATATTCAAAGTGCATATTATATTTTCCATTAATAGGACCATATCAGTCTCTGATAGTCAACCATTAGACAATGCCAATGAATGTATAAGATTTGGCACATCTCACCAATATGGAAGCCTCTGATTATGGTCCAGCAATGGATATCAACGGTCTAGTTCAAGACCAATTCAGTGAGGCTTATCACTAGATTGGAATAAAAATTTTTGGCCACGAGATCTCTTGAAGATGAATAAGTTTTAGAGGGGTTACTATCCACATCACTGGAAGCAGTACCTACACAGAGGATGTTCTATATGAACACATTATTTAGCATTTAACTGTTACCTAATTCAGGTATATTAGTTTTATTCCTCACAACTAGGTTCCTTGAACCCCTGGCTACCAATGTACATATCATAGTGATGGTGAGACTTTTTTCCATGTGCATTTCTTTCTTTAATGTTGGCTGGGGGGCCAGTTGGAAGCAGAACTGTGGGTCTTAGGCGCAATGTAAATCCTGGGGTTCTTGGTCTCAGGGTCCTGAACTGTTTTCACCTTCCTGATAAGAAGTGGTGGTAGAAGTGAGGGTAATAGTTTGACTCATCTGGCACATGTTACCTCTTATTTCCCCCCCAAGGTGCTGCTGCTTCATTTAGATGGACTTACCTGAGCTGTCAATGGGAGTCAGCATTGTTACTGGGAATCAATATTGTTACTAGTGGGGATGATCAACCTCTTCTCTGTAGAATTTATTAGGATAATGGTCTCAATCTTTCCACTCCTTTTCATTCTGTGTAATGTCCTTCCATCTTCCATAAATTTTCATATCAACATAACTTGCTTGGAAGTCTTCCAGTTCTTTTATTATGTGGGTGCATACTTGTGCATATCTTATGCTGTCCATTTCTTACCCACAATTTTTACTGTATCTCCTTTTGTAGTCCTTTGGATCCTCGATTATGGTTTTATGCAACTTTCCACATGCTTGTAATTGTTGGCAATATGTTGAAGCTTATTTCCTCTCATCATGTAACTTTCCTTTGCCCTTTTCATGACTCAATATTTTTCTTCTTTTGAGATTATGGTGTTCTGTGATTCACATAGAGCACAACAAGGAGATTATTCGTGTTGAAAAATGGACTTTTGTTTAAATAAACAGCTTGAATGATTGGAAATGTTCTGCAGCTTCCTAAATAGTATCCAGTCTTACCTCCTCTCATTCACTAGTTGGGTACAACACCTTTTGAAGATTTCTGTTTACTGTTGGGCTCACTCAGTGGAATGCCCATCCTACGATAATCTAGAAAATATTCATATTTGTTTCACTTTGTTTTCCCCCTATGGCTAGTTAGACTGATCTCTTTAAAATGCCTATAGATTTCATTGAGGAGGGGCTTGTTATTATTAGTTATAATATCACCTGCGAATGTATTTGGAGAATCCTGATTAATGATCCTCTTTGTATTTTGAACTCTATATAGAG
>NW_020954557.1:14156650-14162979 GCF_900497805.2 Vombatus ursinus
TGCCTTAAATGACACTGGTGAATACACTGGATTAGCATATGTCAGCCAGATGGAGATAGACTATTGGATTTGCAGTCAGGAAGATCTGAGTGACCCTGGACAAATCACTTACATTCTCAACCTCAGTTTCCCAAACTATAAAATGATGAAGTTGGGCTATGTGATCTCTAAAGCCTCTTCCAGCTCTAAATCTAAACTCAATGATCCTATTATGTACTGTTAACTTACTTCCTCCCTCCCCTGCATCTGCAACGATATAATCAGTTTCTTCAGTTCAAAAAATGTTGCTAAGTATTCACCAAGTTTACCACCTTTCAATTTCCTTATTGTAGACCTTATTATAGGTGTGAGTCATCTGAAGAGGTTGCAAGCCTCTGACTTATTTTTTATTTCTTGATCTCCTGATTTTTTTCAAAAGCAGTTTAAACTGTCCTCCTCTGTGCTCATATTTACATCAACGTCATCAAGTACCGAGTTATATTGACTTAAAATGTTTTTGGAGGATCTTGTCAGGTTCTTCTTCATCCTACATAACAGATGTACAACAGCTGAAATCAGGAAGGCATGAGTTCAAATCTAGCCTCATGCACTTATTAGTTGAGTGATCCTGGGCAAATCATATAACCTCTATCTGCCTCAGTTTCCTCATCTGTAAAATTGGGATAATAATAGCACCTACCCTCTTAGGGTTATTGTGAGGATAAATTGAGTTAATAGTTTTAAAGGTATATTTCATACCTTAAAATGCTACATAAATGCTAGCTATTATTATTTATAGATTATATATATATATTTGGAGTTAGGTTTCAAGTTGTAACCTTATGTGTTTAAGGAAATGGTTGGCTCAGACCTGTGATTTCATTGATGTTGGGAACTCTCAATGAGAAAATTCCCTTTACCAATGAAGGTCAGCCCTTTTTCTGCAACTGATAGTTGCCTAGAGCAGTGAGAGGTAAAGTAACTTTCCTACGGTCACACACAGAGGTAGGACCTGAAATGAGGTCTTTCTCCTTTCACACCACAATCCCTGAGTCCATGCTGCCAAAGGACATGGTGCCAGAAGAGAAGCAGAAGTCTTCATTCCATCTTTGGTTCAGTGGTCAATTGGATGAAAAGAAAGTTCTGATTAGGACGCAGTAAAAGGGAAATTCGAATAGGAAATAACGTAGCTAAAACACTTCATTTGGAGTTTGACTTGGATGTAAAGATAATTGAAAGCTCTACTTAAGGTTTTTGGAGAGGGTTATTTTTGAGGAAAGAGTGGAGTACACACGGTATGACATTGAATTCTTAATGGAAAAAGAATAGCATCTCAGTCAGAAATATAAAAATGAACATCAAATAGAATAATTATCTAAGTGTGTCTTTTGATAACTGGGGGTGGAAATACCCAGAAGCTGGACAGAAATGGAATGGAATGATCATTAACTGCTAATTTTAAAGACTGCATGTGTTTAGGTCTTATGGCATAATCTCATGACAACTTGTGCAAATTTTCTGTCTTTTATTTCCCAAGAACTAATGAGCTGACCTATGACTTGAAATGTGGAAGCCTGGAACTAGAACAGCTGATAGAAACACCTGCCCAGATTCAAAGTACTTTAGAAGTGATTATGGGGGAGGGGGGGCCACCAGACTGTGTGCAAACCTTGCTGTGCACCTAGAAGGACTAAACTCCAGAGAATATAAGGAGAAATGGAAAGAAATGTTTTTTTTTTAAAAGCAGATTCCAGCAATATCAGAGAATTTTCTGACTATATGATTCTTTTCATTTTTATAAAATAGAACTTGTCCTTGAATGTAGTGCTATCATTCTATTATACACTCCTTTCTTAAAATATGTGGCTTCTATGTGACCTGAATACTAAGAAGTGGTGAACTTTTAAAGATGCAATGTAGTTCTCAATATTAGAAAGAACAAAGAAGACAGTGTTGTGTGGTGGTTAGAGTGGGAAAATATGATTTAGGACACCCCATATTCTAGTTTACTAGTTACTTCATGTTTTGGGGCCTTAGTTTTCTAACCTATAAAATTGGAATTGTACTTTACCTACTTCATATCATAGGCCTTTTTGTTGAAGATAAAATGCAATAATTTATTTTAAAGAGTTTTGAAAAGTATAAATGTAAGGCATTGAGATTTTTGATAACTTCCATTCAGATCTACCCCCTTTTCTTTCTTCTTTTTTTTTCATTTTTTCTATGAGATCTCTTATTTATTTTTAATTCATTTTTGTTTTATTTTCTGTTTCAAATTCTCTCCCTCCACTCTCTTCTATTTAGAAATCAAGAAAAATAAAATCCATTACAAATATACCTAGATGTGCAAAACAAATTTCTGCATTAGCTATGTTCTAAGAAGTAAAATTTTAAAAAAGAAAGAAGTAGAAGAAAATATGTTTCAATCTACTCTGAGTCCATTAGTTCTCTTTCTGGAGGTGGATAGCATGTTTCATCCTGTGGATTTGTGGTTGGTCACCAAATTGATCAGAGTTACTAAGTCTTTCAGAGTTTATTATCTTTAAATTATTGCAGTTACTATATCAATTGTTCTCCTGGTTCTGCTCACTTCACTCTGCATCAGTTCTTACAAGTCTTTTCAAGATTCTTTGAAACTATCTTCTTCATTCTTTCTTACAGCACAACTGTATTCTATCTTATTCATATATTGTAATTCATTTAGTCACTCCCCATCTGAGGGTATCCCCTTGGTTTCCAGTTCTTTGCTACCACAAAAGAAGAGCTGCTTTAAGTATCTTTATATACATATATATATATATATACACACACACACACACACACACACACATACATACATATATATGTGTATATATGTATATATATGNACACACACACACACACACACACACACACACACATACATATATATGTGTATATATGTATATATATGTGTGTGTGTGTATAAATATATATATATGTATGTATATAAGTATATGCCCTTTTCTTCTTTCTTTGATCTCATTGGGGCATAGACCTAGTAGTGGTGTTGTTGGGTAAATGGTTGTTGTTTGTCCTTTGTTCTCTAAGAGGACCAAAGACATCAGGAGGGTGAAGTCTTGACTTGCAAGTGACTTGGATTTAAGTGAGGCAGGGCTATACCTCACTCTCTTCTCCAGGGTCATCTGAGTGGCAAGATAGATCAGAATGACTAGAGATGACCCCAAATGCAGTGGGAGACCTTGATTTTTTTAAGCTAAGGTCTTTCCCAGGTCTCAGTTTCTCTGAGGCATCCCATTCAGTGATCTAGGGCTAGATAAGAAATAAGGAAAAAGATGGTATGGTTTGCCTACTTAAAAAAATCAAACTGGGAGAAGACCCCCAGGGTTTTTGACCAGAACAGAACCAATTGCTATTTACTCTCTCCCTGATCCACCAAAGCCCAAAAATATGACCAAGTGAAGCTTGGGACCACTTGCTGGCCAATCTGTGAGCACCAGAGTGATTTGGGTTTAAGGCATGGTCAGGTGGCTCCATTTGAATCCCAATGGACTTTATCAAAGACTGGTTTTCCAGATTTCTAGAAATCATACTTTCTGGAGGAAAACTAATAGATATTGTGGATGTTTATTTTGCATGTCTAAACATGTATGTAATGGGTTTTGTTTTTCTTGCCTTCTCAACAAACGTAGTAAGGAGAGGGAGAGGGACAGAATTTGGAATTGAAAACAAAACAAAATTAAATTTAAAAAATAACTCTTCCAAATTGCTTTCCAAGGTGGTTGGACAATAGTTCACAGTCCCTTCAACAGTGCATTAGTGTACCTATTTCCACACATCTCCTCCAGCTTTTGTCATTTTCCTTTTTTTGTCATCTTACTTAATATGATAGGTGTGAGGTGGTACCTCAGAGTTGATTTAATATGTATTTCTCTGATTATTAGTTTTTTAGAGCACTTTTTCGTATGACTGTTAATAACTTTGATTTCTTCCCTTGAAAACTATACTTTGACCATTTATCAATTGGAGAATAACTCATTTTCTTGTAAATTTGAGTTAGTTCCCTATATATTTTGGAAATGAGATGTTTATCAGAGAAACTTGCTACAAAGATTTCCCCCTCTCCCCACTTTCTTGCTTTTCTTATAATTTTAGATTCAGTGTTTGTGCAAAAACCTTTTTAATTTTATGTAATCAAAATTATCCATTTTACTTTCTATCAACCTTTCTATGCCTTTCTTTCCATTCAGAAACCCTAATATTGTCCTTCCTGTTATTTCTGGACTAATGAAACAATTTTTTACCAGTAGTCTTGCCTCTGGATTCTCATCAACATATTCTATTCTCTGCATAACAAGAAGCACCTTAGACATTTAGAATCAAAAGGAACCTTAAGAATCATTTTATAGATAAGAGAGTTCTCCTGACTCAATTTGATGTAATAAATATGAAGTGTCCTACAGGTGAGGCATGATCCTAGGTTCTAGGGATAAAGTGATGAAGAAAAATAACACAGTCCTTGCCCACGTGGAGGAATTTTTATTCTGCTGGGGGGACGAGGGAAAACATAACATGCATAAAGATAAATACAATACAAGTTAAAGTGTGTTAGAGGCTTTGGGAAAATTTGAGGAGAGAACACTTTAAGATGAAGAGAGATAAAGAAAAGCGTTTGTGTAGAGATTAGCTATTGAGGTGAAAGTTGAAATTAGAAGTAGGTGGTGCAATAGGTTAGAGCACTGGGCTTGGAATCAGGAAGACTCATCTTTATGAGTTCAAATCTGGCCTTAGACACTTAATAGCTCTGTGACTCTGAGCAAGTCACTTAACCCTGTTTGCCTCAGTTCCTTATCTGTAAAATGAACTGGAGAAAGAAATGGCAAACCACTTTGGTATCTTTGCCAAGAAAACCCCAAATGGGATCATGGAGAGCTGAAAATGATTGAACAACAAACAACAAAAATTTTCAAAGAAGTTGAGGAGGAATGACATTCTAGGCATGGAGAATGGACTATGCAAATTCATGGAGGTGGGAAGCAGATGCAGTTCAGGGAGGAGCTAACAGTTTAGCTTGGCTAGAAGATAGAGCATATTACGGGGAGTAATGTGAAATCAAATTGGCAATGGAAGATGGAGCCAGATTGGAAGGCCTTAAATACTGGGTTATAGAGTTTGTATTTTATTCTATGGGGATTATGGAGCTTGAAGAGTACTGACCAAATGAATAACATAGTTAGACTTTGGCAGTCATATGAAGAATGGATTAGACAGGGAAGAGTCTGGAGGCAGGTAGACCAATGAGGAGATAATAATCTTTTAATTGTATTTTTTTATTGTATTGTATTATATTTCAATAGTCCAGGAAAGTGGTAACAAAAGCATATACTAAATTGGTGGTAGTGGGAAGAGTGGGTAGGGCCCAGCTAGGAGAGATATTTGGAAAGTGGAACTGACAGGACTGAGAAGCTGATTGGTTATGAGAGGTAATGAACACAGAAGAATCAAAAATAAATCCCAAAGTTTTAGACATAGGAGACCAGGGAAATGGGGGGTTCCACATAAAATCTTGAATCTGGGCAAGGAATTAATGATCCATTTTGGAGATGGGCTCTTAAAAATCTGCTTCTCTGATTCAACCTTGCTGTTCCATATGGCAGTTTTCTAGATTCTGTTCTAAGTTTAGACCTGTGGCTATTTTTAATTTCTGATCTATATAACCATGCTTTTTTGGGGGAAGTCTGGCTGTCAGCATATTAACAATTTGGCTCTTCTGGGAAAAAATATACTTATAACTTTCAGGATTAAGTCCAAATATACTGTTGCCATTTACTAAACACTTTCCTCTGAATATGCATTATGCATTTCTTCTGAATTTACATTCTGCCTTTGAAATGTGGAGATTGAATTGCAAAAGTATCATGATGATAACATTTGTTCATCTTTGCCACTACCACTAATAGCACGTTTGAATGCATCAGCATTATTTTTGCCTTGGGCTTGTGACCAGGCTGTTCAGAATGACATTGCAGTGCTTCTTTGTGGGACTAGATTTGTGCTGGGTAATTGGGAAGTAGCTGTTATGCAGAGCCTTTTGCTGTGCTGGGCAAACCAGCTCCCTGGGCAAAGGAAGCTTGTTGGCCAAGAGGCTTCTTAGAAAGTTGGACACTCTGGTCCACATTCTAAATCTGGCCATGAGTGTCAAGGTCTCTGGGACAGGTTGCTTTGAGGAATTAGGATAGAGTTGGGGCTGATCAAANGAGGCTTCTTAGAAAGTTGGACACTCTGGTCCACATTCTAAATCTGGCCATGAGTGTCAAGATCTCTGGGACAGGTTGCTTTGAGGAATTAGGATAGAGTTGGGGCTGATCAAG
>NW_020954557.1:14163010-14171543 GCF_900497805.2 Vombatus ursinus
TCCATATATGCCTTTGAATGTCCTATCTAAACTCAAAATCTTGAATACCCTTATCACTTGCCCAAGATATTATTTCTGGGACCCTCCCAGGAATTCTTGGAGATAAAAATTGAAGTGTGCACATAGCCAAGAGGTTATCTATGAATTTTTTACTTTCCCAGTTACCCAAACTCTGGAGGCTTTAGAACTGCAGTGAGTCTTAGGCTGGAATTAGGTGACCCAAATGTAGCACACCTGCCAAACCATGCAGTGGTGAGAAGTAGGATGGTGAAGAGTCTGTGCCCCTCAGCTCTGCTTTATGAATGAGTGGTCATTGGTATTATTGATAGTAGCTGACATCTGTATAACAAGGCATATTGACAAATCACCTTGGGAACCCTCACAGCAATCTTGTGAAGAAAGCAGTGAAGGTATTCTTTTCATTTTCCATTCTTAGGCCAAGAACAACTGTGACTTCAAGGATATGCCAAGAACTTTAAGTGTTATAAGCTTGTAACTTTCTAGCTAGAAGGGACCTCAGAGGTCTAGCTTAATCTGGTCCAACCTTTCCATTAAAAGAGTCAGTACTTGGACTTAGGTTTGTTTTACCCCCCAAGTTTAGTGCTTATTTAATTAGACCACCCTGCTTCTGTGATTCAGAAGAATAAATGCCTCACCATGACATGTACCCTGAGTGATCCAGGAATGCAAACTCTGGCAGATCCTACCAGGCCAGAAAATTTTTCAGTACAGACTTGGAGATGGATTATTTGCCTGTCTCCTGGCAGGACCTGCCCAGTTTAGTTTGGAAAGGCTTATCACCAGAGAAGTTGGCTACTGGAGGCTGATTTTTTTTTTTTGGCTTTAGCAACCTATGGAAGTGTTAAGTAAGGTGTGAATCACCCACATAGATTAAATCATAGATTCTTACAGAATTAAAGAATCACTACTACCAACCTATGCCAAGTTGTGAATTATTTTTGTAAACCTTAAAAAGCTAAAAATAACAGTGAAATCATCAGTATTATTTTTCTTAAAGTTATTCTTGTGTTGTCTAGTTGCATATTTCTCAGTAGTTAAGATGGGAAACTGACAAAGATATAGTATCATAGAATTAAAAAAGACACAGCAAAGGACCTTAGACAATAAGTCCAACTCTGTCATTTTGCAGATGAAGCTTGGAGAGATTAACTGACTTGAATGAATCCAGGCTAGAGTATGATGTTCAATGGACAGCCCATTAAGTTGGTCCATCAGCACATGGCCTGGACAGCTTCTGCATGAATAATGACCTGGGCTCAAAATTGAACAGGAAGAGAGGAAAGTGGGCAGGGTTGCCTTTGGAAAATTTCACAGGGCTTTTCATGTTTACAAGTTTCTCCCAGAAACAAAAAGCCATCTTTTTAACACCAGTATTCATCTGGGCATTCTGTATGGCTATGAGTCATAGACTATCATAATCTGAATTGAAGTTGTGAGTCACCCAGAGGGCAATAAAGAGGTTATAATTATAATAATAAAGGTTGCTGACCACTCATTCATAAAGCAGAGCTGAGGGGCACAGACCCTTCACCATCCTACTTCTCACCACTGCATGGTTTGCATAGATAGACTGCAACCAAAAAACTTTACAAGGGAAGTGGCATAAGGTATATCATCCAAGAGATGTATGACCATAAAAGAAGATGGACTGATCATGTAACAGATCATATGAGAGAAGTGAGGGATAAGTTAATAACTTAAGTAGTTCACTACCATTCATATAGTCAATCATTAAGTATTTATTAGGCATCAGTATGCCAGGCAGTATGCTAGATGCTGGGCATACAAAGAAATAGATGAAATAATCCTTACCTTCAAAGAACTTAGATATGATTAGTTTAGAAAACATCTACACAATAAATATATACAAAATACATACAAAGTAATTTTTAAGAGGGTAGGGAGCTAGGTGAAGCAGTAAAGGACTCATTTAGGAGATGATATTTGAGCTGAACTTTGAAGAAAACGAGGGATTCTAGCAGGTGGAGGTGAGGAAGGAATGTGTCCTAGGCATGGGAGATAGCCTGTAATAGTACAGAGAGGGGAGTCTATTTCTTGTGTCTCTTAATGACAATGCTAAGAGAAAGTCTCCCAGAAATTTAGATGACTCCCTGTGGAGGAGTCACCAAAGATAAAAAGGCAGAGATGGGTTATGATCTGTACCTTGGGAGGGGAAGTAATAATGAGATCACAGATCAATCAAAGGACAGATAGGTCTGAATTAATGCAAATAATGAATCCCTTAAAGTGGTTGCATGTATCTGAATCCACACTATTTGAAGTTATTATTATGTAAAATATGGTAATTGGTTCTAGCCCAACAGAAATATGCAGTGTGAATTCAAATAATGCAGCTATTTTCACAGGTCTCCTTATTCACTCTAATCATCACCTAACTCAAAATTCAAGTTGATTCAACAAGTTAATGGTAAAACTCTGGAACTCAACCAGTAGTGTGTTTAAATGTTTAACAACTAACATTCTGAAAAAAAAGTATGTGTGACAATTTTTTAAGTTTAATCTACATTATTAATATTTTTTCTGTCATTTTATTAAGTCTAGACATTCAACAAAACAATAAATTGATTTGTTGTTGTTGTTGTTTAGTTGTTTTCAGTCATGCCCGACTCTTCATGACTCTATTTGGGATTTTCTTGTCAGAGATGCTGGAGTGGTTTGCCATTTCCTTCTATAGCTCATTTGCATTTGCCAGTTTCTTAGGGGTAAATGTTCACACTGAAAATTTAACAATTGGCTCTTGTAAGCCAGGACAAGCTGGCTCCAGCATACCCCTAAATTCAACACTCGTGTCTTAGCATAAGGTCCAGTTCTATTCTCATTCTTTCTTTTCCTATGTGAGGGAATGTNGCTCTTGTAAGCCAGGACAAGCTGGCTCCAGCATACCCCTAAATTCAACACTCGTGTCTTAACATAAGGTCCAGTTCTATTCTCATTCTTTCTTTTCCTATGTGAGGGAATGTAACAACATATGCTGTTAGCCTGTAATTTTAGATTGAATCTGTCTCAGGATTTCCAAACTCTCTTTTGATATTGGCAAGGAGTCTAAAAATAGCTGAAGAAGTTGGAGGAAAGCCCTGTGTTCTCTCAATACTTCCAATCAATTCTTTAAAGTGTCACTGGAGAAAACTTAGTGGATAAGATATGAATATAAACCCACATAAAATTCCCATGCTCCATAAAAACCCATTGTTAAAGTAAATCAATCAGTCAACAAGTATTTATTAAGCACCTACCATGTGCCAGGCACTGGGGATTCAAGCCCAAAGAACAAAATAATCTCTGCAAGAAATGACCTTGCATTCTAATGGAGAGACAAGTTCGTGTGTGTGTGTGTGTGTGTGTGTGTGTGTGTGTGTGTGTATGTATATAAATAAATATATGTATANCTGCAAGAAATGACCTTGCATTCTAATGGAGAGACAAGTTCGTGTGTGTGTGTGTGTGTGTATGTATATAAATAAATATATGTATATATATATACATATACACATACACAATATACATGTAACATAAATGCAAAGATATACGAATCCTATACAAATATGTGTATGTATACTTAAGTATATGTTTATATATACTGTGGTTTGGTTCAATTCACAGTAATTTTAATTTTGTCCATCTCACTAGTTTTTCCCTTACGAGACGAGCCCTTCCTCCTCCTCCAGTATTTCTAGGAGCAATCTTTTTATAAGAGTAGATACTAAATGGTTTACTTAGAGACTAAGGATTCCGAAGTGGTTTAGTGTAGTCAAGTAGAAAATGGTAGAGAACTCTTTTCCTAATTAGGACTCCAGAAATCTTGGTTCAGATCCAGTTCTACTCTTTACTACTTGTGTACTCTTGGACAAGACACTTAGCATCTCTAGTCCTCAGTTTCTTCATCTGTAAAATAAGGGAGTTGGACAGGATACACTGTAAGATCTTTTAGTTCTAAATACTATGACCTAGATAGGGGTGAGGAACCTGCAGCCTTGAGGCCATGTGTGGCTTTCTAGGTCCTTGGGTGCTGCCTTTTGACTGAGTCCAAGTTTTACAGGACAAATCCTTTTATTAAGGGGATTTGTTCTGTGAAGTTTGAATTCAGTCAGAGGGCCAACATGAGGGCCTACAGGGCCATGTGTGGCCTTGAGGCTGCAGGTTCCCCACCCTTGATTTTAGATTCTAATCCCAATGCCATTACTTACTGTGTGACCTTGAACAATTTGCTTATCCTCTTTTTTCTAATTTATGTGGAAAAGGGAAAAGGATGGTAATAGCTGCCCTACCAGTAGTTGGAAGATTTGAATGTGTTGATGTATATGAGAGTGCTTTGCAAAGTATAAAATGATACACAGATACCAAGGGTTATTACCATGATTCTAAAAGCTGACAGCTTCTTTTTTGCTTGTTGGAAGGCTTCGTAACTTTGATAAAGCTTCATATTCTTGTGTAGCATCCCCTCTGAGTTCATCTCTAAACTCAAGCACTGGCAGGCTGGGTCCCCAAAGGGCAGCTGATCACTTTTCCTCTTAAATTCTAGGGAGTAACACTGAGGAGCTGGGTGTGGTTATCTGTAACTGTTGCTTAGAAGCTCCTATAAGGTACGTTCCTCAATGTTGATTAACCGATTGTTATCAGCTATTTGCTAAAGTTTTATAGTAAGAAAAATTGTATCTAAACATTTTCTCCGAAGGAACGTGCTCCTATACATAAGGGGAGAATGAATAAGCATTTATATAGCACCAACTATGTGCCAGACACTGTGCTAAGTACTTTACAAATATTATATTATGTTATGTTATATATTGTGTATATTATAATTATATTTATAATTTATATATAATAATTATATCATATATAATTTACATTATATATGTTATATAATATGTATTATATTATTTTATTGTATTATATCACATATCATATCATATCATTTCATCAAATCATATCACAACAGGTTACTGGGGAGAGTGGGCTCAAACTTATAGGACACATGTGGTCAAATTCCCAGGTCCTGATTATTGGCAGTCCTTTGCCCCTTTAGTGGAGTCCTCATGAAGTTCACCTTCACCAGATGTATCTCTCTGCTGGGCTCTGAGGTTCAGTACCTTTATAGAGTCCTAAAATTGCCTTTCCTCAGTGTGTCTAATTTGTCCTTGGCATATCTCTCAGCTTCTGATTTAGACACTTCTATAAGTGACTGTTGTTCTACTGAACTGCTACCAATGCAGATGGAAAATCCAAATCTTCCAACCTCTTGAAGTTCACAATTTTATCATCTGGACAAAGTGGAGGAGGGCAGAGAGAGAGAGACAGAGAGAGCTCAATTCTCTTTTCCCTTTTGTTGCCATCAGCTTGTAGATATGAGGGTCTGCCTCTTCAAAACACTTTTGAAACTTCATCCCCTGGTTACATCCCTTTTCTATATACAGAAGCCCATACTCTTTCTACCAATCTCAATACTCTTCCTTATGTGTCCACCTTGGATCTCCACTCCTTCCCCCATTGATTAAGGACTTGTTCACACATAGTTTATACCTTTGATTGATTTGATTGATTGATTGATTGATTGGGGTGTCTAGGACTTGTTTACACCCAGTTTTTATTTTTGATGGATTGATTCTGTGGCTCAATCTAAGAGGTATTCTCACCTGATTAAGATTTTCAGGGTATAGAGTAGTGGTATCAAATTTGAATAGAAAAAGGGGGACACTAATCTGTACTTAAGGATCCCTGCAGGCTGCATATTGACCTAGTTTAACATGTAATATTTTCTAGGTTTTATTGTATTTTTATTTATTTTGTTAAATATTTCTCAATCACATTTTAATGTTTTTGGCCATGAATGGGATTGCTGGGGCTATGTGTTTGATACCTCTGGTGTAGAATATCTTGATAGTTACATACATTAATTGGGATTGAGGGGCATAGGACACTCCTATTATGCTCTAGGATTATGAAGTTTACTCAGGCACATTTACATTCCAAGCTGGAAATGTGGTTTCCTACAGGAAAATTTCTCTTGGGTTTGCATATGATACTTTTGGATTTATTCCATGATCAATATCCACCCATTCTTAGTCTCCCAGTTAGAGTCCTCTACTTAATAACAAACATTCTATAAAATGTATTTTTACTACTCTAGTGGGTAGGAACAAATCGGTGAGATCAGGACATGGGAATCCAGAACAACCCTTACCTCCACCACAAAGGCTTCCTTCTCAGTAACCCTGGCACTACTGTGCTACCTCTTTCATGACGTGGTTATGGGGAAATAGCCACTAAATTTGGAATCAAATGGGGTCACAAAGAGTCAGCTGTTACTGAAATGACTGAACATCAAAGCATAGCATGATTAGCTCCTGGCAGTGATGTTAACCTGGTCTCCTCTCTTCCTCCCTCTCCCTCCACCTTCCGGTGTCATAATATCAAAAGACCTGGGTTTGAGTCCTGGTTCTGTGACTTGCTAACTGCATGTCCTTGGGCAAATCACTTATGCTTTTTTAGACTCAGTTTGTTCACCTGTAAAATGGTCAGACTAGATGATCTCTAAGGTTCCTTCCAACTCTAAATCAGATTGTCCTCTAAAGTGCTTTATTCATATGATTTGTAATAATTACCCACACATGTTAAACTGAGAGAATGATTTATTTATTTTTTTACACTGAGAGTCTGAGACTCTGACACTTTGCTATTCTCTTTCCCTCTATGTTTCCTTAGTCTTGCTAGTTTCACAGTGGCAGCTAGCTATCTTATCAGGCCTGCAGACAAGGAATGTTTTTTTTCCAGGATGTTTTGGCTCATTTCCTCAAATATTTTTTAAGCTTTTTGAAATTTTTCCCTCACAAGAGATAGCTGAAAAACCTTTAAGGAAGTGACTCAACCTCTTGAAATAAATCACTTACTGAGCCAAAGATATTGTAATTAAGTCACATTGTGCACAGTGAACTGCATAATATAAAATGTCTTTTAAAAAGCATTTTTGAAATAATGGTTCTTTAAATTCTGCACTTACCTAATTTCTAAATTCTGTTCTCTAATAGGTTATAACTCGAGGCAGCAAAATGATGAGATAAACGATTTCATTCCAGAGACAAGCTTTCCTTGAAATATTTAAAGGTTTATAATGTATGGGCGAGTATAGGCAGTCCTCTGTTTTTATATGCCTGACTTCTGCACCTGTATTACTGTGATCAGTACCTATTGGAATTTCCCTTTGTTCCTGGAATTTCCCTTCCTAGCTGCAAATTGTTGCCTGGACAACCCCTAGAACTTATTTCTTACCTCACCTTGGAACCCATTGTCTTCAGGGTAGGGCTAGAGTTATCCCAAAGCAAAGAAGCCTCAATTGCCCCCTTCCTTCTGACACTGGCTTCTCCTTCTTAACCTTCCCCATCTCTTATTGTCACCGCTTGCTCCACCCTCAACTCATGCAAAGTAATTCCTGCTCAATGTATTTGATAGGGTTTTTTTTGGGGGGGGAAGTGAAAGCTCCAAAGTACTATACAACTATTATTGAGACTAGAGTATATTCTTCAACACTTAGAATTAATGGACTTATGATCCCATTAATCTGGATATTCTCTTCAGCACTGCATATCACAACTTATCCATGACTGTCAATCCTGGGTGACTCTTGTTTACTTCCTCCCATAATTCAATTCAATTTCATTCCTTCAAAGATTATAGAATTTAATCCTGTGTCTGGCAGCTATAAAACATCAATAAGAGATGGTTAGTGTTTGGAAAAAAAAAAGAGAGATGGGCCTTTACTTCAGGGAGAAGCTTGGAGTCATTCAAGCATCAAGCAAGTGTTTATTAAGCACTTAATGTATTCCAGGAACTGTGCTAAGTGCTGGGGATACACGAAAAATAAAAAATAGTCCCTGCCCTCAAGAAGCTTGCATTCCAATAAGTGTGACAACATGTACATAAATAGGTCATATGTGAGTTACATACAGAGGAGATGGAAGGATTGGAGCTTCTCAAAGTCAATCTAGCAAGCTTTCCTTATTTATATTCAATTCTAGCCTTGCCTTCTTGTTCTCTGTAGTGACAGACCTACATATGTACTGACAGGTAATCTATATAGGTTGTCTGGTCCATTGTATATCATAGCCTGAATAATAGGCATTCTTCTTTTTTTTAAATTTTATTTATTTTATTCTGAACTTAAGAAATAAAACAAGCGTTTCCATGACATAGTAGAATAGGAAAAAAAAAAAAGATGATTGCACATGAAACTGCAAATCTATTATGTCTAATATGCTATTCCTTTTAAATATATAATAAAGTTATCATGTAATTTTCTTCCCCCCCTTTTTTCTTTCCCCTTCCCCCTTCCCCTGCATTCTTCTCCCACTTCTGCTTTTTCCTGTGTGAATGGTCCAGGGGTGGGGAACCTGTGGCCTCTAGGCCACACGTGGCCTTCTAGGCCTTGGGTGTGGCCTGTTGACTGAGTCCAAGTTTCACAGAACAAATCCTTTTATTAAGGGGATTTGTTCTGTGAAGT
>NW_020954557.1:14171553-14172653 GCF_900497805.2 Vombatus ursinus
CCATCAGCTTAGTGCAGGATGCCCAGGATGCAGGTGAACAAGACTTTCGGCTTTGTAAGCCACTAGAAAGAGAGAGCAAGAGACTCTTCCATTCTGGTAGTTGTAAAGATGTGGGCCTTTTGGTTATACAGCCAATGTGAAGAAGCTGCTCCTCCTACAATATGGTAGAAGAACACAGAAAGTCTTTTCCCAGAAGCAAGTCCCTCATATCTCCCTCCTGCATGCATCCATCTTAGGAGATCTGAGCATGCACCAAAGCCCTCTTATATATGCTTTCAAAAACGTTATTCTGAGAGAAGGCATCCATAGGCTTCAACAGACTGCCAAAAATGTCCATGACACACAAAAAGGTTCTTCCATTTGGACTCTGCTTTGGATTTCCTCCATGTCAATGGAAAAGATCTTTGGCAAGAAAATATCTTCACTGTTTTATACATCACTTGATGGATTAATAATCTGAAAGCTGCTAAAGTTTTTGCACTTGTTGTCTTCCAAGGTATCTTATATGGTTTTGGAATGAATTTGACCCTGTTGGAGCACCTAACATTGTCTCTAGTATGTAATGCTTGGTCTCTCTACTCCTTCCCTTTAAGGGTAGAGTTTTGCTCTTTTGCATAATTTTTTTTCATTCAATTAATGGATATTTATTAAGCACCTATTATGTGTCAGACATTATTTTAGGCACTGGGGATGCAAAGACAAAATTGAAAAAAGTCTTGACTTAGGGAGTTGACATTTTGTGTGTGTGTGTGTTTGTCTGTCTAAGGCAGGGGTGGGGAACCTACTGTCTTGAGGCCACATGTGGCCCTCTAGGTCCTCAAGTGTGGCCCTTTGATGGAATCCAAACTTTCTTGAACAAATCCTTTTGGGTCCACTTGAGGACCTAGAGGGCCACATATGGCCTCGAGGCCACAGTCCCCACCTCTAGCCTAAGGGAACGATAAAGTGAGTGAGTGAGTGAGTGAGTGAGTGAGTGAGTGTGTGTGTGTGTGTGTGTGTGTGTNTGAGGCCACAGGTTCCCCACCTCTAGCCTAAGGGAACGATAAAGTGAGTGAGTGAGTGAGTGTGTGTGTGTGTGTGTGTGTGTGTGTGTGTGTGTG
>NW_020954557.1:14172688-14180263 GCF_900497805.2 Vombatus ursinus
AGATTAGAAGAGGTGACAGCAGCTGGAGAGGATTAAGAAGGTCTTCATGTAGAAAGTGGCATTTAACCTGAGCTTTGAAGGAAATTCTGGGTATTCCAAGAAGCTGAGAGGTTCAGAAAGAGTGCATTCCAGGCACAGCTAGTACAAAGGAGACAGGAGATTGAATGTCATGGGGAAGGAATAGCCAGGAGGCCATTTTAGCTAGATTTGTTGTTCAGTCACTTTTCAGTGATGTCTGACTCTTCATGATCCCAGTTGAGGTTTTCTTGGCAAAGATTCTGGAGTGGTTTGCATTTCCTTCTCTAGCTCATTTTACTCAGATGAGGAAACTGAGGCAAATAGGGTTAAGTGACTTGCTCAGGGTCACACAGCTAGTAAGTAAGTGTCTGAGGCCAGATTTGAACTCACAAAGATGAATCTTCTTGACTCCAGACCAGACACTCTATCCACTGTGCCACCTAGCTGCCCCCTTAGCTGGATTAGAGTGCATCAGAAGGAATAATGAATAATAAGGTTAGAAAGGTAGGTTGGAGCCAGATTGTGAAAGACTAAAAGGAAATTTATATTTGATCCTAGAGATGATAGGGTATTATTTAAACAGTACAGTGGGATCTTGCTTTTTCTATAACTTTTAGTCTGTTCTGTGATAGTGATGTAATCTACTGTAGACTGTGACATGGAAAGCCCTCTTTTTCCTCTCTGATGCCTTAAGGATGTATTCAATGCATATGCTGATTATTCACAAAATATTTTATATAATTGAGAAAATAGGCATGTGAGTTAATAGTTACTGATATTCTCATTTCTCTTTTTTTAAAAGTCACTTTACATTCCTTTTTATTGTTTATAGATCTAGAGCTGGAAAGGACCTTAGTTACAATCAAATGGAACGACTCCATTTTACGGATGAGAAATTTGAGTCTCAGACACACTGCATTATTTGACCAAGGTAGTAAGTTTCAGAGTGAGGATTCAAACTCAGGTCCTGTAACTTTAATATGAACACTTTTTGACTTACGTGAACTGATGCAAAGTGGAGTGAACAGAACCAGGAGAACATTGTACACAGTAGCAGTAATACCATATAGTGATCAAGCTATTCTCAGCAATACAGTGATCCAAGACAATTCCAGAGGATTCATGATGAAAAATACTGTCCGCCTCCAGAGAAAGGACTGATGGTGTCTGAATAGAGATCAAAGCTTACTATTTTTAACTTTCTTTTTTGTGTCTTTTAAAAAAAAACCCATGACTAATATGGAAATTTGTTTTGCATGATTGCACATGTGTAACCTATATCAAATTGCTTACCATCTCAGGGAGGAGAGAGGAAGAGAGAGGGAGAGAATTTTGGAGCTTAAATTTTTTAAATGAATGTTAAAAATTGTTTTTACATGTAATTGGGAAAAATAAAATGTATTAAAGTAAAAAATAGTACTTTAAAAATTTATGTAGTGAGAGCAATATTCTACTTTCCTACCTTTATACAAGTTAAGCTGGTTTTTCCTTAAAAGGTATTGGAACCATCCTTGAAGCCTAATTAGCTCAGAGGATTAATAGCTTAAGCTATTGATACTGCTCCCTGGTCATATGAGTACAAAACAGCTACACAGAGTTCCAGATGCTCTCTGAGGCTTGGCCATTGGACCACCATGGGTAACTTAGAAGCAAGGATACTTCATTTGACTGAATCACCTCATGTTGTCCTCAAAGCACATCTTTGTGAAATATCTTTTCCCTGCTGTGGATAAGCCGATCTCTTTTTGTTAATTGTTGAGTGACCTATGTAAGTGCTTCATTTTGTTCAAATATCAGATTTATACCAGGGAACAGGCCTGAGTCAGGCTGATCCAATCCAGAACAATCCATCATTATCTCTTCTGAACCTCACAACAAGTTTGGGAAGTAGATGCTCTCTCCGTTACTATCCCCATTTTGAAGATGAGAAAAATGAGGCTGAGGAGAGTTGTGACTTCCCTAAGGTCACATAGCTGGGAAGCATCTTGAATGGGATTTGGATCCAGGCCTTTCTGATATCAAGACCTGTTCCTTTTGTTATTAGTCTGGAGTGTTTTTACATGACTTTGGTATCATCTTCCCTTTCACAGACCTTGAGAATTAATTCTTCAATGCTCTCAAACTTGTGTTGCCTCCAGTACGGACCTTGTCTGTATGTATTTAGAATCATAGCTCCTGATCTGCAAGGGAACTCAGAAGCAATCTAATCCTATTCCTTGTTTTGCTGATGAGGAAACTGAGGCCCAGTGACTTGTCTAGGGTTACACAGAGAAGCAGCATCATAGGTGGTGGGATTTGAATTCAGGTCTTCTGACTCTGGAGCTTGTGCTTTTTCACTGTGCCAGACTGCTTGAGCTGCCCTAACTGCTCTTCTCTCTTTATTTTCATGAGTGCCCTTTATGTTATTGTCCAGATGCGGGTAGGCTCCGCTGTCCTAGATGGTAAAAAGAAGTCATTCTGACAAACGTGACCAGTCTTTTCCATCTTTTATCTCTTCGCTGGCCTCCTTCTAGTTTCATTTTAAATGCCCATGAGAGGATTTTGTTTAGTTGGTTCTCTTGTTAACCTTTCTTTAAACCTGCTTAACCCCCATCATTTCTTCTTGCTATTTTATGAGGCAGTACCGCCCACAATCTTCCACCATCTTTCTCTGAAAGGTTTTATAGTCAAGTTACTTTGGCAAAAATAACTCCCAGTTCCGGCCCATTTATTTTTATAGGATGACAGGATTTAGATCAAGAAAGAACATTATAAATCACATAACCTAGCCTCCTAATTTTGTAGATGAAGTTCAGATGATTATATGATTTTCTGAAGGTCATAGGAAGTATGGGTCAGTATTAGAATCCCGGTCCTCTGACTACAAATTCAATGTTCTGCCTTCTAATTATCATGAATTTTAGTGGACCTCACCCAAGTGGACTTTGTTGTTGTTGTTTAGTCATTTTCAGGAGAGAGATGAGGCCATCCCTTATGTCTTTCTTCCCATCCCTGCAAATCATAAGCCTGAGTCCTCTCCAAACCTGTCTTCCCTAAGTTGTCTCACACCTCCATTTCCTCCTCACCCCTTCTCCATATCATCTAGTGGATTCCCTTCCCTTGACTGCATTTTAGAGGCTGAGTTCTGTGCTTAGTGTCAATGACAGGTAAGAGAACCACCACCACCCTTCACCTCTCTAGGCCTTAGTTTCCATAAAAGCAGTGGGTTAGACCAGATTATCTCCAAGGTCCAGGAAAGTTCTTGATCAAGCTCTAAGGTGTTGCTTGACCTTCAGCTTCATGATTTGTATTTTGGTTAGTGACCTAGGCTTTTTCCACATACTGCTTCTAGCTCCTGACTTATCCATGGCAACACCCTACTGCCCCAATTGGGAAGGCTTCAATCAGGGCCATTACTTGGCCATGAGGAAAGGAGAGAATTGAAATAGTATAGTTTCAGAACCTGTCCTTGATTTCTATTTTTTAAAAATACTAACTGGTACTTTTCATCATGTAATTCATTAAGTACAGAATTCATATAATAACTTTAAATTTTCAGCTGGAAAGGCTCTTAGAGGTCACCTAGTGTAGTACTTCTTAAACTGTGGGTCTTGACCCCATATGGAGTTGAGATCCATGGTGTAAGAAGTGCTGAAGGCGTCACAAATAGAAAAAGTTTGAGAAGCCCTGATCTAGTCCACCCCCTTCATTTTTCAGGTGAGGAAACTGAGGCCAAGAGAAGGTGCTCCCATTACCCAGGAAATAAATAGCTCAGGCAGCCATGTTTTGTTCCTTTCTAGAATTTTTATTTTTAATGTAAGGAAATAAAAGCTATTTTAAAATTCCATTGTAGGTGGTGGTGGTGGGGATGACAATTTTATCAAAATAAGAAAATGTTGAGACAGATTTTCCTGGATTTTTCAAAATTTGAAGCAAGTAGAGTCTTTAGAGTAGTATTCTCAATTACTGCCTAAATACATGAGAACAGGCTTCCATTTCTGCAATTCTGCCAACTCACTGCCTTTTATGATCTTAGAAGATGGAATATGGCATTATAAATATTAAAGTACTCCTTGAATTACCTGACCTTCTCATAGATATTACCACGTCTGTTTTGTAATTGGGACCTAGAAAGGACAGAACCTGAGAAAGTTTAACTGTGGAGCTCTTGAACTTCAAGAAACTATTTCAGATAAGAGTTCTCCTGTTGTACCAAGAACAAAAGTCAAGGTTAGAGGGCAGCTTTAGTTGTTTTCCTTTGTGAAATTGAAAAACACAGACTATTAAGAGAAGTTTGAGTATTCAAAAAGAGGAGAGCCAATGCGCTAATGTTAATAAAGTAATTGTGTCTCCACGAAAATCGCCAGAGGTAGACAAAGGGACTGAGAAGGAAAATTTCCTTTATAAAATTAGAAAAAGGAAGGCCCTGATGATAGAAAAGATTAATGACTGTGCCTCCTTACCAGGATGTGCCATTTCTTTTGTGGATGAGGGGACAGGATAGGAAAATGCTACGTGCTTATTGCTTGGAGGAGCCCACAGAGCAAACCATTTGTCATCAGCAATATGAAGATGAAAAATAAATAAAAATGGAGTCAAAGAGAAAAGCAAAGCAGCCACTCTCTCTGATATAAAGGATGAGACACAGAAAATATAGAGGCATACGATGAAAATACCAAAGTTAGAAAGCCTAGGAGAAAAATGAATACATAGTTTGGGACCCTGAGATAAAATAGATCAGTTAAAGCACATGGAACATGGAAAGAATGCTGAATCTGTAACCCCGGTATCTGGGTTTGAATCCTGCCTTCATTTTGTGTGGCCTTGGGCATGTCACTTAACCTCCTCTCTAGACCTCAGTTTCCTCATCTGTAAAATGAAGAGATTAGACTTGATGGCCTTTACAAATGAGTTTCAAATATTGATCCTTTGATCCACATTGCAAGACTTCCAGTTTTAATTATTTAGGCAATATCAATAATGAAGGAAAAATTCAAAGGAAAATAGAGACTATGGAAGATTTGAGACCTGCTATGTCATTTAAGAGAAACACCTCTCATCTTAGTTCCCTTGTTCGGTATTGAATATCTTAGCTATTTTTGTAAGGTCTTTCTGGACAACAACATTTTAAAAGAAGTTGTTGACAGCCATTCAGATTTAATTACAAAGAAACTAATTAGAACCAAATTGTTTCTATTGCCAATTATTAGAGACAAGTTACTGAATGATTGCATTTGAGGAAATGATATCATAGTACAGATTCATCTTTATGATTTTCCTCTGTCTAAACAAAAAAGAAGTTGTTTTTATCCATAAGTGATATAGAGGGCCTGTTTTCTAATTTTTTTTTCATGTTGCTAGTGTTAGAGACATATATTACATCACTACAGACGAAGTTATGTTTCACATTGATAGTAAAACCTTCTTAGGCTATTTTCCTATTTGACTCAGAGAAAGAAATGAAGTGCAAAATGCTTCAAGCATAGGATAAACAGTTATTAGTGGGAAATTAATTTTAATTCCTTTTAGTCTAGCTTCTGACCTCTTCATTTATTTACCTGAAACTACTTTCTCCAAAGATACCAATGATCCCTTAACTGCCATGTCTAATGGCCTTTCCTCAATGGTCATCCTTTATGAGCTTTGTATGACATTTGACACAGTGGCTACCCTCTCATTTTGTGTACTCTCTTCTCTCTGAGTTTTTGTGACATTATTCTCTCTTGTCCCTCTTCCTACCTGTGTGTTAGCGCTCCTTCTCAATCTTATTTGGTAGGTCATGCCCACCAACTGTGGGCATCGCAAGGTTCTGTCCCGGACCTTCTTATTTCTCTACTTTCTCTCATCTCAGCTCCCATGGGCTCAATTATCATTTCTTTGTATATAACTCACAAATCTATATATCCAGCCCTAGTATCTCTAATGAGCTGGAGGCCCACATCACCAGCTGCCCATTAGGTATTTTGAGCTGGATATCCTTTGTTCATCTCAAATTCAACACGTCCAAAACAGAATTCCATTTTCTTTCCCCATCCAAAACTTCTGCTTTTCTAAATTTCTTTTAAGCACCACAATTCTTCTAGCTTTTCACCCTCAACATCATCTTCTACTCTTCGCTCCTACCTATCCCCACGTATCAAATCATTTGCTGCATCTTGCTATTTCTTTCTCCACAATCTCTTGCATAATACATCCCTTTTTTACTCACAGAATCACCCCCATCCTGGTGTAGAGGATGCAGTCCTCATCACCTCTCACCCAAACTAATGTGATAGGCTTCTATTTGGTCTCCTTTCTGCTAGTCTTTTCCTATTCCTTTCTGTGCCTCTCTCCCCACCCCCCCACCCCCCCAGTTACCACTGGGTTTTCTTAAAACTCAGTTCTGACTAAGTAACCTCACCCCATCATTCAACTCCAGTGACTATTACCCCTAGGTAACAGCTCTTAGCAACCTGGCCTTAAGCTACTTTTCTAGTCTTATTTAAATTCCTCCCCTCTATGCTAGCTTTTCAGTCTTCTTGCTATTCGTCACCAAGACAATTCATTTCTCATTACTGTTTCTTTGCGCTGGCTGTACCTCGTGCCTGGAATGTACTTTTCCTTGCCTCCACTTCTTGCAAACTTTAGGGGGAAAGGGAAAAGGACAAAGCTGTACCACCTTCTTCATGAGACCTTTCCTGATCACCTAGCTGCTAAGACTTTCTTTTTCAAGGTTTCCTTGTGTATGCTTTGTATGTATTTTCTATTTACCTGTATTGATTCTTGTTGTCTTTTCTGTTAGTCCTTGTCCTAAAGGACAATTCTTTTTTTAATTTATTTTTATTTTTCAACATTCACTTCTACAAGATTTTGAGTTCCAAATTTTCTCTCCATCCCACCCCACCCCCACCCCAAGATGGCATGCATTCTGAATGCCCCTTCCCCCAATCTTCCCTCCCTTCTGTCACCCCCCCCTTCTCTTATCTCCTTCCCCTTCTATTTTCATGTAGGGCAGGATAGATTTCTATACCCCATTGCCTGTATATTTTATTTCCCAGTTGCATGTGCAAACAATTTTTAACATTTGTTTTTAAAACTTTGGTTCCAAATTTTCTCCCTTCCTCCCTCCTCACCCACCCCCATTGATAAGGCAAACAACTCAATACAGGTTATACATGTGTAGTCATGAAAAACACTTCTATAGTAGTCATGCTGTGAAAAAATAATTATATTTTCTTTCATCCTATCCTACCCTCCATTTATTCTATTCTCTCTTTTGACCCTGTCCCTCCTCAGAAGCTTTTGCTTCTGATTACCCCTTCCCACAATCTGCCCTCCTTTCTATCATTCCTCTGCTCTCTTAACCCCTTCCCCCTATTTTCCTGTAGGGTAAGATAGATTTTCATACCCAACTGAGTGTGTACGTTATTCCCTCCTGAAGCCAAATCTGATGAGAATAAGATTCACTCATTCCCTCTCAGCTTCCCCCACTCAACTGTAAAAACTTTTTCTTGTCTGTTTTATGAGATAATTTACCGCATTCTACCTCTCCCTTTCTCCTTCTCCCAGTATAATCCCCTCTCACCCTTTAATTTTATT
>NW_020954557.1:14180444-14180698 GCF_900497805.2 Vombatus ursinus
AGTCCTCTATTTCACTGAAGGATTATACTCATTTTTGTCGGGTAGGTGATTCTTGGTTGTAATCCTATCTCCTTTGACCTCCAGAATATTCTATTCCAAGCCCTTTGGTCCCTTAATGTAGAAGCTGATAAATCTTGTGTTATCCTGATTGTGTTTCCACAATACTTGAATTGTTTCTTCATGGTTGCTTGCGATATTTTCTCCTTGACCTGAGAACTCTGGAATTTGGCTACAATATTTCTAGGAGTTTTCCT
>NW_020954557.1:14180780-14181103 GCF_900497805.2 Vombatus ursinus
AATCTCTTTTAGGAAGTGATTGGTAGATTCTTTCCATTTCTATTTTGCCCTCTGGTTCTAGAATATCTGGGCAGTTTTCCTTGATAATTTCTTGAAAGATGATGTCTAGGCTCTTTTTTTGATCATGGCTTTCAAGTAGTCCAATAATTTTTAAATGATCTCTCCTAAATCTGTTTTCCAGGACAGTTGTTTTTCCAGTGAAATATTTCATATTGTCTTCTATTTTTTCATTCTTTTAGTTTTATTTTACAATGTCGTGATTTCTCATAAAGTCACTACATTCCATTTGCTCCATTCTAATTTTTAAGGAAGTATTTTCTTCA